>NC_047661.1:75518233-75824483 GCF_011762505.2 Arvicanthis niloticus | reverse complement strand
TGAGGTCACTTGGTGGTTGTTATTCTGGGTTATGTAAGTGAGAACGTCCATTAGGATCCAGGTCAGAGACAGACAGACTGAGTAGTGCGCGCCTTTACTCCGAGCCTTTGAAAAGCAAAACCAAGTGGATCCCTGTGAGTTCCAGGCTAGCCTTATCTATATCGTGATTTCCTGGACAACCAGAGCTACTTTATGAAACTCTGTCTCAGATACAAACAAAAAACCCCAGTGATAATATTCCTTTTCTTCAACTTCTTGTTTGCAATAACTACCTACTGACAAATAAACTAAGCCAATTTCTTTTTTGAGTGGTAGTGATCCAGGCAAGGCCTGTGGATCTTCAACTAAGTAATGCCAGCCTTGACCTTGCATTTGAAACCTTTGTGGGGTTCGTTGTTGTTATTGTTCTTGTTTGTTTTCTTTTGGTTTGATTGATGTGTGTTTTTGTTTTTTGTTTGTTTGTTTGTTTGGTTCTTTTCTTTGAAATAGGATCTCTATGTAGTCCTGGCTGTCCTGGAACTTGCTCTGTAGGCCAGACTGGTCTTGAACTCAGAAATCTGCCTGCCTCTGCCTTCTGAGTGCTGGGATTAAAGGTGTGTGCCAGCCTGGCTTTGTTGATCTTTTTTTAAAACAAATTTCCTAATACCAAACTCTAAGTGAAATCTTCTGATATCTAACTTTGTGGATTTCTAAAGGGCCCATAGACTATCTCAAAAAAAGTATTATATTTTCAACAGACTTGAGGTTCACATCCTTAATCCCAGCACTGGGGAGACAGAGGCCAAAGGATTTCAGTGAGTTCCAGGCCAGCCAGAGCTACATATTGTCTCAAACAAACAAACAAACAAACCACTATCATTTGTCTTTATAAAAATAGTCACTAAATAATGTTTATATTATATTTTAATTTGCATAGAAAGTGGCATCAAGTAAGAATGTCATGTCAGCTGACAATATAATTTCAGTGGTAGATTAAATTCCTAGCCTGCATGAGGCCTTGGGTTCATCTTCAGAACAGAGAAAAACCATTAGTATGTTACTGTGTTTGAGTTACATTTGTATACAGACACATGGTTTTTGTTTGTTTTTGTTTTTGTTTTTTTCGAGACAAGGTTTCTCTGTGTAGCCCTGGCTGTCCTGGAACTCACTCTGTAGACCAGGCTGGTCTCGAAATCTGCCTGCCTCTCCCTCCCAAGTGCTGGGATTAAAGGTGTGCACCAGCAAGGCACATGTATTGACAAGGCTCTGTAAATTGTTACTAATGTTATACCTTAGTCACAGGGACCCCCAAAGACCACTGAGGACCCAATTCTGATGCAAACATATAAGGGTCTTTATTATGAGGTCAAGAGCAAGGTCTCTCACTGACCCGTCACAGAGGGCCAGAGAGAGCGCCCCAACTCAAAAGGCACGGTGTATTTATTGCAGTACAGCGATCTTGGGGAATTTCTATATGGGTCAGCAAGGTAATATTTTTAAAACTACATTTCTGGCATAATCTGCAGGAACGGAACATGGTGGCAAAAATCACCTAGCAAACAGGATGGCCAAGTTATTTATTTTCTGCAGGATGTCTTAATTTATCTAAATGTACCTTGATCCTGCTATTGGGATGTTTGCTCAAGTGGACTTTGTTATTTTCTTCCTGGAATTGGAGTTTAGCTTCTCGTCTTGCACAAAAATGGAGTTTCTTCAAAAAAACAAAGTTGGTCGGGCTTTACACTAAAGGCTCAGAAGTCTACTAAGTCTTGGTGTACCATAGTCATAGTTTATTATCTTCAAATAGTCTGTGACAGAGAGATAATCAAGTTTCCACGTTAGTTGGGTTGCCATGGTGATGGATGCTCACCAGGTCTTTAAGCATAGCCCTTCTAAGTCTTGTCCTCCAGAGCTCATTGATTCTGTCGGGGTCCAGCCCCGACACAGGATCAGAGTTCTCGACTGGAAGCAGGGATATCTGGAAGACGCATAATAAATATACACAGACTACTTTTTGGGTACAAGCTGGTAAGCATTTTTTCAAGGCTTAAAGCTTCTCTCTCTTCTCTCTCACTCTTTGCTTTCTCTCTCGATCATTCGCTTGCAGCTTGAGGCTGTACACACTCTGCGTTCTCCTGCATACTCTTCTTCTGTGTGCTTTTCTTGAACTCCCACACTCCTACACACCTCTGTGCATTCCCTTCTCACTCTCACACACACCTCACATACACCACATGCACTCTCCTTTCACTCACACACACACTCTCCATACACACCTCACATTCTCTCTTCACTCACTCTTCACATGGTCTTCTCATGCTCTCTCACTCTCTCTCTCACTCACTACATTCACCTCACATGTTTCTTCGCTTTTCTCTTGTCCCAGTCTTTTATTGTTACTCCAGAAGCAGGTAGAAAAAAAGACATCGTATAATCATTGCCAAATCAAATTCAAAAGAATAACCACGTCCCAGAAGAATTAAGAATTACAATTGTTCCCCAAAGTTTCAAGCTTCTCTATTCCCAGGCCTGTGGCCAAAATAATAATAATTGCAAACTTATCATTATTTAAACTTTAACTTTAAACTTATACTTCAGAGCTCAGAGCTCTGAGGTCAGCTACTTGCATTTTCCTGTGACGCTCTAATGATAAATGACATGGACAAAGCTGCCAGGCGGTGGCCAGAAAGAATCAAATTAACCCTTAACTCAGTAGTTCCGCTAGCTTTCTACTTCTGTGCATTGCACACAATGACTCTCCTAAGAGTCCCAGTGTTGTGACTTAGTTTTACTAGAATAAGATTTTATGTATTCTATACTTCCTTATCTAGGAACCACTCTTATATGTTACACAAAACTTATTTCATAACTTCAATAGATTTTTTTTCTTTCTTGGGGTCCCAGTGTTGGCTCTATTTCATTCTCTGATAATTTCTCCAAACTTTCTTTGCAAGTCAAGCATTAATATGGAACTTCCATTGTGCAGTTATTACGTTGTTTCCAAGATGAGAACACACAGCATGCACCTGGGCCATTAGGACTGTGCTGGGCTGTACCTTGTGCCTCAACTTTTAATTGTTTAAGAATCATTACATCAAGGAACATCTAGTTTCACAGAATTCACCAGAGCAGAAGGAGAAAGAAGTAAGAAAGTCAGATATAACAGAATAATCATGTACACCAAGACCAACTGAAAACCAGTCAGGCACAAATGAAATCCATACAGCCGTTGTCCAGGGCTAAGGTTAGAAGAAACGGGAACAATTTCTTTCTTTTTTTTTTTTTTTTTACAAAGAGCTGCCATGGGCTACTAAGATGCCTCCATCCCGGCCTACTGCAGTTAGTCCTTGTCATTGTATGCTGTTCCCAGCATCATTCACTTGCTTTCCTAAGTGTCTATAAGCCTAGACTATTCCTACTTCTAAGAATTTCATAGAAAAGATAAATATTACATTTTTCTAAAGTTAAAATCATACCACTTGGGGCTGGAGAGATGACTCAGCAGTTAGGAGCACTGGCTGCTCTTCCTAGAAGACACTCACATATCAGTTAACAACTGTCTATAACTGCAGTTACAGCAGAGACCACATCACACCCTCTTCTGGCCAACTGGGGTACCAAGCATGTGCAGGAAGCTCAGACATACATGCAGGCAAAACATCCATTCAAATAAAGTAAACTAAAATAATTAAAAATATTATACCATTTGACAGGGAAAGGTTTCAGGATTGGTAGTTCATAGGTCTGTTGACTCAACGTCAAATGGAACAAAAATAATCTGAAACTGAAAAAACTGATAAAGTGTAATTATTTTTTCCCATTTTTAAATTTTTTGATGAAGTGTTAGTCATTTAAGCATTGTTTGTTTCAAACATTGTCTGTTCTGTTGTGTTCTCCAAATCTAAGGAAAAATCTTAGCAATGAATGTTTGTGTGTACATACTTGTAGGTGTGCATGCTACAACAGCCATGTGAAGGTCTTTGGGAGTCAGTTCTCAGCTTCCATCTTGTTGAGGAAAAGGTCTTTCCCATTATTGTTGCCCCAGGCTAGCCAGCTCAAGGTTCTGTTGCCCCAGGCTAGCCAGCTCATGAGGTTCTGCTTTCCGTTTCCTCTTTGGAGTGCTGGGATTAAAACTGCAGGCTTTCATACCTGGCTTTTCAACATGGGCACAGCACATTCAAGTCTATATAAATAAGTAAATCTAACAACATGGGAAATACTGTTCTATTTATACTGCCAAAGCTTTGACTAGCATGTCATGTTTGAAAATGTTCACCAATGGGCTGAAGAAGTGGTTCAGTGATTAAAAGCACTGGTTGCTCTTCCAGAGGACCTGGGGTTTGACAACTCACAACTGTCTGTAACTTAATTCCAGGGAATCTGACACCCTCACACAGACATAAATGCTGGCAAAACACCAATGCACACGAAGTAAAAATAAATTGTACATTTTAAAAAAGTAAATGTTCATTGAATCTGATGTCTCTTTGAAATCAATCTCACCACAACAGTTCATAAGCTAAGCTGGGCTTTATGGCAACAATAAGCTCGTCATTACAACCTGGCCTGATAAATATCCTTACTCTTATAGAAAGAAGACACAAGAACATTATAGCTACTCTGAGGAGCTATAGAGAAGAATTTATCCAAATCTTAGGTTGTATAGGTAATTTGAATAGCAATGGCTTTTAGGTAGAAGAGATTTTGGAAATCTAATCTGGGATTGTATGTGTATTCATATATGTGTGCATGTTCACGTGTGACAGACTCTCACTGTCAAGTTAGCCTGGAACTCACTATGTAGACCAGGTTGGCTCCAAACTCTTGGTCAATTCTCTGCCTATAGGTGAACAGACATTACCATGCCTTGATAATCTGAAACTTCTTTATTAAATATTCTAGCAAACCTGGTTCTGGTGGCACATGAGTATGTACATAGTCTTCGGGAACCTGAGGTAGAAGGACAGTGAATTTGATGGTAGCCTATTGTCTTAGTGTCCTACTGCTGTGACAGAACACCCTGATTAAGGTGATGTATAAGAGACAGCATCTAATTGGGGGCTTGCTTACAGTTTCAGAGGGTGAGTCCATGAGTATCATATTGTAAAGCCTGGTGGTGAAAGGCAAACATGGGACTGAAGCCGTAGCTAAGAGTTTACATGGTGATCCACAGGCAGGAGGCAGAGAGAGAAAGAGCAAGACTGACTAGGTGAGGGCTTTTGAAACTTCTAAGCCCACCTTCAATGACATACCTCTCCCAACAAGGCCACACTTCCTAATCCGTCCTAAGCATGTCCACCAACTGGGAAACAAACATTCAGAATCTATGCACCTATAGTAGGGCAGGAAAATGTGCATCCAGCTTACGTTTAAACCTCCTGAGCTTGACTTTCATCCTTGTTGTTTGATTTTTTTTTTTTTAGTTGGTTTTGAAAAAGTTAAAAAAAATTTAAACCCTAAACAGATGGAGCCAAGAGTGCAGATCAGCTTGTTCATGCACTCTGGGTTCCAGGAACTTGGCTGAGCACAAAATAAATTGAATGGGACTTGATTCTTAAGAGAAGAAAGCTTGTATAGGATATTTCCCCCATGACCGTTTCTTGAACCTGTCACAGAAGCTGAATAATGGGCAGGTGCTTTCCAAAGGTACTTAATCATGATCTCCCCTTACTCTCCCTGGGTTGTGGTTTTGTCCTTTAAAAAGTGTTCTACACTTTTCTAATTCAGGGTTGTCCTCTCTTGCTTGTCTCTGCGTAGGTCAGGCTGGGAGTGTGGCCTCAAGGAGTTGATTCAAAATATACCTCTTGCTGTTTGCATCGAGTTTGGTGTCTTGTGAGTTATTGGGTGGCCGTGAATTCCCGAGGTTTGAGTGGGGGGAGTTCCTCCCTTCATGAGGACCTTACAGTTTGGTTGGTGGGGACTTAGGTGAGAGACCACACTGCAGTCTTTTGCTATTTTCCTCTTCAAAAACATCACAAGTGTCTTCCTGATGTGCTGCATTCTCTCAAATGTTGTGAGTATGTGGCTCCTATGTCCAAAGCCATGTGGTCTCATTGTGATGAGAGTGAGAGAATCATCAACCAACCGGAACAGCAGAAAAAACAAAACTTCTTCAGTGAGTCTGACATAGCTAATGTATGAGTTCCTTCCCAGGTCACAGGCCAACCAGCTTTGATGTTGACTGACAGTGGTGCTTAGGTCAAATTTTGACCAAATTTCCCCCAAAACTAATGGGGAAGGGGAGGCTGGAGAATCAGTTCAGTGGTTAAGAGAATCTGTTGACTGTTCTTCCAGAGTTTAGATTCCCAGTGTTTATGTTGGCTGCTCACAACCCTTAATAACTCCAGCTCCAGGGAAATCCAATGCCTCTGGCCTTCCATGGGCACCTGCATGCATGCACACACGCACACACATTTTAGAAAGTGAGTGGGTTGGGATTTGAGAGGTGTTATCTCACTGAGGTGCTGTTATGCTGAGAAAGCCTGGCGCTGTGGGGGTCCCAGGTAAGCACACCAACACCCAGAGTAAACAGTGCAAGCTGGTTCTGCATACCAGTGATCACAGGACACTGGAGGCTAAGGTGAATTTGGAGCTAGCTTGGGTTACAAAGTTAGATTTTATGTGTTTGCCCAGCTCCAAGCCAAACTGTTCAGGCTACACTATAAACCAAAGCAAAGACTTCACCACCAGAAAGGACTGACTGCATACCTTCCAGTTAGGTAGATTCCACTCTGAAAAAGCAAACATTCTTTTGTTTTTGTTTCTTGTGATCACTTTATAGATTTTTCTCTTGCCCCTGCCTGCAAAGTGCAAAATTCTCTTTATTTTCCCACAATTATAAATGAGTGATCAAAGAAAATGTGATTAAAGCCTTAACGAATACAGGTCTATCTTTAACAGCCCCCAGGCTGACTGTATATGCACACATTACTATTTTGGGATATGATGTTGAATTTTATCTATGTGGTTTATGAGGCCTTGGATGGATATATATATATATATATATATATATATATATATATATATATATATATTTTTTTTTTTTTTTTCTTTTGAAGGAAGAAACTTAACCTAAATGAAACACACATGCGTGCATATATGAAAGAACACAGGAAGGTCCCTCCAGTCCTTCCTATTGTAGGCTTATATTTGTATGTTAGAGATAGGTAGTGTGAACCATCATCATGGGTGCCTGTCGTCCAAGGAAGAGCACAGAATGTCCCAGATCACACCTTTCATCACTGAGCCTGCTTGGAGGAGGAATAGAATGACAGGCAAAAGAAATACTTTTGAGTGGGGAAATTTCGTCTCAGGACAGAAAAGTGTAGTGAATGAAGGGAAGCCATGTTGCTTTTGATGGGGGCTCTTGTCTGGTTTTAAGGCCATAGAGGATTTGCCTTCAGTTTCTCATTTTCTGCAGTGCAAATAAAATAAAAACCGCACAAAACTAATAACTAAGAGAATGAATGATAAACATTTTCTTATACAACCAAGGAATAATTCAGAACATTAACAGGTGTAGGTTCCATGGTGTAATGGTTAGCACTCTGGACTCTGAATCCAGCGATCCGAGTTCAAATCTCGGTGGGACCTCTTTCTTTACTTTGAGCAAAACCTCTTTTCTTTCCCTTCATTCCTGATCTTACAAAGGTTTTAGGTCTTGTGCCTTTCCCGGACTTTCTTTGTCTTCAGGTGAGCTGGAGTGAAGTGGATCCCAGGTCAGTCTCTGGTTTAGTGGATGTTAGCTGGATACGGAGACCTTCCTTTGGTGTAGCTTTTAGTGCCTGGACAATATCCGACATTGGTTCACCGACGTTTTGCATTCGGATCTTGTCGGAATTTCCACAACAGTGGACGCAGCTCCACGCATGGGATTCAAGCGTCGTCTGGCTTTTGCTTTTGTGGCTTCAAGACTGGGAGGGCAAGGTTGCTTGGCAGCGCGTTGGCAGAAAGGGAAACTCCGCGTTCTACAGGTGGGTCTGCAGAAGCTTGGATGGAAAACCGGAAACCCGGATAAGGACAGTTAACGATTGCTTGAGCGGGCTGAGATTTGAAATGAGAATTAGAACCGAAGGAATGCAGGCAGCTTGGCTTCAGAAAACAGACTCAGAAGCACCGGGGCAGAAGTCGCAAATTGTAAAAATCGATCTAAAGAAATGGAAATCGTTTAAAAAGACCCAATGAAAAACCAAAGACGAGTTTCAAACTGTCCCAAATCCCCTCATCCCCTCGTAATCCACATTAGTCTCCCTAATGTTATTTATTCTAACAACTGCTCCCCCAACGTTTTATTACAAGCAACATTTTTTCTAGATCTGTGTTCTCAACAAGCGTTCCTCTCACGTGTCTCACATTCATTCCGCCCCCTGTCCTTTTACCTACGCGCCACTCACCTCCCCCCCCCCCCCCGCGCATTTAAACAAATACACTTGACAAACACATAAAGAACACCCATATTGCCACAACCTAGAATCCCCTATGGCTACCTTGACGTCTTTCCCGTACAATCTCTTTTTAAGCTGCTGTGACGATTGATTTTAGTCGTCACTTTGGCTGGGATTATTAGGTATATTATTAGGACTGCACCAGAGGGTCTATCCGTGGGACCATTTCTAGAAAAGATTGTGTTTGATTGTGATCCCAAACAAAATGTAAGTATTCAGAAGCCGCATTTATGAAATGATCTGACAACCATCCTTACTGTTTTTTGTTTATATGATTTATTTTTATAGACACAGACATTTTCTAATATCGCAAATCTCACAAGGGTTTCTTTTGCTGTTTCTATTTTAAATGTGAGAGTATGTTGCCCTAGCAGAATAAACCAGACGACCATCATGGTGATGGACTTTGTCATACTGGCCTCCTCTTCAGCCACCAGCATCAGGCTTCAATGATCATCTTGTGTTATGTTTTGTATTCCGCAAAGACAGTCTTCAGATTTGACAGAAATACCTAGTTCAAAATGTCCTTGAAATGTTTACTGGGTCTCTTTTAGTGAGCAGAAGACATCTTTGATGTAGTCCAGGAAGAGGTGACTCCTTTCTTTCGCGGTGACTCACCTGAGGCCCGGCAGGAGCGGCCCTGGAGGAAGGCGGGTGAGCGGCCGATTCTTGGTGCAAGGTCCTCGGACTCTCCTCTTAGAGACAGAAGCCAGCAGGTGACTTTCTAGATTGCAAGTGTCTCCCTTGGGATGGAGCTCTCACCATCTCTGACACTCTACTACTGTTCCCCAGGGTTCCTGTTCTCAGAATAGTTTTTGTGAAGTCGGTCACCCGCAGCCTCCTGGCGCTGCTACTTTGTCTCTGTTGCGCTCTGTTACAAATCTCCTGTCATGCGCAGACTGGGGATTTATATTCAAAGTCGACCTCATTAGCTTTTGCTTGTAGACTGTTAAATGGTAGGGCGTTGTAACCTGTGGCTGAAGGCGATCACCGCAAGGGAAGAGGGCTACAAAGCATGGTCCTCACTGTGTGACGGCTGCGGTTATCTGCAGGTTGTATCCTTTCCTGGAACATGGTTGCTAGCCAACAGTTTGTCTTTATGTGCTAGAAACACATTTCTCAACTAATCTGGTAGTAAGCATATTTCTCCCACACACACCCACACACACATTTTGTGCCTCCTGAATGCTGGGGTTAAAGGCAAGTGACATTACCGCCCCACTGCTTCCGCTCTTAAACGCCAACAAAATTGTCCTCAAGTTACCATCTGGAAATGTTAAAAAAGCTTTTTTTTCTCCCTAAAACCAAGAACCAGCAATAGGACCCTGTGTTCCCTAGTGACTGTTGGGGTGCATTCTCTTGTAAGTTTTTGAACTCTATTTTTTTTTTTTTTTAAAAATAGTCTTTTGGCAATATTTTTTCCAACATAATATTTTATTAATTATTTGAGAATTTCCCATCATGCACCTCGATCACTATCACGCTTACTTCCCAATCCTCCTGTGTCCACTCCCCTTCCCTGTAATCTCGCTCCTACAAAGGGGGACAAAAAAAGAAAGAGAAAAAAAATAATAAAAGGAAAAACTCAAGTTCATTTTGTGTTGTCCGTATACACTCATTGGAGCACGGACAGACTCCCAGTGGCAGCCCCCGAAGGGAAGATGAATCCTTCTCCAACTGCGCCCCCCTCCCCCCCACCAGAAGCCATCAATGTGGAGAGCTACGCTTCAACACCCTATCACAGTTTTTAAGAGTTCTCTGGGGCTGGAGAGATGGCTTAGTGATTAAGAGCACTGACTGCTTTTCCAGGGGATCTGAGTTCAATTCCTGCCAACTGGTATGGTGGCTCAGAACCATCTGTAATGATTGATTCCCTCTTCTGGTCTCTTTGAAGAGAGCGACAGTGTACTCACTTGAAATGAGTTAAAAAACAAAACAAACAAAAAACTCCTGAGTTCTCTGATAGTTTCCTTTTTAGGCTCTTATTTATTTATTTATTTATTTATTTATTTATTTTGGTGGTTGGGTTGTGGTGGAAGTAGGGGTTGTCATTGAAGCCTTCTGCTGTCCTCGTTTTGAACTATGCGTCTGCAGACAGCGATACTACTTCGAGAGTAGCTTCCTTGCCTTTTACAGTCAGCGGGTGCACAAATCCTGGGCTTCTACATGCTTTCTGTCAACAGCGCGGACTAAGAACTTGGTCTCGGGTGGCAGTACAACCCGCGGACATCAACATGGCTATCGAAGCAAGAGCCAAGGACCATCGTGGTCTCTGGAAGAAGTATGGACCATGGAGGTCTTTCTTTCGAGGAAGTCCAATCTAGTAAATGGACCATTCTTTATCTTGAACATCTGGTCGCTGTTCAGAGCCAGGGCAGTCCTGCGGCTGGGCAGCTCGTTCCAAGGTCTGAGGCTGAGTGCGTACAAGCTCCAGACTGCTGCACACCATGCTGCCATGCTCTCCACCATGATGACAATGGACTGAACCTCTGAAACTGTAAGCCAGTCCCGATTACATGTTGTCCTTTATAAGAGTTGCTGTGATTATGGTGTTTCTTTACAGCAATAAAACCCAAACTAAGATACTGGGTATGCACAAAAGCAAGAAACCTGGCACATAATGAGGAGAATAAATAGATCCTGGTCCGGATTTGATAAGTTAGAATGCGTTGAGAAAAACTTGAAGCTGTTATATAATTGTTTTGTAGGTCCAAGGACATAGACAATATAAAATTAAAATGGCCAGAATTTACCTTCCAAGCCTAAAATAACATCCAAGATAATAAATGTACCAGATGAAATTAACAAAAAGTAAGCTATTAAATGGGGAAAGGTTAGGGAGTGCAGAGCTACGGGAAGCCATTAAGAAGGAAAATAATAAAAAAAAAATGTTTGCTGGGGCATGAGGGCATACGCCTTTGATCCCAGCAATTGGAGGCTGGTGGATCTCTGAGTTCCAGGCTAGCCTGGTCTACAAAGCGAGTTCCAACACAGCCAGGGCCATAAAGAAGAGCCACCGAGAAACCCTGTCTCAGAGAACCAGGAAAAAAAAAAATCAATGAAAAAGTCCTTAAGTTTAAGTGGTAGACGGCGGTAAGAAGCCCAACCAGGAGCGGCTGTGGGAAGCCCAACCAGCAATTTAGGATCCTGAATGGATTGAAGGAGAAGAAGAAGAAGAAAAAATTAAGGACCAGTAACTGAAAAATGTCCAGTTGTGCCGGGCGCCTTTAATCCCAGGCAGAGGCAGGCAGATTTCTGAGTTTGAGGCCAGCCTGGTCTACAGAGTGAGTTCCAGGACAGCCAGGGCTACACAGAGAAACCCTGTCTTGAAAAACAAACAAACAAACAACAACAACAAAAAAAAAAAAAAGAAAAGAAAAAGAAAAAAGAAAAAAAAGAGAAAAATGTTCAGTTGTAATGAGAATTATTAACCCACTGACCTGAGGATCTGAATAACCTCGTGTACTAGACATTTGAGGAAAACCACACCTACGCACAGAGAATTAAACTGCTAAAACCTGTTGGAAAAGAAAAAAAAAATCTTCAAAAGTTATTGGAGGAATGGCACATACACAAAATGCAGAGGTCCGCTTTTAAAGAACGGGAGTAGGGGGATGGGGAAAGTAGCTGCCACTCGGAGGGAATCTGTACGCACACTGAGAATTAGGAGCATTGTAAATACCGCTACAAATGAAACGGCAAGCACAGTGTCACTATTCTGTTATTTTCATTTCCTTTTTTAAAAAATCAGACTTTAAACAAAAGTAGTAAAGATGAGTTACTCGGCGTCTTTGGAGCGGGGGGGTGGGGGGAAGGGCGGGGGGAGGATGGCAATGCAAGTAGCCACGAACGACAGCACTTGAAAATAGACTATGATAAGTTAGAAAGTTAATGACAATAAAAACAAGGAAAGAATTACAGCTAATAAGCCAACAAAAGAGACAGATTTTAAAATTTAAATACTAGCATTGAACACTTGCTTACCAGGACTCTACAGAAGCGCTTGCAAGAGCGACCACAGATGTGTGCACAGAATGGATGTTATTGTTTGTAATAATGAAACACATGATCAAAAGTCAAAAGTATATGGGAAAGGGACAGATATTAGTTGTTTTTTTAAAAAAGGGAAGGAAACCTTACAAATAATAGTTTGGGCCTGAAAAGAACCTCGCTTTAAGGAGAGAAGATTTGTGAGTTGAGAATGGAATGAAACAATCTTCTCTTCATAAACCACACGTCCCCGGGTGGGCTCGAACCACCAACCTTTCGGTTAACAGCCGAACGCGCTGACCGATTGCGCCACGGAGACACGGAAGCAAGTGCCCTCCCCATCTCATAAGAAACCAGTCACTCGCCTCCAGCTTGGCTCCTTGTTCTTCTTGCTCCCGTTGTGCTTCTCTCGCCTGGATCGCCCCAGCCGGAGGTAAAGCTTGCTCTCCTTAAAAGGAAACCGGAAACCAAAAGACGCACGCGCTAGTTCCAGTGGGCTCAAGAGAGGGTACCACGCTACCAGGGCTAAGATCAGAACCGACGTGACCGTGGGCACACGCTAGAACATCACCAGGCGTCCCAAACACGAATTCCCTTATTTCTAGTGGCCCTTGTTTTTAAATTTACAAACATTTACTTAAAAAAAAAACCCGCCTTATTGAGGAGCAGAAACAGTAAATAGCTTTGCTAGTCAGCTGAGAAGCCTCGTTTTTCTCTGTCATCTTCCTTTTTTTCTTCCCTGACCTACTTTCTTTGCTCCCTTTCACGACTCCCCCTTAACCCTCTCGCCTTTTCCCAGCTCTCGCTGCCCCATCGGCCGCAACCAAGTCGGCTGGAGTACGAGGGAGACCCATGCCACAGGTGCTGGTCAGGAGAAACCTTGGATTTTCTGTGTCTCCATAAAGCAGGAAATAGCATGAACCGCACCAGCTCTCTTGTTCTGGCTGTTGAATAGAGAGCAAGCAGTGAGAAGGGCGAGCGCTTGAGGACTGCGCATGCTCTGCTCCTCGGTGTCAAAAGGAGGGGGTTGAGGGTGATAGGAAAGAAGATAGAAGCATCATTAAATGGTATCAGCCTTGAAGTGCGGAGTCTAAGAGAAAGAGAAAAGAGACCGTGGGAGAAAGCTGACATGCCCAGCTTAGCTCCCCCAACCCCTTTTAGGTTGGCTTCAAACTCAGATTCAACTTTCCCAAGTGCTGGAATTAAAAGAATGACCCACTACATCCAGACTAAAATGTGACCTTTCTTCTGCTCCCAGCAGACTAGAATGTGGTTTTTCTCCTGGTCCCAGCAACCAGAGCCCGCAGAGAGGAGCCGCCTACAGTCCGTGACTGCCTATTTGGTGCACTGAGCCATGGGGCAGTCTACAGGGATCATCCTTTGAATAGACATTTGGGACTAAACTCATTCGCACAACGGTCTATCTCCCCTGATAGTTAAGTAGGAACGTTGTTGTGGATACAATAAAAGCCTCATCTATCTTCACGTTGACTGAAGATCACGACCTTCCCTCTTACCCAAATGCCATTATAATTTTCAGTTGCTCTGTGCAGGAGACCGAGGCGACTTTCATATGAGGATGCACTGCCCGCGACATTCACATGACGCGGTACTGTCCAGTCAAGCAGACCACCTTTTAGCTGATGCTCGGCACTCAAAGCCCTTCGCCATTTCAAATGCACACTGCACCCTATGCACTAACAGTGGTCCCCTTCCTCCAGGCCCATTTTTAGTCCTCTCACCAGTACTAAAATCCACTAGAGACGCCAACCTTCCCTAGTGCCGAAACGGGATTTTCTAGGGTACTTTTTAAAATAGCTCAGGCTATCATAACGAAATACCAATTGAGTTTTGTTTTAATACCAGCGGTGGTTTCTATTCCCAGTAAAGCAGACCACCCGGAGGAAGGAAGGGTCACTCTCTGGGATTTTCTCCTTCTAAGGACACTGACCTAATCCCGAGGGTGGATTCCTCATGACCTCACCTGGATGAACCAAACATCCTAGTGTCTAAAACCACCATCACAAAGACTAATAAGGGTTTTTACCCCCACTGTGGTAACTCTAGGCTGGGTTAAAAGAAACTCCCTGTTTCCGCCCGGTTTCGAACCGGGGACCTTTCGCGTGTGAGGCGAACGTGATAACCACTACACTACGGAAACCACATATGATCCTTTTGCTGCGCGATTGCATGAGAATTGAGTACCTGCTATCCCTACCAGTTTCTAACATGAAATCCAAAAGCATTTTAAATTTTAACCGGCACACCAGTGATCGCTCAGACAACGTAAGTCCTGCTCCTGGGAAGCGGAGGGCCGCAGAATGGTTTTTGTTTGTTTGTTTTTCTTTCACGGCGCCAACAACCGTTAGTGTTCTTGACCCTTGAACAAAGATCGATGTGTTTATTCAACTCAGACGCTGTAGAACTTTTCCTCTGACCCTGTGCTCTACTTTTCCTGTGTTGCTGCTCTCTCCCGTGACCTCGAGTGGCCTGCCTTCACAAGCCCTGATTTAGCTTTTAGTGTCTCTGACTCGAGACCCAGAGGGGGCCCCTCGGGTCTCGGCTGCTGCCATTTAGCCTGTGCGATTCAAAGTCCAGTACTTAATCATCTTACAAGTTAAGATATTTGGTTTTTTGTTTGTTTTTGTTTTTCACCAAATATCAACTCAAGCCAAGCCGCGCGTTCTCAGCGTGGATTGCATTCGTTTGAGGACTCCTGCCGTCGGGTCACTGGGACGCTAACTCAGACTTCAGAACGTCTTTGGTCTTGAGATACTTTTTCGAACCATTGGTTTGGTTTATTCTTTACAATTTTGGACTCATCTTGTTGTTGCTGCTGCTGTTTTGATTTCCCTGTTCAACTAGTTATGAAGTGCGATTCTTAGCCCAGGACCTTACAGCAAATTGCCAGAAGGACGGAGAAAAGCTGAGTCTGAATCGATCTTAATCAATCGGTCAGTCCATTTTCTTGAATCTTTGAGAGAGACCCCGCCTGTCGTCCTCTGTAGCCAGGCTTCTTGGTAGCTTTAAATGGTGAACTTTCGAGAAACGTTTCTCTCCCATCCTTCACTGTCTATCTTCGTACTCCCATACCCATCTAGACATTAGTTGCGTCTAGATTTGTTGGGGGTACAACAAAGACAAGACGAAGGGGGCAGATGTCCATTCTGGTACAGAAGCGGGAAGGGCAGTGGGCGCCCAAAGACCACAGAGTATCACGGGTGCCCACTTGCCTCGCCCTCCCTGCAGATTCCATAGAGACTTGACAACGAGTCTCTGCAGGCTGGATTGGCGGCAGCACGCAGTTCTGCCTCAGACAGGAGCCTCTCGAATGGTAGGTTCTCCGCCCTTCCTCTGGCTGGTTCTAGACAACAGACCCATAAGATCAAAGGAAACGGGTAACAATAGGACAATTCAGCGACATCCAGAGTAAATTTAGAGTCTGGTGTTAAACAGATCTCCAGTGCCTTTTCCAGTCTTTGCTCAAAATTAAGAAATCACAAAAGGGGGGTATTGTGTAGATAAAAGCTGATAGACACTTCAAAGAAAAGGCTATGAGGAAAACAGGGGTGCCTTCGATTTTCACAGGACTGCAGAAGAATGATCGTCCAGGACTGGGAGAGCACAGGTGCATCGTGGGTAAATCTTGGAGATCAGTTCAGGCTCCTGGAGCCAAACCTTGCTGCACCTATCCAGGTTGTCTAAGTTCCTTCATTCTTCAGACTCCTTTAAGATGTAAGAGTTCCTGAGGTCTCCAAGGTCTCCCCTCCTTCTCACTTCGGTTAATCTCTCTCTCCCCTGCATCCTTAGTGTCTCTCCCATCATGACCTTGCAGAGGTCAGCTGTGAGATATGTACCTGAAAGGTAACCTCCTCTGCCACTTTTGGACACTCCAGACATAATAATGTTCTTTGTTAAGGCTGCATGTCTCGCTGGTGTGAATTTGAGGTAGTTTCTGAGGCTTTGGCGTACCTATCCATTACTCTGGATACCATTATTTAGATTTATTATTTATTCTTAGTTTTAGGTTTGTTATTCTTAGTTTTCAGGTAATGAATAACACATAACAATGACAAATGTTCTTAAGTGAGATGTTTACATAGTGTTGAGTATCTTTGAAAAAGGATCACCTTATTTACCTCACGCCCTGGGTGTCTACATATGTCTGCCACCTAAAACATTCCACACGCATTTATATGTATTTGTTGAGAAACCAAAACTAATTTAATGGTGTTTTCTCACTAAGTCCTTTCTTAGAGATAGAAATAAATGCCGATCTTAAAGCTGGATGAGGTGGTGTTCTTCTGTATCAGGGTATCAGGAGTTCAATCCATCCTTGGGCAACAAGGCCAGTAGGGGGATAAAGAAGGGGGGGGGGTCAGGAATACAGTTCTGGACATAAATCTTGATTCTGCACCAACAAACTACACAGTTGGCAATTTACTTAAACAGTTTATATTCTGGTATGAGTAAAATGACAGTTACAGAACTAAATTACTTGAATTTGTGATATGTAAATTTACTTTAAGTTTGATGAAAGTATAGTATTCAATAAATGTGAGTGTCCTACCCCCATCCCCACCAGACTCTGAGGGATTATTTTCCTCTTTGCCAGACAGAATACTTACTAAAAACTAAAGAAGTTGCCAAGAGTACATGTGTTACACAAATCATCCTATAATTTACAGAAAATGGAGAGCTAGTTGTGGGATCAGAGGAGGCTCTGAATGAGTGAAGTCCTGAGGTGGGCCTTGCCCTAGTAAAGTTCAGGGAGATAGAGAGGCCTTTCCTCCTCAGGGAACCTAATGCAAATGTTATAGTGTGTGCAGAGAATGTCCATCATAGCGTTCTTCCCCCTCACCCCCCAGATAGTCACAGCCTAAAGTCAACCTCCTACACACAGCCTGCTCCTATAAAGATCAGCTGAATCCTTTCTGAGTTTGAGGCCAGAAGATCCACAGAGTGAGTTTCAGGACAGCCAAGGCATCCTGAAGTGTGTGTCCACCGTCTTGCCTGTTATAAGAAAGACATGGGAGAGACTCTTTCCTCAGACCGAGTAGCAGACTCAGTCTTTCCCCTTTGCTGGTTCCTTCTCTAAGTCCTGATGTGGCCTGGTCTTCAGTTGAAGCATTTTGTTATGAAGAACTTGTCAACAGCTTGCTTGAAATGAAGGATGCGAAAGAAAAAGTGTCCAGTGCTACCTAAAAGGAATTGAAATAATACTAGTTTGAAAAAGTGAAGGTATGTGAGCAGATTTCCACAGGTTCACATGATCACAAGACCAGGATCCACGGGGGAAATGACGATGGAGGCCTTCAATGTGGATTCTTTGATGAGGACTCCTCAGCGGTGAGGACCACACAGCCTGTTGGAGAAAGATGGAGCGGGTATTAAAGTATAGCGGCGCATGCCTTAAATCCCAGAACTTGGGAGACACAGGCTCTCCATGAGTTCAAGAGCAGCCAGTCTGGTCTACACAGTGAGTCCCTGTCTCAAAATAAACAATAAAATAAAAGGCAAAAACAACAAAACAAAACAAACCCTATGAGATAAGTGAAGACAAAGTTTAAATTAGGTGAAGAGGTGAATTTAAAAATTCTTACACTTAAGATGAAGGGCAGAGAGATTGTCCCTTTGGAAATCAGGAAATGTTTCTGACTTGAGAGTTTTTTTTTTTTTTTTTTTTTTTTTTTTTTTTTGGTTTTTCGAGACAGGGTTTCTCTGTGTAGTCCTGGCTGTCCTGGAACTCACTCTATAGAAAAGGCTGACCTCGAACTCAGAAATCCGCCTGCCTCTGCCTCCCAAGTGCTGGGATTAAAGGCGTGCGCCACCACCGCCCGGCGACTTGAAAGTTTTAAGTATCATAAAGAAAAAAAGTTGAAGATGCCAGAGCTCGCTCCAAAGTCACTGAGATGTCAGCGGTAGAGTGTAAGGATGCTGGGCTTGAGTTAGAATGGGATGCTATAGAGCCTGGGGACACCCCACCTTCTGTCGGTCTGCCATGCTCAAAACAGGAACTGTCCTCCACGGAGGCCTCTGCAGTTTTGAGGACTTTTTTCCAGCAATCTGTTTTAACATTTCTGTACCTTTCTGCTAATATTTAGTTAAAATTAAAAAGTCAAGTATATTTTTCCTTACTCAAACTTGCTCGGTCTTTTTTATCCTACTTATGCCCAGAGATGAGCCCATTGGCGTCCCAGATTCTCACTAATCATTAAGCAAGAAAGTACTCCTTGGTTTGCATACAGCCCAAAATGTATGTTTCTCAGATAACCAATGTATGTTGACATAAAACCAGCTAGTCAGTTGTGTACAACCTAACGTACTCCCTTATTTTTATACAGTAAATGTCAGGGGACCGCGCGTACGCAGCTCCCCAACTACCACAAATTATGCAGTCGAGTTTCCCGCATTTGGGGAAATCGCAGGGGTCAGCACACCCGGAGTGCAGTGGGTGAGCCTCGCCCTGGGAAAACCACCTTCGTGATCATGGTATCTCCCCTGCCAGGTAAGTATGCCTGCCTCGCACCCAGCCCCGACTCACACCCGCCGGCCCGCCACCCTTAACGCATGGTCACTTCAACCCGCCCGACCGCGGGCCTCCCCGGACGCACACGCCATCCCTGCGCTCCGATCACTCCCGCGGACCCGCACTCTGTCCCACGCCGCGGCGAAATCACTCGCGATTTCCCGGCGCCTGCGGCCGCGGCAGCCCCTGCGCGACCCTCATCTGCATAAACCCCGCCCCTGTCAGGCACCCAGAGGTGACATCACGTCCCTACCTTTCGCGGCCCGGTTCGCGGGCCCTGTTGAACTTTCTCGCTTTGCGCAGTGCTGGAGCGTTGAAGGAGACTGTCGTCAGGCAGTACAGGAGCCAGCCCTACCGCAGAGGTCTCCTCCCTGCGCTGCTCCCACCTGCCTGCCGCGGGTCTCCACCGCCGGAGTTTAAAGGGCTCTTGAGTTTTTAACCTGTCGCTTTCTGTGTTCTCTTCTACAGGAACATCACGAAACTGACACTGAGTTGAAACTGACACTGAGTTGGAACTTGGGGCTACCCAAGTCTGGGTTCCTGGCCCAGGGGATCCAATATGCCCTCTCCGGACCTCCTCCGGCTCACATACATATATGCAAAATAAAGAAGTACTCCTTTTGTGTGTGTGTTGTGTATGTGAAGGAGGAGCGGGGGTGTGTACCACGGCTTGCGTGTGGAAGTCAGAGGACATTTTGTGGCAGTGAGATCTTCTTCAGTGTGGGCCCAGTCAGGCTTGACGGCAACTGTCCTTACCTATTATGCCACCTCTCTGGCCCCTTGAAATCTGTCTCTCAGTCTCTGTCTCTGTCTCTGTCTCTGTCTCTGTCTCTGTCTCTGTCTCTCTCTCTCTCTCTCTCTCTCTCTCTCTGAGACAGGGTCTCTCAACAAAGCCCTGGTGTGCTGGAGTTCATTATGTAGACCAGGCTGGCCTTGAACTTACAGAGTCTCCTGCCTCTGCCTTTCCAGCGGTGCAATTAAAGGTGTGAGCCTCCCACACCAGGCTTTTTGTTTATTTGTTTGTTTTGTTAAGGTTCCTCTAGGTAGTCTTGGCTATCCTAGAACTCACTCTGTAGACTAGGCTGGCCTCTAACTGGAGAGCTTTTGATTAACTAGTTGATCCGATTTTTAAGTTCTTGCTTTTTGGACAGTTAACTAGTAAACAGATGCTGGTGAGATGGCTCAGCGGTTATAGACCATCTACTCCTTCAGAGAACCAGTGTTCAAGTCCCAGCAAAGACATGGTGGCTCATGACAAATGGACCTGATGCCCTTTTCTGGCATGCAGACAGAGCACTCTTACACTAAAAACAACAACAACAACAAACCCATCTAAATAGACTTAGCAATCAGTTAACCAGTAAAGGACAATTTCACTTAGACAATTTTACTATTGCTTGGTGAGGTAACCTGTGGAGTGTCTAACACTTGAGCTGTTTTATTTGTTATTTAGGGGGAAAGGGCAAGAGATCTATTAAGTTCTACTTTTAGAATAAGCTGGGACTAAAGAGATGGCACAATTGTTAAGAGTGCTTGCTGCTCTTGCAGAGGACCAGAGTTTAGTTCAGTGGCCAGCACTTACACCCACAGTTCCAGAGGATCCAACACCTTCTGTCCTCTGTTGGAACTTGCAGGTATATGCACATAACAGACAGACACAAATAAATAGTAAAAGTAAATGAACCAGAGCAGAAATTCTCATACACTAAAAACTGGTGACTTAAAAAATCATGGATAGAGCTGAGTGTGGTGGCACAGGTCTTCTTAGCACTCAAGAGGCAGAGGCATGCAGATCTCTGTGAGTTTAAGGTCAGCCTGGTCCACTGCTGCAACCAGTACAGCTTTGTGAGCTAAGAAATGACAGGCACACATACAGAGGAGCTGGGATCAGATGGGCAGGGTGCTGGCAGAGATGGGCCAGAAGCCTGGAAGCTCAGCCTGTTTATTATACACGGTTGAAGGAGGACTAGCCCACGTTAGGTTCTGAAAAGAAGCCAAGCACGGTGGTGCACACTCTAATCTCAGGAAGTAGAGGCAGGAAAATTATGGGTTTGAGGTTGGTCGGATTCTAGAGTGAGATGGTCTTTTTTTTTTTTTTTTTTTTTAGGGTTAAGGGTGAGTAGGGTATGTCTTAGTTAGGGTTTCCATTGTTGTGTGTCGTGAAGAGACACCATGACCACAGCAATTCTTATAAAAGAAAACATTTAATTGGGCCTGGCTTACAGGTTCAGAGGTTCAGTCCATTTTCATTATGGTACCATGCAGGCAGACACGGTGCTGGAGAAGGAGCTGAGAGTTCTACATCTTGATCCACAGGCATCAGAAGGAGACCGTGCATCACACTGGGCAGAAGTTGACCATGTATAAGAACGCAAAGCCCACCTCCACAGTGACACACTTCCTCTAACAAGGCCACACCTACTCCTATGAGACCATCCATCCTAATAGTGCCACTCCTTATGGACCAAACATTCAAACACAAGTCTACGGGGGCCATACCCATTCAAACCACCACAGGGTTCTTGTTTGTTAAGTACAAAGCTCTGGGTTTTATCCTCAGCGTAGCAAGAAAGAAAAACTACTTTCTATGTTAGAAATTAGAATGCGCAGGTGGCTGTGTCTGTGGCCTAGATGGCTACTGATTCTGTGATCCTTGGAAAGTCGTTTGATTACTCATGGTAGTTTGAATCTTCAGTGTCTCTCAAAGGCTCTGTGTTTAAATGTCTTAGTGTCAGGTAGGCATGGCAGTATGAGTTCCAGGAGAGCCAGAGGCACATAGAGAAACCCTGCCTCAAAAACAGTCTTAGTCTTACTCTGCAGCTTTGGGTTATGGGAGAGGTAAATGGAGGTGAAGTCTTATGGCCATTGGAGACCCACCCCTTGGTGGGAATTCTGGGATCTCAGCCCCATTCTCTTCCTCTCTGTTTTGCTTTCATATCATGGAATAAAGTTTTGTCCTGACACACCTTCCCACTGAGACGTGCCTCTCCCCACTATGAAAAAACTGGAAGCAACAGGTCTACCCGATCATGAACAAACTTTTTAAAGTAAACCATCTTCCCTCAGAAACTAATTTATGCTCCTTCAACAAAAGCCTTAAAATTAATGGATACTTTAAGAGAACTAATTGTATACGAATAACTAAGCCTTCATTCAAATTGTAATTAATTATTTCGCACATGCTCGTTAATTCGTCGCTTCTTCCATAGCTGACAGAAGCTCTCATTTTATCCTCTGGGGATCCCTGGGGCAGACCTTATATTCACTCCCTGCCATATAATGCCAAAGTCTCTCTTCCCTCCTTCCTGCAGCCCATTTAACCTACTGAAAAGTAGTTCAAACACTCGAGAACTTCATTGTACTAACACAGTAGCTGCTGGAAGCCAGAGACACTTTCTCTCCACCGTCACCTTCAGGCTGCATTGAAGCTAGTGTTCTTAAGGGAGAAGAGGGTGACGGGAGAGTGTTCGTGTTATAGATATATGCTGACACCTACTGGGCCCCTAGGATTTTTATCCAATATCAGATAAAATGTGAACCACTTTTCTTTCTACACAGCAGAGTCACATACCAGGAAGTACCAAAACCAAAACATAACACATACCTCAGAACAAATCAACTGCCAATCCAAACAGACTCATAGGTTGCCTTTAGCTGCCACATGTCACCTAACAGAGAAAGGAACACTGCTAGACACTGCTCAGCAGAGCACGCACCCCTAGATGCTCATTTCATAAAAGCAAACCAGAAATCCATATGTTCACCCCTGATGGGAGAGAAAGAGTCCACAGCATACAGATAGAGATGGAAAGTTATTGTCCTGTGACAGCTCTTAGTGCTGAAAACCCAACGAGGGCTTGGGGAAGGGGGCAGTGGTGCACGCCTTCAATCCCAGCACTCAGGAGGCAGGGGCAGGCGGATCTCTGAGTGTGAGGCCAGCCTGGTCTACAGAGTGAGTTCCAGGATGGTCAGGGCTACACAGAGAAACCTCATCTCAAAAAAAAATTAATAAAAATAAACCCAAAGAGCTAAAGATAAAGGAATGAGTTTGGTGGGGCTGTTTCTGCACAGGGTGACAAAAGGTGTGGGATTCTATCGACTACCATCTGTCTCAGATGGAGAATTCATATAGAACAGCACTCCCTCCCATTGAATGATAACATAAAGACAATATCAAAGCCAATTTTGTGTACCAGCCTGTCTAAGTCATTATATAAAGATTTTTGGCCCAACATGATGCTAAATGTTTTAGCAAAGGTATATTTAATTAAGTTACTTACTTACTTACTTTTTTTTTTTTTTTTTTTTAAAGATAGTGTCCCTCTACATAGTCCTGGCTGTCCTGAACTGAACTCATATGTAGGCCAGGCAAAAGTGTATTTTAAATGAAATTAACTTTTATATTAGTAAATGCTAAGTGAAGCAAAAATGTGAATGGACTTTATCCAATCAGTTGAAGGTCTTAATAAAAACAGGTTGACCTTCCCAAAGAGAGAGTCATAATTAAAATACTACATTACTTGTCCTAGAAGACAGACTTAAAAACCAAAATTCTTCCGGAACTCACTTGCTGGGACTCACACCTCTAACTTTTGATTTGCCACAATGATGTGGGCCAATATCTTAACAGATATTGATTGATCGACATGTAGCTAGGTAGAAGTCTGTTCCATCCTTCTGAAAACACTGAAGAACAGAGCATGTTATACTAATTGTCTCCTGTTGTCTGTCCACAGGAGACAGAGAGGAGGCACAAACAGCAGGGGTCCGTGAGTGAGGATTTTCTCCTTTTGGGTAAGATACTTAGCACAAAGCTCTTCAAGAAGTCACTCTGGCCAGGACCCTCTAGCCCTGGTTGACCAGGTCACCAGAGAAATGACCACAATTTATATTTCAATTTATTTTATTATATCAAAAAATATAATAAATTGGAATATAAATTGGTTCCATTCTTACGGGAAGTTGTTTTATAAGGTCGGTTGCTTAGAAGCTCATATACTGTAATCTGGCATAGCATTTGTAAAGCCAGGGCTCAGACTCTCAGAAAGACTTGTACAACTGGCAAGCGTATTTGTAGGAGAATGTCTGCAGGAGCACTGTGTGTGAGCAGAAGAAGCACGGAAATGCCTTAATTTTTAAAAACACCACCTATAGGGATAAATAACGGTGCAACGGAGGAAGAAACGCGGAGTCACTAGACTTTTAAAAAAGGATTTGCATATGTGAGTTTAGATGCTACAGGAGACAGGCTGGTAGATTTTCCTGACAACAGTCGCTTGACATGACAACATGAGACGCTTGACATAGGTGCTGGGAACCGAACTTGGTTCCTCTGCAATAGCAACACACATCCCTATCCTCTCAGCCATAACTGGAGTCTTGCAGTAACTCTCCAGGGATCAGGAGGGGGTTTTAAAGGAAAACAATTTTACTGATTCAATGAGTTCTATTGAGGCTCCCCAGGTGTTAGCTTGACCTAGGCCCCACCTGCACAGAGCCCGGTGGCGGACCTGTCACAGGGCAGGGGATTAACCTAGGGTTTAGGAATTTAAGCAAGCATGATAATGATGGTCTTTGTCTTTCCTGGTAGCATTACAAAATGGAGCAATTACTAAAGCCAGTGTGTCCTCTGGATAATGTAATACGAATTACCAACCTCACTTTACAAACAAAACCAAAACAGTATTAGCACAGAACGGTTTCTCTTGTCTCTGGTCGGATTATAGCGGGCTTCTCAAATTCCCTTAGAACATTTTTTTGTTAGGATAAGAGACCATAAGAATGTTTCATTGTGGAGATACAATAAAAGCCAGAAACGTCTCTGGGTGGGCTTGAACCACCAACCTCTCGGTTAACAGCCGAACGCGCTAACCGATTGCGCCACAGAGACACAAGCATGTGGGTGATTACATTCTCATGGAGAGTGAGTTATTCGGCTAGCCAGTATCACAGCCATTGCAAAATTCCTGGGTTAGTTCCAGTGCCTGTAAATTTGGATTATTTAGCGGCGAATACAATCGTTCTTGTCCTTTGATGCCTGTACTTTGAGTCCATCTACTGACACCTGAACAGCTGAGCTGCCTTCTCCTTAGCGCTTCCAGGCTCAGAACCCCCGCCTCGCCCTGTGACAAGACCGACACCGGGCTCTGCGAAGGTAGACTTAGGTCGACCTAACACCCAGGGAGCCCCAATAGAACTCACTGAATCAGTACTTTTTTTTAAAAAAACATTTTTTTTTTTTGTCGAGATTATCATGAAGTTTCATCATTTTCCTCTCCAAACTTTCCCATATACTCTGTTCTTACTCTTTTTCAAATTTGTGAATTTGTTTTGCATAAAAAATTGTTAAAGACACATATACATGTGTATTGCATATGTATATATACGTCTAAATATATAAGTACAACCTGCTCATTTCTGTGTAATGTTACTCGTTTGTATGTTTTCAGGGCCGACATTTGGCATTAGATAACCAAGTGGAGTACTCTTTTCTTCTCTTGGACCCCTGGGCCCCAGGATTCCTTAGTTGCCTGTAATTCTTGTGTAGGGTTGAAGTTTTGTGAGCTCTCCTGTCCACTTTGGCATGTGTATTGTCCTTGCTCAGCTCATGTTTGTGCAGTCATGTTGGTGAGACTTTATGGGTCTAGCTTCTGACATTTCTTAGGTGACACAATCTCACAGCAGGCTCCCCGATTCTCTGGCTCTTACAATCTTTCAGACCCCTCTTCCACATCATTCCCTGAGCTTTAGGTGTGAGGTCCCACCTCCATGTCACACCTTCAGGCCCATTACTGCAGTCGGCGACGGTATTAGTATTATGAAACCATCATAATTCTTTTTGCCTTCCTGTTTGGAGAGAGCAGACGCTACAGGGCTCCAACCTATGACACGACCACAGGAAGCAGTAATAAGGACCCGCAGTTCTAACCCTCTGCATTGTTCCCCGTGTGTCTGTTCACTTCACTCCGAGACAACCTGAGTGTGGCAAGGTGGGAAATGAGCTGGAATGAGAGGAGCATTAGTAATAGTCCCTCAAAACCCGTCCACTGCTAAAACGAAGGGTTCTCCTTCCCTTCATTCTTTGTTGCATTATGAGTGATAGGTAACCATTCTTTAGATATGACTTTCAAACAATGAACTCATGCCCAAAATACACATAGCAGGCTCTTCCACTCCTACTTCATAAGATGAATCCAGATTTAAACCCTGTTTTTAGGGAGCAAAAACCTGCTGCTGTTGTAGGGTCCTGGGATCTCATTAGAGTCATTGGTACCAACTGAAATAGTGGGATCCTGCCCCTCCCCAATTTAAGGGAGGGAGAGTTAGGAATATAAGCCCAGTAAGAAAAATTCTTCGCCTTACTTGAGCAGTGGTGATTGCTAACTTGGTGAAGAACACGGTTGCAGGTATTTTATTTTGCCCCAGATAATACGCCATCTTTCCTCCTTCATTTGCTGATGAAGGCTGCACTCCAGGTGGGAAAAGTACAAGTCACTGTGTAGGACAGTGGTTCTCAACCTGAGGGTTGTGACTCTGCAACATGCCAGACATTTACATTACGATTCATAACAGTAGCAAAATTCCAGTTAGGAAGTGGCAAAAGCACAATTTATGGTTGGAAGCCACCACAACATGAGGAACTGTGTTAAAGGGTCAGGAAGGCCAAGGTAATGGTTTTTTCAGTTGTTTGCCTATCTGACCCCAAGTTAGATGAGCCATTTGTTCAGTAGGTAGGTCAGGGTTAATCTGGGTTGCTTACTTGTCTCTCAGTTTCTGAAGTCTTTCTGCAAACCAATAATCATCTGTCTCTGTAGAAACATAAGCACATCCTTCCCCTGGATTGTAACAGTCTTTGTTCCGTTGCAAGAGTCCTCCTCTTTATATCAAATAGGTTGTAGTATTTCACCCTTAATACTTTCTTCAATAATAGATTGCCAATGAATTTCAGCTGGTGTAAACTCATTGTCTTTACAATTCAAAAATTTAAAGTAAATAACGAGTCTAATATGATGCTTCCAGGCTTACGGGCTGTCTCCTCCTTTTTGTTCAATTAACATTTCCTTTAACATTTTGTTAGATCTTCAATGATGGCCTGTCCTTGAGAACCCTCAAGTAATATGTTTAATATTTCAATATTGTAAATCTCTTTTTCTTTTTCTCTCCTTCCTTCCTTCCTTCCTTTCTTCCTTCCTTCCTTCCTTCCTTCCTTCCTTCCTTCCTTCCCTTCTTTCTCTTTTGAGACAGGGTTTCTCTGTGTAGTCCTGGCTGTCCTGGAACTCACTCTGTAGACGAGGCTGGCCTTGACTCAGAGATCCTCCTGCCTCTGCCTCCTGAGTGCTGGGATTAAAGATGTATTCTATCACCACTCAGCTTCTAGTAGTGTGTGTGTGTGTGTGTGTGTGTGTGACGTATAAACTGGAACATTTTAATTTGAGGAAGAATACTCATGACATTAAAAGCTCCTTTTGAATGTAATCTAACTGATAAAACCTTTTTATTACTTAATGCAGTGGCCTAGAATGATATACATATTGCAACTTACCAAAAACTCTAATGTGCACTACGTTTGTTAGCCATATCTCTTTCTATATATTACCTCTGAGATTGTTACCAGAAGACAAACACGGCCTATGAAAAGTTTCCTAATCAGAAGTTATTAGTTTTGGATACTTTTTTTTTGCACTAAAGGAAATTTTGTTTTTAAGGCTCTCCAGTTAGCACATGTACCTGCATGGAAATTTAATAGCCTCGGGTAAAAATGTACAAGGATATAATCCTATGTATCCATTAAAGAATCTATGAGTTGATTAGTGTTGGCCACAGGGCCAGGGAGATGTGTGCTCTGATATGTGTAATAAAAAGTGAATTAATGTGATGAATTAACAGCTGGCACAACTGGGACACTAAAAGAAATAATTTTGTATCAAGGAAAACAGTGTAAATATGCCTAACAGTACATGCTACATATTGTAAGTTTGTAACAATGTTTAAAGGTTGGGGAACATCTGACAAGACCATAATAACAGCTGCCAATTTGATCTTTTGAACAGATAAGATTTATAACACTTTGGATATGTCTTTTTCATCAAAGTATCCAGCAATTCTAAATTTATTAGCATCAGTCTATAAAAGTTAGTGTTTGATCAAGAGGTTATTGCTTAATAAGAGGATTGATAGAAACAGCTGTTAAGTTTTGAAACCGCATACTCTTGATTTTTGAACAAGCTATCTGTCAATTTTCTTTTTTTTAACTAAATGGAATTTTTTATTTTAAATTATACAATCAAGAAAAACAACCCACCTGTAGGATAACACAACTTTCAATAAAACTATTACAGTAATCTCAAAGACAAGGCAAAAAATCACTGAGTAACTGTATCATCTCGAGTTAGTAGTTATTGTTGGAAATAGGGTAGGAGAAGAAGCAGCTAGCATGGAGACTAATGATGCATAGCTCCTCAGAGATGACTAGACACCTTACAGCTAGAATCTAAGAATATCCAGCCATACAGTGCAAATCTAAAACTGGCTTCTTGCCACAACTAGCCTATGAACATCCCAACCCTTCTCTCTTTAAACCCTTCCGTGAAAACAGTTACAGACAGAAGTGCTAAAAGCAGCAAACAGGACAACTGCACTTGTACGGCTGACTGGTAGCCGTCACGCCTGTCACTGTGCTGGTTTGCTCGTCTTACTCTTGCTCTTCTTGTCTCTCTTCTTCAGCCCATCCGTGTTGGTGCTCAGTAGATTTGAATAGGCCATCTGAAACGTCCTCACTTCTTTGGAGCTCACCATAGTGCTGATCTTCCTCTTCCCATCCGTGGCTCTTCACAGACACTTGTTTTCTGCGGGCTCGAGGCCCTCCACAGAACTCTTCCTTGGGATGGGTTTAGTGCGACTATCATATTTCTTCAGGATGATGAACACGCTGCCCAACGACCGGCATTTCTGGAAGAGCCTGGTCAGCTCCGTCAGGAACTGCTCGCTCTCGAGCAACACCATCCTGGTCTCCGCAGGTTCCGACTCCGTCAGCAGAAGCCTCCTATCTGTCAATTTTCATTAATTTTCTAAAGATCTTGTTGCTGTCTTAGTTCCAACAGGGATGCAATGATAGGCAGAGGGCTTCATACGACTAAGAAGTTTTAAGTTAACTTGTTACAGGTTTTACATATTTTTAAACAATACCCAATAAACTTACAAACCTTGAGGTAAGTTTAAATTTTAGCCAAAGTTTTAGAGATTCAAGGCCAAGAAAAGGAGTTTGAGATAAGCAACAGTAGTTTCCACCAGGAACAGTCTACTTTTGAGGTGTTTTTTGTTGTTGTTGTTTTTTGTTTGTTTGTTTGTTTGTTTTTCGAGACAGGGTTTCTCTGTATAGCCCTGGCTGTCCTGGAACTCATTCTGTAGAACAGGTTGGCCTCGAACTCAGAAATCCGCCTGCCTCTGCCTCCCAAGTGCTGGGATTAAAGGCGTGCACCACCACTGCCTGGCTTTTGAGTTGTTTTAAAGCACATAGTATCTTTTTCTGGGCTCTTCTGTTTTCTTCTTTCTCTTTCTGTCCTAGAGTCAAATGACCTTTTGACCCAGGACAGAGATTTAAAGACACTTTAAACAAGAATGCTTGGATTGGGAGAGGGTGGATCATAACCCAACTTCAGGACCAGCTTTTAATAAGGTAAAACAGCAAACCCCAACATTATCTATGCCCAAAAGACATCTGACTTCCTGCAGAACTGAATCAAAGGACCAGAGGGGGTGACAGAAGTGGGCAGAGACCAAAGAAATCTCAGACATAAGAGATTTTGTGAGTCTTAAACATCGGGTTTCATTGAGCCAAGGAGAGGGGCAAAGACTGAGTAAGCTCCAGGAGGAGCTGGGAGACAGAACTGCAACCAATGTATACAGACAAACACAAGACTAGACAACTAGTATTTGAAGGGAGTCCTGACTGGGATTCACCTCACCTGAACAAATAAAACAGTAATAATAATCAGATAGGCAATGGCTGGCCCCATGCTCTCAACTGAGGGTGTCACGTATGGGGAGATGCCTATCTGAATGTCAATAAGGCAAACCCTGATTTTATCTGCAGTAATAGGAATATTTTTTCTAGTCATAGTATTCTAGCTTCATCTTGCCACCATGTTCTGAATTGTAAATAAGCCTGGTTTTTAGAACAGCCCTCATTAAAAGCTTTCCAATCACATGGGATTAACTGATATTCAGTGGGGGAGTTCTTGTAAAATTCCTTAAATGTAAGCAGAATGCTACCATTTCGAGGGAGTCCCAACTGGGGTTTTATTGTCTTAAAGGAAATAGGAATGTGAGTAAAATTGAAAGCTTCTTGTGGGAATTCATCATTAGGTTCAAATTGAGTTATAATTACAGGGAATTGAAACAAATTACCTATGGAACATCATCTATAAGCATTTTGAAATCCTGTCTTCTTTGAGCCTCCTCTTGATCCTTTTGTTTTAGATTAAAAGGTTTAGAAAACTTGATATCATATGCAGAAAGTCTGTCATCAAATGTTGGAAACACACCAACTGAATCCTTACATTTAAATAGCTAATTTTAAAGTTTCCTTCAATAGTTCTCTAAACTGACTTTTGGTAATAATGATCTCTTCCTCTGAAGAGGAATTATGAGGATTTTTTTGTTTTGCTTTGCTTTGTTTTTGTTTTTCCAAGACAGGGTTTCTTTGTGTAGCTCTGGCTGTCCTGAAACTCCCTCTGTAGACCAGGATAGCCTCAAACTCAGAGATCCACCTGCCTCTGCTTCCCAAGTGCTGAGATCAAAAGTGTGTGCAACCACAACTTTGCAAGATTTTTTTTTCTTAATGCCTCTTCCTTCTCTTCTTCATATAAGATATCAAGATTTAAATTACTGAGTTTTAACATGCTTACTGAGTTTAGGCAGAGGTCTCAATGCTGGTAAATACCTGGATTTGTTTTTGTCTTTTATTTCCATAGCCCTTTTCTTCTCTAGCTCAATACCAGCCATAGCACAACTGTACACGCTCTCAGAATCAGTCGGTAAAGGTTTTAAAGCATTGGAAATTGAAGTGCAAGTGGACCAAACAGCAATAGAAATATTTCCTCCTCTTTGATGAGCTCTTTCTAGAGTTCATAATTTGCATCCATGTCTTATAATTTAAAGTATTTCTCCCCCTCTAAGTGGAACCAATAACAATGCTTCTTAATCTGTTTAAACAATTGTGGCAAGGTTTCATGTTTTACACACACCCCACCTCCCTTAAGCAAGGCTTTGAACAACCGCGTGTGTGTGTGTGTGTGTGTGTGTGTGTGTGTGTGTGTGTGTGTAGCTCAACAGCGATTGGGTGCTTCTGGTTTCCGAGGAGGCAGATTTTAGCTTTGTGGTGCCTCTTCTTTAAGACACATCATGGATTCCTGCCCTTTTAAGCTAAAATGAAAGGAAAAGTATTGGCTTGGGACCCCCAAGACTAAGTTCTCATCACAAAGGAGATTTAATTGCCCCAGAGGGACAGGGGGCAGGAAATAAGAGACAAAGACGGGAGACAGAGGATGAAGGAGAAGGGGAAGGGAACAAAGGAGAGAGGACAGGGGTGTTTGTCCTGGAGTGGGACAAAGGATGCCTCTGGATTGAAAGGAGACAGACATGGCCCATAGGCAAATGGCAGTTTATAAGGGCACAAGAGGAAACTCCAGGTTAGGATGGGGTGTTTCATTTTGATTGGAAATGTGAATTAGGTGAGCCAAAGGGGGTTTTTGATTGCTGGACTTCAATACTTTGACAGCTGGACCTTGGTAGTCAGTCTCAGGGAGAGGAAGTGACCAAATAAGGGGAAAGACCTTGGTGGCTAGCTTCAGGAATGTGATCTATTGACTTGTACCAAGGCAGAGGGAATAGGGGAGAAGGACAAGGCCTGCCTGAGCCATGCTCACCACACTCAAGCTAGCTGGCCAGAGTCTCCTCAGAAACCTCATGACCGTACAGTCCCCACTTTGGGCAGCGAACCCATCATGTGGTCAAGCAACCCTACGGAGGCAGCACTGGTCATGCTTGCATTAAATGTTCTAGTACAGAGACAGTGAACTCAAACGCATCAGGAAATTTATACACACAGTGTGATTAAGATTCGCCTAACACTCACAGTCCCACAGATGACATCGAAGAGAAGTAGATAGCACAAGTAGTGAGCAGTTCTGTCCTGTAGAAGCCAGCTTTACTCTACAGCTCAGTGGTCGTATCCTAGGAACGGGAGGCAAGCAGGGCGTTTCCAAGGTTCCATAGAAGTAGACAGGCAGGAGCTGCCTTAAGACAAGGGCTTCCCGCAGCAGGCAGGGGAGAGTAACTTCTGTCTTGTCAGGCGAGGGTGCTGTCCAAGGTGTGGATCAGATTGTGGCAACCGTGCCTCTGTGGTTTAACATAAAGCGTCAGAGTTGCAAGGCAGAGCTCTGGAACCTGAGAGAGGCTGGTCCGGTATAATATCCCTGGCTTGCAATCTCTTTGTATTTATGTTTGAAAATGCTGTTCCAAAATAAAGACAGAGAAACTAAAGTGGATGCCTTTCCTTTATGGCTTTGACCTGGTACATGGAATTCTCTGTTTTCTAACTTCACGGCATTGCCCAGAGGACTGGAGGCTGTTTTCTTTATCTTAAGATCTGAATTTTACTGTATTGTCTTGAGGCTGCTCTTCCTGAGTTTGTTTGCTTTTGTTTGCTGTGATGAAGGCCATGATCCAGACCCTCTCCAGGAGGAGAGGGCTTATTCCACCCACATTACATTCTCTTTTAATAAGAAAGCGTTTTATCTTAATTGTTGTTGTCTGTATATGCTTGTGTGTATTTGTTTAGGGGCAGGCGAGGGAAGGGCAGAGATCAGTTCTCACCTTCCACCATAGGGTTCCTGGGACTGAACTCAGATCATCAACACTTGGTGGCAAGCTCCTCCACCCTACTGAGCTGTTTTGCCCATAACCTTATTTCTGTTGTTCACTTTCCACGAAGCCTCCCCAAGTGCTAAGAAATATAAACAAAACTCAAATTCTGAACTTTTTTTTATTATTAAAAGTATAGTTTTCGAGTCGGCTCTGTTGGCAGGTATTGCTAGGGACATAGACTATTTCCTTCTTTGAACTCCAAAGGGCCGGAGAGTACAGAGGCTAACGGTGGTGAGTGACTTCCTGTGTCCAGGGTATATAGGGTCCTTTGGCTCCTGCACCCGCTCTCCTCCCCCACCACTCCCATCCTCCGACCCCTAGTCTGGGTTTCCAGGGCTCTGGATCTGCCCAGGACATTCTTCCTGCAGGGAATCGCAACCAATGGTCAGCCCAAGGTTCAGTTGGAATCATGTACCTTCTGCTTTTGGGATTTCTAAGGTTCTGTTGGAAGAAAATAATCATTTTAGTGTCTAAATCAATTACCACACAGGTACAACATTTTAAAGTTGAATTCTTTGGTCTGGTTCGAGAATGGCAGTATTGCAAATCTAATGGACTGTTTTGTTAGTTGCAGACATAGTGCTGTCTCTACTAATTAGATAGAAGCTTAAGAAATTTTGAAAAGAGAGACGTTGCATTGGCCGGGAATCGAACCCGGGTCTCCCGCGTGGGAGGCGAGAATTCTACCACTGAACCACCAATGCCCCCTGTGCATTTAACATTTGAAGGGTAGCAGGATCTAATTTCTTTAACAAGATGTATACTTTACTATGATCTTATTGTTGGCTAAAAATAGCTAACGCAGCGAACTAGCGGTGGCGCAGCGGCTAAGGCGACCGCCTGCAGAGGGCGCGGGTCTCTCTCTCTCTCTCTCTCTCTCTCTCTCTCTCTCTCTCTCTCTCTCTCTCTCTCTCTCTCTCTCTCTCTCTCTCTCTCTCTCTCTCTCTCTGTCCCGTGCGACTCCGCCCGAGTATCATGGGAAAAAAAAGAAAAAAAAATAGCTAACACATTCAAAACAAATGCTTTTGTACAAGAATTGTACTAGAGGAAACCCGTAAGCGTCTGAGTCTCTTGACCCCGTCCTACGCGGGAAACAGCTCTTTCAGGCTCTTATTCATGAGCCTCTTATTTCTGATCCCCGATCTTCAGTTTTTAACTTCAAATGTTTGCCTCGGTGTTTGTCTCCGTGTTTATGAGGTGATCAGTTTGTGGGTGACCAAGGTAAAAGTCTAATCAAGGAAAAAATATGAGGAATTAAAATTAAAGGCAATATAGGGGCAGAATCAAGACAGACACAATCGAATTTTGGTTTGAAGACTTAGTTTTTGTATGTTTCTTTAGATTAAAAAAAGTCCAATCTCAATACTACAAACTGTGTCTAGTTTAGTTGTTTAAATTTACTAGACTGTCTACAGACTCCGCCCCATCATAAACGTCACTCCTCCATACAGTATTTCTTACATGGGCTCAGAAATTGGCTTCCCTGAATCCAGTCTTCTCTACTCTGGCCCACTTGCAACATTGTATCTCAAGTGACCATTTTTCAATATAAACCTGGATACACCTATAGTCAGCACAAAACCAAACCTTGTCTATTAGAAGCATGTGTTACTCAGCTTCAAACCCGTAACAGACACTGCAGGAAAAAAAATGAACAGAGAAAACAGTGTCTGTTTGTTTTTTTAGTTTTTCGAGACAGGGTTTCTCTGTGTAGTCCTGGCTGTCCTGGAACTCACTCTGTAGACCAGGCTGGCCTCGAACTCAGAAATCCACCTGTCTCTGCCTCCCAAGTGCTGGGATTAAAGGTGTGTGCCACCACCGCCCCGCAAAACAGTGTTATTTTAACTCATAGTTTAGAAGCTGTCTTAGGTTTCTCTGACTGTGATACACACCTTGACCAAAAGGCAATCATATTTTTATCACAGACAAAACAACAATCTTGTATGATGTTTTTTTTCCCCAGCTAGTCTCACTCTGCATATAGACTGTTATTACTTAGCATAGATCCAAATATTTTTAACCTTCTATACTTTTGATCTGGAATATCTTCCCAATGCCCATGTGTTAAGGACTTGATTCTCAGACTATGGCATTATTGGTGGGCCCTTTAAGAGGTAGGACCTATTGGAAGAAAGTTAAGACACTGAGGTGTGTGCGCCATTGATGGGGATACTAGGACCCTGTGCTCTCTGTTTCTTTGCTCCTCTGACCCCAGGAGGTAGACAGGCTTCCCCACCTGCCCACTCAGCATAGTACACAATACTCCTCCAGGGCTGAAGCAGCAAGGCTAAGGAACTAAAGAGAAAATCCTAAGCTGGGCGCACACCTCTAGTCCCAGCACTTGGGAGGCAGAGGCAGGCAGATTTCTGAGCTCAAGGCCAGCCTGGTCTACAGAGTGAGTTCCAGGACAGCCAGGACTACACAGAGAAACCCTGTCTCTGAACACCAAAAAAGAGAGAGAGAAGCCTGAGACAATTTGTAAGGAAGAAAATTTGTTTTGGCTCACAGCATTTTGTCACGGTGACGAAAAGCTAACATACACAAGAAAATTATTCATACATTTTTATATAGTTAATATGTGCTAGACAGTTTTATGTCAACTTGACACAAGCTAATGTCATCTGAGAGGAGGAATCCTCAATTTAAAAAATGTCTCCATAAAATCAGGTTGTAGGCAAGCCTGTAGGACATTTTCTTAATTAGTGCTGATGGTAGAGGGCCTAGCCCATTGTGGGTGGGGCCATCCCTGGGCAGGTGGTCTTGGGGTCTATTAGAAAGCAAGCTGAGCAAGCCAGTAAACAGTACCCAGTCCGTGGCCTCTGCATCAGGTTCTGCCTCCACGTTCTTGCCCTGTGTGAGGTCCTGTCCTGACTTCCGCTATGATGCTGTATAAATGTAAGCCAAATAAACCCTTTCCTCCCGAACTTGCTTTTGGCCGTGGTGTTTCATCACAGCAATATTAACTCTGACTGAGACATCATAGCAATTTAGACTGACCCACATGGATTTACTTCTAGCTTGCCCTGCACTTCATTTTGTACTTTCTGCATGAGACCATTTTCCAGTTTTGTAAGAGGCGGTATTACATTTGTTTTTTTCTTCATGTTGGTCTGTGGTCTGCCAATGATGAATTGTTTCTGGTCTCCTTCCTCCCTGAAAACATCATTATTTTTGCTTTGATTATTGAAAGTTATGTATATTTTCTCCTTCAGCCTTACATGGGTTCTAGGGATTTACTAGACAGAATTCTAGAGACAGTTACTTTCAGCATACTGAAGCACTTGTACTTAATTTTTGCATTTCAGAAGTCAATAGTTCTTTACCTGCTGATTTTGGAGGGGGTATGAATTTCTCTGTATGTACTACATTTGATGGGTTAGCCTTGTAAAATATATTGACTTATATTTTTATTAATTTTAAACCTATTATTACAATATGCGCAAATGCCTGTGTGCATGCATGTGTGCGTGAGTGTGTGTGTAGGGGTAAGAGGTCAGACAGCTTTGTGGAGTCAATCCTCCTTCAGCCTGTCCTGCTTGTGGCAAGCATCTTGACTCACTGACCCATCCTGTAAGTCTGACATGTACTTTCATACTGGTTAAGAACATAGAAACATGTCTTCAATGCATCTTCAGTCTCTTGCCTCATTCTTCCCTATTTGTTCCTTGTTAGGTGCTATCTAGCGTTGTCTTCTGCTTAACCTGTGTCTGGGATATTTCTTTTTCTTCCACTTTACTGACTCTCAGGAGTGGTTGCTCCTTTGTTAAACATTTCCACTGAGTTGTTGATCTTGTTGTTGAACTTTTATTTCATTTAATAATTTCTATGTAACCCTATAAATCTGGTTTTTTTTTTTATAGTTTCCAGGAGTTTGTGTGTACAGTGTTAACAAAACCCTTTGACTTTCACTGTGTTGATCCTGAAGATTCTAGAAAGATGACTGAACCCAAATCATTATGGCCAAATTAATTAAAGCAAGCAATTAATTAAAGCATGCTTTTTTATTCATGTAAACGGGCCGCCTCTCCCTAAGGCAGAGTTGGAGAGGTCAGCTTCGGACATGAGGAAGACAGATTTTTATAGCTCAGAGGTAGGAGGTTGCCAAATGGAGGGTTTGGTGGGCAAAATCTACAGGAGCAGAACATGAGCATAACAGAGTTAGTTGTAACGACCTCTTGGAGCAAAGACATAGCTGCAAGGTGATTGGAACCTGGTAGTCATAGCAACCTTCTGAAATAAAAGAGGGAGTGCAAGATGGTTATAGTAACTTTTGAAACAAAGACAGATTGCTGTTTCCTGGAACAGGCAGTATAGAACCATTTGTAGTTAAGGTTACAGGTAAGGCATAGTCCAATCCTTGAGAAACAGATTTAATTATAAACAGTAAGAACCTAGTCTGTCTTTACTATAAGATGGCTTTCAAGCCCAAGATGGAGGCAGCTGGTTCATTTTATTGGGACCTTAACTCTGACTATGGATTGCACCTGGCTCAGGGAAAAAGGATCAGCCTCTGGTGAGAGGACATGATTAGAGTTTCTGACTCTGAGATTTAGGTAACCTGTATACACCTGTGTGGATATTGGAAGCTACTTTGCTGTTGAGTCCCATCAAGAGATTATAGCTCCCATGAGACCAGAGTGACCCCTCAATTCCCAGCAGCTCCCGATGCTGTCCCTCCCCCATTTAAAGCATGCTGTGGATCTTACGCTGTGTCTTTCTAGCAGACTGGTATCATGTGTGGTCCAGAAGACTCTTAGAATCCTGAATGTTTAATGGACACTTAGGAAAACCTCTTTCACACCTTTGATCCCAGCACTTTGGAGGCAGAGGCAGGTGGATCTTTGTGAGTTTGAGGCCAACCTGGTCTACAAAAGTGAGTCCAGGATAGCCAAGGCTTGTTATATACACAGAGAAACCGACTAAAAAAGCCAAAAAGGAAACCTCTTTCTAGGCAAAACCCCTCCAGATCCCTGTTTCATTAGCAGTTCTAGGTGGTATATGTTACGGCTTTTCTGAAATTTTCAATACTGCTGACATACTGAGGACTGATTCCTAGTACCTGTGTGTTTTTATCTTTGAGTATGCACTGCAGGCGATACATAAAGTGAAAGCACGGCTTTCAGCAGGTGCTCGGGTTTCTTAGTGTAGGTTTTAGGAGCTGGCTTAGCACAGGAAATTGCTGTGCTGTCACAGTAACTGCAGCTTGCACAAAAAGTATGGGAAGAGTGCTCACTGAATTTACTGGACTGCAGAAAACTGACAGATAAATTCTCCACCATTGTATCCTCCAGATGCTGTGGGGATAGGACTGGGCCTGACACAATCCTGGGACTATTCCCAACTGTGAGGAATATGCTAGACTATGACATGTCAAGGGACCTGTGCTTGGGCACCCCAGCCATCATGGCGCCTACACCACAGGTTCAGGCATAATTTACCATTGAGTCTGGCAATGGTCATTGTGACTGTTTTCTGACTGTGTTACTGGGTCTCACTATGTGGTCTGAGCTGACCTTGAACTTGCTACGTAGCCCACACTCTTGACCCTTTTGCTCTTCTGTTTTAGCCTGTTGAGTGCTGAGATAACAGATTGTAGTGCCTTGTCCAGCTATTGTTTCCTAGTTTAATGGTTTACACATTTCTTGTCTCAAAACGACATTTATGAATGTGGGTGTGGAACACACTGCCATTTAAAAAAATAATTAATTTTATTTTTAATTATGTGCTTGTCTATTTGGGCATGTGCACATGAGTGCAGATGCCCAGAGAGGACATGGGCACTGAATCCCTCTGGAGCTACAGGTGGTTGTGAGCTGCCCAGTGTAGGTGCTGGGAACTGAGCCTGGGTCCTCTGCAAGAGCAGGAAGCACTTTTAACCCTGACCTGTTTCTCGAGCTCCCTGCATTCTCATCTTTTAAGAAGCAGATTGTCTTCAAAGATACCAGATATTAAAGAATACTTGGGCACTGTTTTTTTAGAGGCCATGTTTTAGGGTAAGCAATGTCTATGAACTTGCAAGCTAAGGAGAAGTCCCTGGATGATGAATTGTGTCAACTGAAAACCAAACAATGAAGATGTTTTCTTGGGACTTGGAAAGATAGAAATAAGGACTCACTGAAAGGATTGGGCCCAACCCTCACATCACATAAGTGGGCGGACAGTTTTTTGACTTATTTAACCAGTAATAACAGCCACCTAGCAATGGAGTTATCAAAATGAAAAAATGAATTATAGCCTGTCTCAATTCCTTTCTGACCTTTAGGCTCTCGAAACTATAAGCAATTAGCTCTTTTTTAATTTTAGTGTGGATATTTTTAAAAAATCAAAATAGACCTATTTTTTTTTTTTTTTTTTTTGGTGTTTTGAGACAGGGTTTCTCTGTGTAGTCCTGGTTGTCCTGGAACTCACTCTGTAGACCAGGCTGGCCTCGAACTCAGAAATCTGCCTGCCTCTCCCTCCCAAATGCTGGGATTAAAGGCATGCGCCACCACTGCCTGGTGACATTTTCTAGAGAAATGGTTCTCAATCTGTGGGTCATGACATCAGAAAACACAGATAACTACATTATGATTCATAGCAGTAGCAAAATTACAACTATGAAGAAGCAACAAAAATAATTTTATGGTTGGGGGCCACCACAACATGAGGAACTGTTTCAAAGGGCCGCATTGTTGGAAAGGTTAAGAAGCACTCACCTAGAGGCTAGGCAAATAGCCCAAGTTGAAATGCCAACAGTTTTATGGAGAAGGCAGGGTGAATCTATATTAAACTCCCTCTGTTGCTCCACACTGGTGTGAGCCAGGGTTCTTGCTGCATCCTCGTACAGCTCCAGCAATTTGGCCTGACTAGAACCACAAGGGAGCGAAGAAAAGACAGACATACAGACACACTGAAGAGCTGGGCTCAGGAGAAAGGGACTGTTTGAGGGAGAAACCACAGAAGCTCTGTGTGTTTATCGGCTAGAGTTGAACAGGAGGGCAGGGTTATTACAGGCAGATAAACAAAGAGGCAGGTTTGTGGTGTAGAGTTGGATCAAGGAGTCATTTAGCTAATCTCAGTAGGTGCAGTCTCTGCAGGGAGTAACCTTCAGGTGAAAGCTGTGGTGGACGTTTCACATATGATCTGTTCAATACCCAGACCAGAAACAGGCTTTGGCAGTTCTCTCTGAGCCTTTGAGCCTCCAGGAAGGACATTTTACCTCTTATCTATGAGTCTGAGGCTTTGGGGTCTTGGTTATGGCTATGCTTGTGCCAACAGGACATTCACTCAGGCTCCATGTACTTAGGGCTTCCTCTATTCCCTGTAGGTCTTACCAAGTAGCTCAGGCTGGGCTCAAATTTTTAACACCCCTGTATCAGTCTCTTGAGTGCTGGGATTACAGGAAGGGGCCACCACACTTAGTCTAACTTAAAGAGATGTATTTTATTTTACATGTATGGGTGTTTTGCCTCCATGATTGTAAATGTACCATGTGTAGGCAGTGCCTACAAAGATCAGAAGAGTCCAGGATCCTCAGGACTGGAGCTACACAGGGCTGTGAGCTTTTTGCATGCTGGGAATTGAAGGAGACCTCTGGAAGAGAAGCCAGTGCTCTCTGACCACTGAGCCATCTCTCCAGCCCTTGCTGCTCTAACCTTTAAGGAGAGATGTTTCTCAAGATCTATGCCTTGGCTGGCAGAGACTTTATATTTTCTCATCTTTCTCCCATGCCTTCTGTCACATTTGAACCTAAAGTTAAAATATGAAACCATAGTTTATCAAGCAAGCCATATGCTACACTGGCCCCTTTCCTGTCTCATCAGAGCACACAGGTCACCAAGAAAGGGCACCCAGGTTATTTATAAGGGAGGGTTTTTTGACATGTCACAATCATCTTGAATCTCACCAGCCTTGGTTCTACAGGAGTCCAGACAGCTGTCTAGTATTCATCACCATCCAAATAATACATCTTTGTTATGAGGACAAGCTATAGTCAATCTGTACCCCCCCCTCTCTCTGACACACACACACACACACACACACACAGAGAGAGAGAGAGAGAGAGAGAGAGAGAGAGAGAGAGAGAGAGACAGCCTATATAATTCTTTTGGTTTATTTTCAAGTTTACATTTTAGGTCAAAACTAGTTTTAAAAAAAATTGCCATTTTATGTATCTCAGCTTAGTACATCAACCTAATAATCAAGCTTTAAACTTTATATACTGCTTAGTGACATTATCCAAGAATGATTTTGCCAATTCATTTCTCTTTTTGTCCCCCACCCCCTTGCTAATTCATTTCTATTGATAATACATAAATGGTTTGGTTCTCTTTCATTCCAAGACAGGGTTTCTCTGTGTAGCCCTGGCTGTCCCAGAACTCACTCTGTAGATCAGACTGGTCTCAAACTCAGAAATCCACCTGCCCCTGCCTCCCAAGTGCTGGGATTAAAGGCGTGCGCCATCACTGCCTGGCTTCTCTTTCATTCTTTACAACCTGATCTTCAGTAATTTCTATTTTCTCAGTTTGAAGAGGTAATTAAATATCTTGATTTACAGCTTTCCCATTTTTGTTCTCTATCCATTTATTCCCCTTTCTGTTTTAGCACCCACTACTACTTGATATTCTGTCTTAGTCATGTTCTATTACTGTGAACAGACACCATGACCAAGGCAACTCTTATAAAGGAAAGCATTCAATTGTAGCTGGCTTACAGGTTCAGAAGTTTAGTCCATTATCAACATGGCAGGAAGAATGGCCATCATCCAGGCAGACATGGTACTGGAGAAGGAGCTGAGACTTCTACATCTGGATCTGCAGGCAGCAGCAAGAGAGACATGGCTTGGGCTTTTGAAACTCCAAAGCCTAGCTCCAGTGACACACTTCCTCCAATAAGACCATGTCTACTTCAACAAGACCACACCTACTTCAACAAGGATACACCTCCTAATCCTTTCAAATAGTGCCACTCCCTAACCATGTAAAATATGAGCCTATGAGGCTATTCTTATTCAGACCATCACAGTACCTTTATTTAAACTTTATATGTTTACATGCTTATGTATTAATTATTTTAATGTCTCATTAAAGGCAAGTTTCACAAAAGTACAAAGACATGAATCTCATCTGCCACAGTATCTTCAGGGTCTAGAACACTGGATGCAGTCATATCTGGTAACTGTGTGAATGAATGGGTTGCACAGATGTTCATTAAAATTGACATCAACTAAACTCCCAGAAATTTAGTATTATGTTTTTCAGTTCCCCACTTTTTTTGTCCTATAACTCTTGGAGGAAGATATTTTGTCTTTGTGTGATGGTTTGTACATGCTTGTACCAGGGAGTGACACTATCAGGAGGTATGGCCTTGTTGAAGTAGGTGTGGCCTTGTTGGAGAAAGTGTGTCACTGTGGAGGGCTCTGAGACCCTCCCCCTAGCCATATGGGAGCATCCCCACCATGATGATAATGGACTGAACCTTTACACCTGAAAGCCACCCCCAATTAAATGTTGTCCTTTATAAGAGTTGCCTTGGTCATGGTATCTCTTCACAGTAATGGAAACCCTAACTAAGACAATCTAGGACTTCCTGTGAAATACCTATAGCATGTTCAAGGCTGGCCTTGAATTCCTGCTCTTCCTGCCTCCATCTCCCAAGTGTAATCACAAGGATTACAGTCCTGTGCTTAGATGAGGTTCTGAACAATGTGCTTTGCATACACGGATAAGTAAAGGAAAGGCAAGGCCACACTGTCTGTGAGTCTCAACCTGCCATGCATGATCGTCATCTCAGCGTTCTGGAAAGTCTTCTGTGTTTACTTTTTATTTGAGAAAAGTCTTAGGGAAAAGGAAAATGTTAATCACATCTAAATGTGACATCAAACACATGTGTAACACAGAGTCACCCTAGGGCTCCCTCATGGACCAGTGTCTACACAAACATCTTTTCTTTCTCCTTGGAAAATATAAGAAATCTTTCTAAATAACAACCATACTTATTTAATTTTTGATTATTGCTTATATGAAGTTAGTCTAGTCTGTCTGTTTTATTTGGTTTTGAGTTAATTGTTCTTACAAAAATAACAGAATCAAAATTACATTTAGTGTATTTGAATCCAGAGGCAGTGTTTTCAAATACAAATCATTAAGTAAAAATTTGTACACAAATTACATTAACCAGAAACTGCCAAGAAACCCATATTTCTTTTTTTAATATTATTTATTTATTTTTATTTATACAAGTACACCATAACTGTCTTCAGACACACCAGAAGAGGGCATCAGATCCCATTACAGATGGTTGTGAGCCACCATGTGGTTGCTGGGAATTGAACTCAGGACCTTTGGAAGAGCAGTCAGTGCTCTTAACTGCTGAGCCATCTCTCTAGCCCGAACCCCATATTTCTAATTTGGATTCCAAAATGTTCTCTAGTGATAAGGACTGAAGTCTGCACTGCTAACCAGCTACATGCTTACCCTTGGACTCATCACCAAGCATTTTGCTGATATTATCTAAGTGACACAAATGAATTAGGACAGTGAACCCTTCCTCTACAAACACTTAGATTCCAATACAGATGTGAAATATGTTGAGTGTGTATCAAATGCATCACTCACACACGCATGACTCAGAGGGGTCCAACCTCTGTGCAAACACCGCAAAAGAGTAAGTGATCTTCTTATGTTAAAAGGAGGTCAGGATGTCTTCTTGAACCACATGAAGAAACATGAAAATGAGCTGGTGGAGGAGGGCAGGGCGAGGTGGCATGGGCAGGGAAACACTGATTGATTGAGCAACAGAAGGAGATGCCCTTTCCCAATGTTGTCTTCACTGTTTCTCTAGACAACTAAAACACGCCGGGGAGTAAGGGAGATCAGAACGGTTGGTCTCTCTGTTAGGACTCATCTTAGAAGCCTAGACCAAATACCATCATTCAGCCACAGAAAGGAGAAAGAGGGGCTGAGAAAAAGGGAGTCTATCTGAGTATGAGACAGAAATCACCCTTAAGCCCAGGGGCTTGAAGGAGAGAGGTGTGGAGGTCTTACATTTAGGAAACAGCTTCTCCATGGGAGGGTTCTGAACTGAACCAATTGCCATAAGCAAGTGGGGAGTGCAAGGATCCAGGCAGCCCTTGCTCTCACATGTGCCCTCCCCCCAGCCTTGAGCAGGCCGGAAAGACCTTGTTTACCAGAACAGACCTAGTAATAGGACCTAGGTGGAGCTATCCACTTTGGCCGCAGGTACAACTTCCTACAGGAATTTAGAAGAATACACAGCCCCCTGGGCTTGCCTTGTGACGAAATCTAGCTGAAACAAAGGATGGGTTCTCCCACCCATCTCTGGCTGAAATAAAGATGGGTTCGGTGGGGCTTTCCCTTTAAATAGAAGAGCTGAATATTAAAATTTGAGCCTTGGTCAGAAAACTTTGTCTTAGCTTCATGCTTCGCCTCTCCGGCTCCTTTGGTCATTTCTAGGCCCCCTTTCAGGTGAACCCAGTTTGTCTGTGGCCTCAGGCGGCTACACTCACAGACTTCCAATCTGTCTAATGTGGCAGCCATTGTTGACTCAGGAGAGACAGGACAGAAGTCTGGGCTGTGTTACTTACAGCAATGCCTTTAAGGTAGAAAGACTTGGGTCTAACCATGACTGGTACCATGGGAAAGAGTATGATCATAACTTAGGAACCATGCCAGCTCTCCCCACCCCTCACACATGCTGCTGTGAGAAAGGGTTTCACACAAGTCTTGTGGCATAGACACGCTTATGCCCTTGCTTCCAGGCAGGGCCATTACTTTAGTTTGCCTTACATGGCTGTCATCAAAATGGTAACCAAAAGCAACTTGGGGAGAGAAGGGCTTATTTCTCTTTACAGTTACAGTTCTTCACTAAGAGAAGCCGAGGCAGGAGGCCATGGAGGAACACTGCTTACTGGCTTGGTCCTCATGGCTTGCTCTGCCTGCTTTCTTATGCCACTCAGGATCACATGCCCAGGGGTGGCACTGACTCCAATGAGCTGTCCCCTCCCACATCAATCAATCAATCAAATGTCTTATAGGTTTCCTTATGGGCAACCCAATGGAAGTATTTTCTCAATTAAGGCTCCTCTTCTGAGATATCTCTGGCTTGTGTCAGACTGAGAAAACACTAACCAGAGAGTGGTGTTTCACTTCAACATAAGTTGCATATTACATTATACCAATATCATAGCATTTTCCTGGAAGCAAGTGAGGAAAAAAGCCTGGAGTCTTAGCTGTGTCTGTCTCTAGTGAGTTTCACTGAGATGTCTTCAATTATAGCTATGAAGAGGAGAGTCCCCACGGGAGTACAAGAAAGCCGTACTCAGTTCCTAAAAAAGTCAGAAGACATACAATATCCACTGTCCTTAAAGTGCTGAGCCAGCAAGAAGATAGAAATGTCTTATTTCTTGATCCTCTTTCCATCCCTACTGCAGAGAGTGCCCAGCTCTGACTGAATTCAGCCCCCTCCACTCTGTGTTACAAAGCTGCTGGTTGCTTGCGACCACCTTGTTGAACCTTTGTGCAGAAAGAAGCACGCTCGGGGTTTATCAGCAGCGATGTCTCTCGTGTCTCACAGCCGCACTCGCTTTGGATCGTGAGGAAGCTGCTTGCAGACTTCTTTGAGTTTAATTTATGTTACGTGCAACACTGGTGCAATGACAGTATGTAGTAAGACGGGAATGTTAGCGCTCTGCTTCCTTTGGATGGATTTACTTTCCATTTCTGTAACTCTGACTCTCCATTGAGATTGATTTTCACTTCCTGCTAAGTACCAGTCCCGAGGCTAGACTAGGGGAAAAGAAACTGAGCTATAGTGGTAAGGCACAAGTCGGACCATGAGTAAGGTTCAACCTTACCCATAGAGTGGATAAAACCCTTACAGAGTAAAGCCATTGCATGGACCACGAGTCAGTGCCCTGCTGTGTGCATTCCTATTGATGGTCCGAGTACAAACTCCCCCAAAATAACTATTTCACAGCAAAGTCTTGCGAACGCATCGGCCATACTAGTTCTGTGAGCTGACAGCACTTTGAAGTTCAGAGACTTGGCCACAGGATGAAGGCTGCTTGTTGCCTGGATTGTTTGCCAGAGGAACTGTGATTGGGCTATCAGTGAATTCACTAAGCGGAAGCTTTGAAATGGAATCCTAAGGATATTATGATGGGCAGAACTCTATTGCCGGCAGAAAATGTCTTAAGAGATTTTGGGTTATGGCGTCTTAAAGCAGGTTATTTTTCCTGTTTATATTATCCAATGTTGAACAGTTTATAATCATGCTGAATATACACATACATGCTACACACACACACAAACATGCACACAAACACACACACACACACACACACACACACACACACACACCATAGCCAACATTTTCACAGACAGTTTTTCCATAGTTGAGATAGTTTGAAGAAAAAGATGATTTAAGAAAAAAAAAAAAAAAAAAGAGCCTCTAGTAAAACCAAACAACAAACCCCAAATAGTGACAACAATAACAATCCAGGGGGCTGAAGAGATTGCTCAGTGGGGGACCTGAGATCAGCATCCAGCACCCACTTCAGGTGGCCCACAGCGGGTTGTAACTCCACCTCTGGAGGCTCTGATGCCTTCTTTTGGCCTCTGTGGGTACTGAAAGTGAAGATGAGCAGACAAAAAAAAAAAAAAGATTTCTCTTTTCTTCTCGATTTAGGTCCTTCCCACTTTTAATAATCTGATCAAGGACACAAGGACATTCCTCAGAGCTTGCCTTTACTTTGATTTCAGGTCTATCAGGTTGACAACCAAAGCTAACCAACCACCTCCCTTCAACCACACACCCATTCAAACTCAGGATAATGTTGGCTGCAAGTCTGTCACATACAGCTTTATTATGTCCAGGTGTTATTTATTCAGGGATTTTTATCATCAACGGAAAACAAGATTCCTTTTTTTTTTTTTTTTTTTTTTTTAATCAAAAGCTTTTTTTTCTGTATTTATTGAGCTGGTCTTGTCATCCTTATCCTATGCTATAGTGGTTTTCAATCTTCCTAACGCTCTAACCCTTTAATACAGTTCCTCGTGTTATGGTAACCCCCACCCACAAAACTGTTTTCATTGCTACTTCATAACTGTAATTTTGCTACTGTTACAAGTCATAATGTAAATATCTGATATGGAGGATATCTGTCATATGGCCCCCATGAAACGGTTGTTAGATCCGCCAAAGGGGTCAAGACCCACAGGTTGAAAACCATTGCTATACTTTATGCTGAATTAATTTAAGATAATTTTTAAAAGAGTTATTTATTTTATTTTCTGTTTTGTCTGCTTGTATGAATGTGTACCACATATGTGCCTGGTGCCAGGAGGCCAGAAGAGGATCTCCTAGGACTGGAGTTACAGACAGATGTGAGTTACAGACAGTTTGTAAGTTCTAAACAATGGCTCTCAACTTTAAAGCAGTTTTCTAATGCCTCAACCCTTTAATACAGTTCCTCAAGTTGTGGTGACCCCCAACCATAAAATTATTTTCATTGCTTCTTCATAACTGTGATGTTGCTACTGCTATAAACTATAATGTGAATATATGATATGCAGAATATCTAATTATGCAATCCCTGTGAAAGGGCCCTTTGACCTCACAGGGGTCAAAAATCACAGGTTAAGAAATGCTGTTCTAAAGGAAGTAGGCGTTTTTCTTCCCTTAGGATGGAACAGATGCAAAGAAAGTGGGAAGAATATGTGGCCAACATATTTTGTCCCTTCTCAGCACCTTTACTCCTGTCTGTGATGCTCTCCTGTCCTGTTGCTATGATTTTGAAGGCGCCTTGCAGAAATTCCAAGCTGTTGCTGGCTTGGAGGGACAGGGGAGATCAGGAACATTAAGCTCTGTGACCCAGCAACCATCCTAGTAAGCTCTGTGACCCAGCAACCATCCTAGCGTACAGCAAGTACATCCTTGTACTTGGTGATGGTCTTTGAATAGTGCCTCCATGTCTGCACCTGCCTCAGAACATCAGAAAGGTAAAAGCTGGAGGAGAGATTTGTGTGACATTTTGTCACTTCAGAAATAATGGAAAGTATGTATATAATAGTAAACAGTAAAATGAAATTAATCATGAAGGAGCTCAGAAAGAGATTTCAGGGGTGCATAAGAATATCGGACAAAGGGTTTGAGAAATGTGTTTATGATGAGCAAAGGTGAGTCAGAAGATACAAAGGCATATGTAACCTGTCTTTGCTACTTTGTGGGTTCTTTCTTCTACTGTTCTGCACCCCCTTTCTCCCACCCTTTCAGCCCTCTAATACTAGATAGGAGAGAAAAAGGATAGAGAGGAAAGGAAAGAGATTCCTGAATAGCCCGGGTTTGGAAAGGGGGTGACATTATTGTTAGGCTATTCCTGCTGATGAGAGGCATGGAGTTTCTTGGGGTAAGTTTTGATATTTACCATCAGGATACCTAGTTTCTTCTTTTTCTTGTTTCTTTGCACACTTACTACTTAAACTGAGACCAACAAGGACCAACAGCGACCAACAACCAACCCCACCTCTCTCAGGGGCTCTAGCATTTATATACCATTTGAAAAATCCCCAGAATTTCAAACATAACACAATCATAGTAACTATTTGCAGCTGGCAAAAGCATGACCCTGCTAGAGCACGAGGCAAATCATGGTGAGTTGTTGTGCACAATCTGAAGCAGCCCCATATCCTACATCAGGGATTAAAATGAAAACATATTCTTATAGAATTTCTGTATTTTTTAAAGAAACCAAAATTTCAAAATTGTCACTACAGGCATAGATGAAGGTTTATTTCTAAAGTTGCTCTCATTTTGAAGATGCCCAAAACAGAAACGATTTGGTAGATACAGTGGTAAGAATAGAAAAATCGGTGGTTTCTGGCAGGGAACTTTTTATTAACATGAATTGTAGTCGAGGGAAAATGTCATATCTGCTTCATGCGAGTCTTCTGATAGAACTCTTTTAACATTACATTTAAATTACATTTCAAATTTCAAATAAGTTAAAAACGTATAGGTCCAAGTTTACAATTTAGCAGCAGATCACTGAATTTGTTTCAATTTTCAGCACTGTTAAAGAAAAAAAATAGCGGCATATATAACGCTTTAAATATAATTGTGATTTTGGTAATTATGTGCAATTCTTTTTTTCTCTTTCCAGTTTTAATGTGTGTACACATGATGTATGCATGGTTTTGCATATGTCTGTGGTTTGTGGGTGCTGTGGGTGCACACGCATGTGACTGGGGCTGTGTGTACTGTGTGCGCTGTGTGTCCTTTAGCATCAAGGTGGGAACATGGCGACATCCAGGCAGGCATGGCGCAGGAGGAGTCGACCATTCTAGTTCTTCATCTGAAGGCCACTATGAGCAAACAGGCTTCCAAGCAGGTAGGAAGATGGCACAGCTACTCCAACCAAGACCACACCCACCCAACGAAGCCACATCCACTCCAACCAAGGCCACACTCACTCCAACGAGGCCACACCTCCAAATAATGGCACTCCCTGGACCAGGCATATTCAAACTACCACATGTTAGATCATAGGCAATGAATGACTGACAGTCCAAGATGATTTTTGACTCCCAGCTAAAATTCTAGTTCTCCACAGCCAGCTAGCTAGCATGGCTAACTAACCTTTGGAGCTGGCTAGCATGGGCGTGGCTTTTTCCTAGGAACTGCAGTTAACAAAAGATCACTTCCAAAGTCCAGTCGGAAGTTTGGTCTCCCTGTGGTCCTGTCTTGCTTCCTTGCCGTGGTACACCAGTGTCCATTCTGATAGGTGACTTTGCATCCACACACTCACAGCCCGTGTTCAGAAACTCCAAGACAATGAAATAGCACAATGACTATTTATAAAGCCTTTGGAGTCTTACGAAACCCCTGTGCTCAAATAATACTTTTAGGGACTGTTAATACATTTAGCGTAAGCATGTACAAGCACGTGCGTGCACAGGTGTGTTCATCTGCATGTGTAGAAGGCCAGAGGCTGCCTTCCCTTGTCATTGCTATCACTCTCCACCTGATCTTTGCAGGCAGCGTCTCCCACTCGACCTAGAGCTGGCCAGCAGCGCCCCCTCCAGGATAACCCCCATCCCTGCACCATTGGGGTTACAGACAGCTTACAAACAAGCCTGGCCATGCCAGTCTCTTAGGTGGATGCATGAACTCAGTACAGCAAACGCTTTACCCACTGACCCTTCTCCCCGGACTGACAATTGCTTGCTTTAGTGTGTCTGTAAAGTGGATGTATGCGTGGGTGTGAGTGTGGGCGTGTGCACACCGTCATGCCCATGTGAAGGTCAGAAGACAAACTTTGCTACAGGTCCTCACAGAGTCTCTGTTGTTTGCCCCTGCACACACCAGGTGTTCTGGAGACTGTCTCTCTCCACTATTGCCTTAGTGTAGGAAGTGGGAAATACAGATGCTCACCACTGTGTCTGGCTTCCCATGGGCTCTGGGGATTCAAACTGAAGCCTTCATGCTTGTGTGGCAAGTGCTTTTACCCAATGAGTCATTAATTTTTATTATTTAAAATTAATTTTTTTAAATGTACATTGGTGTTTTGCCTGCATGCCTGTCTGCCTGTCTATGTGAGGGTGTCAGATTGTGAGCTGCCATGAGGGTACTGGGAATTGAACTCAGGACCTTTGGAAGGGCAGCCAGTGCTCTTAAGTACTGAGCCATCTTCTTCAGTCCTGAGGCATTTGTTTTAATTAATAATAACAACAAAATAAAATAAAATAAGTAAAAAAAAAAACAAAAATTGATAATAAAACCCCACAAACCAACCAAAAAAAAAAAAAAAACAAACCCAAAAAAACCAAAAAACCAAAAAGCCAAAAAACCCCAAAACACACCCCCCCCCCCAGCCCCAAACCAACCAACCAACCAAAACCATTCACATCTGATGCCATTTGGTACCAGACAGCAAGCTTAATATTTCTGAATGATCTAATCTAATAGCTGGTCATATCAGAGGTTGTACATAGCTTACAAAGCAAACTATTATCTTTCCTCTAATATGCAAGCAAACGTCTTTGTTTCTGATTGTACTTTTGTGAACTAGTTATTGTTGAGGAGTCTGGATCAAGTTGTTTTTCTGTCAATTAAAGAATTAAAAGGCACAGGAGATTTCCAGTACAACAGTTAGCAGCAAGGAGCGTCCCAGACACAGCTGCAGAAGCAATGGATGAAAACTACTTTATTAAAGGGGTTTTATTAAAACTTTTATTAACGGCAAGGGAACTCTCTCTCTCACACACACACCACACACACACACCACACGCACACACCCCGAATGCTTGTGTACCTGAGTACCACCGCACACCAGCAAGGCAGCAGAGGCTCACACAGTCTTTGGTGGGCTGGAATTTATCGGGGTTCCCTTTCCATGTTTAGGGTTGTTCAGTTTAGACAAAGAAAGAAATACCCAGATTCTGGAGGTACAGGTAGGAGAATCTGAAGTTCAGGTTATCCTTGGCTACTCAGTGAGACTGGGGCCACCCCGGGCTAGATGCTGATAAGCTGCTGAGCTTTGGGTAGTCAAGGCCAGGCCTCAGGCTTACCTGAACAGCACAGGGAGTGTGTGGGAGCAGCTAGTGCAAGAGAATAATCCTGCTAGCCTTTGTTGCAAGCTGCCAGGCCTTTGCCTCTGGTCAGAAGGATGAAAAACAAGCTGGAAGTTTCCTTGTTTGTTTGTTTGCTTCTTTGTTTGTTTGTTTTTTTTTAAAAAGTCTGTCTGTGAGTCCTATCCATCTGTCCATCAGAGATTTGTCTTGACTTCTAGTCCACCATAAAGACTTGCATCTTAAGGTCAGGACTTAGAATTTCTCTGGTTATCATTAGAAATAAAAGCATGTTGGCAAATGACAAGTGGCTTCACAACTTCCCGGCATTCCTCAGTAAAGAGAGTTGGTAGTCACCTCATCTGCCCGTTACTCCACCTATTTCTCTATTGCATGCAGGTGTGTTCAGCCTTTTGGACACTGTGACACCTCCCAATCAAGTTACAAAAGAGAAGGAAAGGAAATGAAGAACTAGGATTTAGATCGTTGACAGGCAGACATGTAGTAGGAGGTAACAGACAATATGGAAAACTACTTCCTTTTTTTTTTTTTTTTTTTTTTTTTTTTTTTTTTTTTTTATGCTCCTGACCTGAGACAAAGACCTAAGGATCGGGTGGGCTTTTTCTCTTGGCAGCAGGGGCAGGCAGCGCAGTCCAAGTTCAGGGCCCGAGTAGTACGCGTTTATCCAGAAATGTGGGCCTATCAGTTTCTCTGTCTGTATTCAATCTGACGAATCCTAAATTAGGAGAAGATCCCTTTAAAGATCCTCAAACACCCCCACCCGTGACTTCATGAGATCACCGCCAATCTTTCTGTGTGCTGTGCTCTGTGTGCGTGTTTTTCCTCACCCTAATAAAAACCTTCACGGGTTGATTCTGTCTGCTGTCTGAGATTTACCCCTCTGCTACTTGCTCCACACCATTTTTTTTCTGCCTTTAATTCTTTAACTGGCAGAGAAAACAAACTCTAATCAAGACCCCCCTCCCCTCCTTCCCCCCAACACACACACATAAATAGACAGTAAAAGAAGGAAACTAGGACTTAGGGGCGAAGTGACTCGTTGGCACCATCGCGTGGTTATCTGAATACAAGGCAGGCAGCGCGCGGCTGAGTCTTCCTTGGGGATGCTCAGGGACCCCACGTGACTCGAATCCTCTTCGGCGGACTCCTTCAGCCTCCTTCAAACCTTAGGATTAATTGCTTTCCCCTAGCTGACAAGAGTGAAATGATCTCGACTGAGTCTGCAAGAGCAGAAAGCATGTGGAAAAGGGTGGTGCGTGTTCGATTCCCTCTGGTATAGGGAGGGCCCCATTCGAAAGCCGACTTAGCGCTCGGTAATGCTGGCTTACTTCGCATCTGCGCGAGCGCAGCATCACGAGAGGCTGGCAGTCTTCGCCAATGCGCAGCTGCAGAATTATCCAGCCAGGCTTCCCAGTCTGATCGGCGCACTCGAGGACCCACGTGGCGACCCCTGGTGGCAGTCTTTGGGGTAAGAACACATCAGTGAGCATGCAACAGTGAGCATTTATTTCTCACTTGTAGTCAACCGGGGCAGCTCTGCTTCAGTCTACCTGACTAGTGCAGACAGATGGCTCTGTACTAAGGCTGGCTAGCCAGAGAACTTTATAGCAGTGATAATCACAGAAGCAGCAGAGTGTGAGAGAGACAACTTTATGCTTTCTAAGTTCAGATTTAACATAATGTTCCCACCTACATTTTCTAGGCCAGTGGAAACCAAGTGGGTAAAGTCACAGTCGAGAGTCAAGATGGCGTCTTTAGATGCATAGCTCCACTTGGGAGGCAGAGGCAGGCGGATTTCTGAGTTCGAGGCCAGCCTGGTCTACAGAGGGAGTTTCAGGACAGCCAGAGCTACACAGAGAAACCCTGTCTCCAAAAAAACCAAAAACCAAAAACAAAAAAAAAAAAAAAAAAAAAAAAATCTAGATGCATAGCTCCACTAGGAAAGATATTCCAGCAGTCGGGGCCAAGGAATACCACAAAGTCACATCTTACAACAGATTTCACACAGAGATTTAATAGAGAAGGGAATACCCAGAAGGGTAGCAGGGTCTCCGGAGAACTGGGCCCAACACAGGGTTAATATAGTGTTGCAAGGGTAGGGGGTGGGGAGCTTTCCAGCGTGAAATGGGATTGGAGGGATTATGTGGCCTGATCTTGGGCCAAGCTCAGAGATTGGTGGTGTGGTTTGTGTGTGTGTGTGTGTGTGTGTGTGTGTGTGTGTGTGTGTGTGTGTGTGTGTAGGGCGGGGCCTGGCTACCCTTCAGCCAGGACGTCTGGAAGATAGGGCCTGGCTTCTAGATATCACTCTAGGGGTCTGGCCATTTGAGAGCCTTGAGGGTTTAGGAGGTTTACAAAATATACAGTTTACAAAGGGAGTACCTGCCCAGGGCAGGGTCAATAGCATTCATTGGACTCACCGTACTTTCTGTTTAACGGTCTTTTGCTGCTAACAGAATCCCTGGAACTGTTAGATCTTTAGAACACTCTAAGGATGCCACTCTGAGGGCACAGAACTTCTAATTTGAACTTTGAAACTCCTTCCCTATAGATATTCTTGTCCTTTGGTCTAAGTTAATTTTTTTGTAATGATATTTATATTAAATATTGCATTTCCCTGGATTTAGTTATAAATCCACAGTAATTTTCTGGAAGATGGCTTATATATATTGACTCCACTTTTTCCTAAAATGGAAGGCTGATTCTTTCTGTGTGTCCAGAGGAGTAGAGGCTTGAGTATGTCAGGGAGGACTCATTTTCATGACTCTCATATAGGCTGACATAAGAAATCTCTGGATTCAAGTGATAAAACTCTCCAATTCTTGAATCAATCTCTAAAATTCAGTTTTGCCATAACTGTTCCCTAAGAAGTAGAAACAGTAGGAGAAAATATCCAGGATAGAAACACCACCAAAACTTTAGATTTGGATTTTCCATTGGATTCTGAGCATTCACAACTCAAAACAAACAAAAAACAAAAAACCAAACTAAACACACACACACACACACACACACACACACACAGAGAGAGAGAGAGAGAGAGAGAGAGAGAGAGAGAGAGAGAGAGAGAGAGAGAGAGAGGGGAGGGATGAGTAACCTAATCATGGTGGCACAAGGTTATAATCCCAGCACTTGGGAGGTAGAGGCAGAAGGTAGTCCTTGGCTACACAGTAAATCTGGGCTACGGGAGACCTGTCAACAGAGGGGAAAAAAACTAAGGATGTATTTCCCAGAAAAAGGAATGTGACTATAATGCAAGTAGGCAGAAATGGCAACTTCTTCCTCTTTTCTAATCTTGATCCCTAGCCCGAGAAGTACCTTTCAGTGTCTTGCACGGTATATGATTCTTACCAGCTTCGAGGTGACATGTGGCTTCTAACGACTTGGTTACTTTGGGGTAAGTTGGGCTCAAGGAGGCTTGCTAGGGGGAATGTGGCTTCTGGCTGTGGCAAGCCTACACTTTTTGTCACCATTTGTCATGTTAGCCTAGCATTCTAGCTGAAAGGCTGCTCATCAATGATCCAATAGTTTATTGGTGCTTAATTTCCAAAGGATGGGAAGGAAGCTTCTGGTGGCATTAAGCCTTCGAGCCTCCAACGGAATAAAGACAGCATCACAAATAGTGATTTGTTCTGCTGGTGTTGACTTTGGGAAAGAGGGTTCATCTGGTCCTGGGAGGTGACAGGACCTCTCCTCCCAGCCTGCTTTTTGTCGCCTGTCTTCCTTTACCAACTGATCTCTGTCTCTCTGGTCTCTTGCAGCTCCAGTTGGTGGGCAAGTGGGTGAGTGGCCTCTCTCTTAACCCCTCACCCTCTGCTGCTTTCCTGCTTTCAAACAGTGGGTTCCATGAGCCTGGAGGGAAGAGCACAGGGAGGAAGACAGGGAGGAGGAGGAGGAGTTCTCAGTTACAGTTGCTGCATTTAGAGTGGGTTTTCTGCAAAACTGGTTTTGAAGGTTTCTGTTCAGAGTTTTCTGAGTGAACCCTGGCTGCTCAACTAAATGCCTAGCGCAGTGGTTCTCAGCCCTCCTATGCTGTGACTGTTACAGCTCCTCATGCTGTGGGGACCCCAACCATAATGTTATTTGCTGCTTCATAACTGTAATTTTGCTACTGTTATGAATGTAATGTAAATATCTGTATACTCTGATGGTCTTAGGTGACCCCTGTGAAAGGTCATCTGACCTCACCCCCAAGGGGTTTGTAACTCGCAGGTTGAGAAACACTGGCCTAGTGAGGTCAGAAAAGCACAGAATCCTAGAAAACCAGAAGCAGCCCTATTGGGCTGGATCCACAGTGGCCCCCAAATTTGTCCCTCTCATAAGAAAGCAGAGACAGGTTTTTCTCCTCAGGAGAGAGGAAGGCTTCAAGAGCCGGGTCTCAGTTTCCAGGGAAGTGGATGGATGTGCTTTACCCTTCCCCACCCCCAGAGGCAGTCTAGTGCCGAGTGAAGGGAGACTGGCTTGAGGCTCTTTGCTCTGGTTTGAGACCCACTTCACTAGCACTGGTGCTTTCCTTATGGCAATCATCATACCCTACATCTGGGTCTGAACCAAATAACCTAGAGGAGCTCCCTCAGCAGATACGGAAAGGTCAGCTAGCTTCCTGGATTCTCACTTGATAGTCTTTATAAACTAACATAAAAAAACATTTCCCTCTTGTGCTCCCAACAAAACTTCACCAGTAGCTCGTGGTTCTGCCTTTAACTCACTCAGGTTTTTGTTGTTGTTGTTGCTGTTGTTGTTTGCTTGCTTGCTTTTCTCTCTTTTCTACAGTTAATGCCACCAAGGCTGAGATCACCTTGCGGCCTCCATGGCTCAGTATTTTCCTGAAAGAAAATGTCACTTTATCGTGTAAGGCGCCTCACCTGCCTGGAAACAGTTCCACACAGTGGTTTATCAATGACACAGCCATTCTGGTCTCCACACCTACTTATAGCATCCAGGGGGCCAGTTTCAAGGATAGTGGTGAATACAAGTGTCAGATAGGTCCCTCAATGCCAAGCGACCCTGTGCAGTTGGAAATCCACAATGGTAAGCATAGCATGGGTCAGGAGGAGTGGGGAACCACATAGTTCCACTGTGTGGGTACTAGAGTCCTGTCTGTCTGTCTGTCTGTCTGTCTGTCTCTGTCTCTTTCTCTCTGAGAGTGTATGTGAGACTTAATCTTCATGAACGTATCAGTACTAAGAACCTACCAGGTCAGATCAAGTCAGAATAGTTAAAATATCACATCAAGGCCCTATTGGCCTGCAGCCCTCCAGCTGGACCAGTTTGGAGACAATGTCTCAAGAAAAATATCAGGCTCTAATATTTTTATCTTTGTTCAAAATTTAGGTCCCCCCTTCTCCAACTCCATCCACAGCAGTTCTTTTCTGTAGTTTTTTGTTGTTGTTGTGTTATTCTGACTGTGTACACTGGCTCACATTGTGGTTCTAATGTGTATTTATTTGCTGGTTGTGTACTGACCACTTTTACTGTGTTTATTACATGTCTTTATAGAAAGACATGTAATACCCAATGAGTCTTTTGGGAAATGTTTCTTTCTTTTAAAAATATTTTGTGCCAGGCTGTGGTGGCATACACCTTTAATTCCAGCACTTGGGAGTCAGAGGCAGGCAGATCTCTGAGTTCAGGGCCAGCCACATTTTCCCTTATATGTCGAATCTAGCCAAAACCATATGTAAACAAGTGTACATTGGGTACAGTATAACATAGAGAAGAAAGAACAAGAAAGAGTAAATATTGGGGTGGAGGAAGGACAGACTGCAGGAAAAGGACATGTGACCCGAAAGGGGACAGAAAGCTCATTGTTTTTCTAGGTCTATATCTGTCATGAATTTTTCACTTTTGTTGATGGATAGGTGCATAAAAATATATCCCATAGTGCAACCCAAATGTGAATCCCCACAGCTGCCATTTGGAATGGCTATTCTTGCTGTATAAAAGTTCACTGAGATCTTGAGACTTTTGAGTCCAGCTAATTTCAGTGTGTATTTTTTTTTTTACTTGTGTTTTGATAATTTCATATGGAGATACATAAAAATCTTCTACTGTGTTTCAGACATAAAGCAAAGACATGAGTGTGTCTAGACAGTGTGGGGTTTAGTTTCTCGGTTGGGGACAGAAATAGATACAAGAAGGAATTGCGTTTAGAAGGAATGTGGCAGTGGCTGAGACCATGGGGGGGTGGAGGGGTGAGCATGTGCAGCTGTTGATAATGGACGATAGAGGGCGCTAGTGTGCGCAGCTGCTGGCACTGTCGATTTTCAGGAAAGCTTAGAGATTTGAGAGTGAGACAAGTGTGTACCATAGTGGAGATTGGGGTTGGAATATTTCAAGTAAAAGATATAAGTATCTCCAGGGCCAAGATTTGGCCTCCTCACGCTCCCTCTGTTGCATGCAAACACTGTGGGCCCTCACTTTTCAGCTTGGGTGATACTCCAGGTCTCTCGCAGAGTCCTCGCAGAAGGAGAACCTCTGTTCCTTAAGTGTCACGGATGGAAGACTAAGGTGATGAGCAAAGTGGTTTTCTTTCGAAATGGAAAAACGCTTCGGTATGTTCAACAGTCTGAGTTAGATATTACGAGAACCACCCTGAATGACAACGGCATCTACTACTGCTTAGGCACGGGAAGAAGACACCGCTACAAGTCTGCAGACGTGTCTATCACGGTGAAAGGTAACCAGTCTAGATAGCAAGAGTTACAGTTGTAAGACCAGAGGAGTCACTACAAAAGCATCTACAGTCCTCACTTAAGCTTACAAAGGAGGAAGCTGAGTCCTACGAGGAAACAACCTCCCCGAAGGTCACTCAGTGACCGCTGGCTGAGCTAGACCCAGAAGTGAGGCTAGACCCAAAAGTGAGGCTAGACCCAGAAGTGAGGCTGACCCAGAAGTGAGGCTAGACCCAGAAGTGAGGCTAGACCCAGAAGTGAGGCTAGACCCAGAAGTGAGGCTAGACCCAGAAGTGAGGCTAGACCCAGAAGTGAGGCTGACCCAGAAGTGAGGCTGACCCAGAAGTGAGGCTGACCCAGAAGTGAGGCTAGACCCAGAAGTGAGGCTAGACCCAGAAGTGAGGCTGACCCAGAAGTGAGGCTGACCCAGAAGTGAGGCTAGACCCAGAAGTGAGGCTAGACCCAGAAGTGAGGCTAGACCCAGAAGTGAGGCTAGACCCAGAAGTGAGGCTGACCCAGAAGTGAGGCTGACCCAGAAGTGAGGCTGACCCAGAAGTGAGGCTAGACCCAGAAGTGAGGCTGACCCAGAAGTGAGGCTAGACCCAGAAGTGAGGCTGACCCAGAAGTGAGGCTAGACCCAGAAGTGAGGCTGACCCAGAAGTGAAGCTAGACCCAGAAGTGAGGTCTCAGCATTGCAACCCATGGCTCTTTGCAGCATCCACATGGCCCAACAGTGTCACAGTCAGGAGATAGTGACCATCCCTCCTTCATCAACTTATTTTAGCCCTAAAGCCAGAAACTCTAGGTAGTCAAGAGGTTTTGTTTTTTTTTTTTTTTTTTTTTTTTTTTAATAATCCAATTAAATCTCATGAAATTTCCATAGAAATAAAAACAAGAAAGACCTTAGGAGCCAGTTTTATTTTGTGTTTATGTGTCAGGGACATGTATCGTCTCTGGGCCCACTTCTCTGTAAGCATCTGGAAAGCAGTCTTCTCTGTCCGAGTTCCACAAGGTCTTTGTTCTCTTTCCAAGGCTTACCTTCTTCATGCTCAAGTTCACTGCCAAGGTGTTCCTGTCCTAAAAATAGCTCATTTCTAGGGGGAAGAAATTATTGTTCCAGCTTCTCTTTTGAATAGCACAAGTAATGAATGACCTAGCTGACAAGTGCTGACCTTGGGTGGCTACTCACGTGGGGCTCTGTGGCTTCCTCATAAATAGAGCCACGCAGCAAAGTGTGCTTGTGTAATGAGAAGCCCCTCAGCTGGAAGCTGTGCAGTCATGGCTTTTAGAAATTATCCTCTCTGCTGGCAATGGGAGAAACCCATTCTTTTGAGGATTAAGGGTAGAGTCTCAGCCGGGCAGTGGTGGTGGCTTGCCTTTACTCCCAGCACGTGAGAAGCAGAGGCAGGCGCATTTCTGAGTTTGAGGCCAGTCTGGTCTACAGAGTGAGTTCCAGGACAGCCAGGACTACACAGAGAAACCCTGGCTCACCCCCCCCCCCAAAGGTAGAGTCTCATGAAAAGAACAGTGACACAGAATGGAACACCCTGTCCCTTGTCAACTTTCTCTTTAGAGCTATTTGCCACACCAGTGCTGAGAGTATCCTTGCCATCTCCCTACCCGGAGGGGAGTCAGGTCAACCTGACCTGTGAGACAACGTTGTTCCTGCCGAGTCCTGGCTTACAGCTTTACTTCTCCTTCTACATGGGCAGCGAGATCCTGGAGGAGAAGACCATAGCCTCAGAGTACCACATACCAAGCATGCAAAGAAAAGACTCTGGATTGTACTCCTGTGAGGTGTTCACGGAGGGCAAGACAGTCCTTAAGCGCAGCCCTGAGCTGAGGCTCAGAGTGCTTGGTGAGTGCGGCAGAAGTGGGGCTGAGGCTCACTCTGGTCTGTGGTCCAGCAGAAGAGGAAGCTCACATGCAGGGCCCCATGCTTCCTTCAGCACCGCAGTCTTCCTCCAGCCTTCCCTGACTTTCCTCCCTTTCCTTTTCTCTCCTCTCCTTCCCTTCCCTTTCTTTATTCCTCTTCCTTCCTTTATCCTGTTTTCCCTCCTGATGGTTTCCTTCATTTTATCTTCCTCCCTGCAGCCCTCTCTGTGCTCCCCTTTTCCTACCCACTCACTACAGAGGACACTAGGATTGTCTTAGGGTCTCTATTGCTGTGAAGAAACACCAGGACCACACGCAAGTTGGGGAGGAAAGGGTTTATTTGGCCTACACTTATACAGCACTGTTTATCACAGAAGGAAGTCAGGACAGGAACTCAGACAGGACAGAAACCTGGAGGCAGGTGCTGACACAGAGGTCATGGAGGGGGGCTGCTTACTGGCTTGCTCATTGTGACTTGTTCAGCCTGCTTTCTTATAGAACCTAGGTCGGCCAGCCCATCCTACCCATAATGGGCTGGACCCTTTCCTATCACTCACTGAGTAAGAAACTAGATGGAATTTATGGAGGCATTTTCTCAATTGAGGTTCCCACTTTTAAGATGACTCTCGATTGTGTTAAGTTGATATAAAACGAGCTAGGACAAGGGTGCACCTTTTGATTTGACGAATTTACATTATGGCTTTACCTTTTGTCCTCGTATATAACATAGTCTCCTGCCTTTATCTGAATGGAGTGGAGGGTTCGTGAGTCCCAGAACCAAGACTCTGGCAGGGAAGAATCCTCAAACCTGCTTCAAGATTAAAGACAGAAATAGCAATGGTTTCTAGAGTTCAGGAGTGACATTCCCAAGGGGCTTGCTCCACCTAGAGGGCCCAAATGGAACTGCTGGAAGTTCCTTCCTGTTTCCTGACTACTTTCTGGGGACAGACAGCTTGCTTCAGTCTTTTTCTTCCAAACATAACTTGGCTGGATCTCTCCAATGTCTAAAGGATTGCTTCTCTGTTCCAGGTGCCCATTCATCAGCTCCTGTCTGGTTTCACATCCTATTTTATCTGTCAGTGGGAGTATTGTTTTTGTGATCAGAGTTCTCTATGTGAAAATACACAGGCTGCAAAGAAAGAAAAAATACAATTTAGAAGTTCCTTTGGTTTCTGAGCGGGGGGAGAAAGCAACTTCCTTTCAGCAAGTCAGAAGCGATGACACGTATGACGAAGGAACAGCAAGACAGGACACACCAAAAGAAGCCCCTGAAGGACCTTGTAGCTCAGCCTGAACCCTTTCTTCTCCGTGACAGTACTGGGGCACAGACTTTCCCTAAGTTGACCCTGAAACTGTGGGATGGGACCATGGCCTGCAATTCTTAAATAAAGCCAATATACAAACTGACTCTGGCTGAGACAAGCTGGGTAATCAGACATTTCAAAGGAGACCTACACAACAGGAAAGAGTCAAGTCACAGCAGGGGTTGTCTAATGCCTGCCCCAATAGAGCAGGGAAACAGGAACAGTAGGAAATGAATCCCACTCCACCCTCTGCTCCGGACAGGACCCAGCTCTGGAGGACTCCAGTGTGAGAAGTGGGGAACTAGAGCAGGGGTGGGATTCCTGACCAGAAGGGAGAGCTATGCCTACCCTCACAGGGTGGATAGTTTCAGGGAAAGGCCTCCCCAGGGACAGCCTGTGTGTTAGGGGAGCAGATGCTGATACAGACAGCTGTGTAGCATAGGCTGGACTAAGTCCGGTGGTCATTGTAAGAGCACTGGAATTTGTGTTCTCCTTCCCACGTGCACCCTCCCCAGATTTGCTGCCCACACTCCTCAGTGGACATAGTGGCAGTAGCTAATGAGTGAAGTGTCAGCAGTGATCCATCCGTCTTGCCTCCCTCAGGTCCAGATACCCGCCCCACTCTAGAGGCCTTTTCAGAAAGCCTGTATGTGGTGTCTTAACAAAGCTATGGTATAAGGGCTTTTAGCTCTATCACTGTCTGACAAGCCGTCAGCACCCTCAAGTGCCCTCATTGCGTTGGTGAAAGTTTTTTTTCCAGCCTCTACCACCTGTAAGCTGGAGCTTAGGGGCTGGAACATTGTCCAGAAGCCTAACTATTGGAAGGCACGGCTCACATGTGTTCCACAAATGCCCTGTGACCACGTTAGGAAGACCAAATCCTAGAAACAAGGAATGGATCGTGTCTCCCCTACTGTCACTCCTAAGGAGCCCCTGAAGGTCTTGGTGCTTCCCATCCCTGGCACACTAGAGTCTGCCATGTGCGCTGTGGGTGTGGCATACCCTGAGTCTCACTGGATAAGAACATAGTAGATACCAAGGGTATTTTGGAACCTTTATAGCCAGGGACCAATAGGCATAGGGGGACAGGGATGATGGACCGTGGTCACTGGAAGAGATGCACTCTGTTGCACAATGCATGCAGAAACTGTCAAAAACAGTCTGGGAGCTGGAGAGGTGATCGGGGGCTAAGAGCACTTCCTGCTCTTCCAGAAGATCTGAGTTCACTTTTTGTAACTGCTTGTAACTCCAGTTCCAGGGGGTCCTGATAACTTTTTCTGGCCTCTTTCAGGCACCTACATGTGCACAGCATACAGACACAGACATATGAACAAGAACAATTAAAAAATAAATCTTAAAAAAATGAACAACATCAAAACCTACCACAGCTCTTACCTCAAAAGGAATATATATATGTATATATGTACATACATATATGTTATATGGAATTATAAGGGAATATACATGTAAAAATAATACAAATAATTCTTTTAAAATAAAGATGTCTCATCAGTTAAAGAACTTATAGTACTTATTTTAGTTATTTTTCTACAGCTGTGAAGAAACACCATGACCAAGGCAACTTACGAAAGAAAGCATTTAACTGAGGCTCACTTACAGTTTCAGAGAGTGAGGCCATGACTATCATGTCAGGCAGGCTTGGCACTGTAGCAGTAGCTGAGAGCTTACATCTTATTGACAAAGAGGCAGGACAGGGGAGGGAGAAGGGGGAGAGACAGACATGGGCCTGGCCTGGGCTTTTGAAACCTCAAAGCCCATCCCCAGTGACACACCTCCTCCAACAAGGCCACACCTCCTAATCCTTTCTAAACCATCCATCAACTGGAAACCAAACATTGAAACACGTTGCTCTTCCTGAGGACCTGAATTAAGTCCCCAGGATCCATGCTGGCAGCTCTTAACAATAACCACCTGTAGCTCTGGCTCCAGGGGCTCTGATGAGCACATGTGTGTTCATACACACAGATACATATAGATAAGAATATTAAAAAAAATAAAAATAGCCTTACAAAACCACAGCTTTTGTCTCAAAAGGGAAAAGAGGTCGTTTATTGTGGAGCCAATCTGAGTGAGCAGGGCCTGGGAATGCAGTTTTTGGATACTATGAATTCCATGATTCAGTGCAGTGACAGTTGGGTGAAGAGGCAGGCAGATTATAGTGAAGAGATCTCTGCTGTAGGTCTCAGCCACTGTGTGATATTAGGCTTAGCCTTTGGGTTGGAGGGAGCTAGGGCTCTGTATTAGTCAGGGTTCTCTAGAGTCACAGAACTTATGGAATGTCTCTCTATATTGAGGGGCTTTGTTGTGATGACTTACAGTCTGCAGTCCAGCCAACCCAACAATGGGCGGCTGTGAATGGGAAGTCCAAGGATCTAGTAGTCCCTAAGTCCCATGAGGTTACTCGTTTAAGGGTCGACTGTAGAAGTAGCTTCCAACAGATGTGCTAGCAAGCAAGTGCAAGCAATCAAAAAGTGAGTCTTCCTTCTTCCATCGTCCTTTTGTAGGCCTCCAGTAGGTGTGGGCCAGATGAAAGTGTGTTCCACCACTCCTGGATCTTGTCCCAGGCTGGCCTTGAACTCAGAGATCTCCTTGCCTCAGTCTCCTGAGATTGAAGGCCTGTACTACCTTGCCTGGACCTAAACTTTTCATGGCCACTATACTCAAGATCTCCATGTCAAGATCCAGGTCAGAACCTCGTGTCTTCCAGACTCAAGATGATTCTGGATTGTACTTCATTCCAGATAGAGTCAAATTGACAGCACACCTTCCAAAAAAAGATTTATGTATTAGTCACAGAGATGCTATGTCTTAGTATGGGTTTCACTGTTGTGAACAGATACCATGACCAAGGCAACTCTTATGAGGACAACAATTAATTGGGGCTGGCTTACAGTTCAGAGGTTCAGTCCATTAGCATCAAGGTGGAAACATGTCGGCATCCAGGCAGGCATGGCGCAGGAGGAGCCGACCATTCTACTTCTTCATCTGGAGGCCACTATGAGCAAACAGGCTTCCAAGCAGGTAGGCAGAAGGAGTCGGATGGCACAACTACTCCAACCAAGGCCACACCCACTCCAACGAGGCCACACCCACTCCAACGAGGCCACACCCACTCCAACGAGGCCACACCCACTCCAATGAGGCCACATCCACTCCAACCAAGGCCACGCTCACTCCAATGAGGCCACATCCACTCCAACCAAGGCCACACTCACTCCAACGAGGCCACACCTCCAAATAATGGCACTCCCTGGACCAGGCATATTCAAACTACCACATGTTAGATCATAGGCAATGAATGACTGACAGTCCAAGATGATTTTTGACTCCCAGCTAAAATTCTAGTTCTCCACAGCCAGCTAGCTAGCATGGCTAACTAACCTTTGGAGCTGGCTAGCATGGGCGTGGCTTTTTCCTAGGAACTGCAGTTAACAAAAGATCACTTCCAAAGTCCAGTCGGAAGTTTGGTCTCCCTGTGGTCCTGTCTTGCTTCCTTGCCGTGGTACACCAGTGTCCATCCTGATAGGTGGCTTTGCATCCACACACTCACAGCCCATGTTCAGAAACTCCAAGACAATGAAATAGCACAATGACTATTTATAAAGCCTTTGGAGTCTTACAAAACCCCTGTGCTCAAATAATACTTTTAGGGACTGTTAATACATTTAGCGTAAGCATGTACAAGCACGTGCGTGCACAGGTGTGTTCATCTGCATGTGTAGAAGGCCAGAGGCTGCCTTCCCTTGTCATTGCTATCACTCTCCACTTGATCTTTGCAGGCAGCATCTCCCACTCGACCTAGAGCTGGCCAGCAGCGCCCCCTCCAGGATAACCCCCATTCCTGCACCATTGGGGTTACAGACAGCTTACAGACAAGCCTGGCCATGTCAGTCTCTTAGGTGGATGCATGAACTCAGTACAGCAAACGCTTTACCCACTGACCCTTCTCCCCGGACTGACAATTGCTTGCTTTAGTGTGTCTGTAAAGTGGATGTATGCGTGGGTGTGAGTGTGGGCGTGTGCACACCGTCATGCCCATGTGAATGTCAGAAGACAAACTTTGCTACAGGTCCTCACAGAGTCTCTGTTGTTTGCCCCTGCACACACCAGGTGTTCTGGAGACTGTCTCTCTCCACTATTGCCTTAGTGTAGGAAGTGGGAAATACAGATGCTCACCACTGTGTCTGGCTTCCCATGGGCTCCGGGGATTCAAACTGAAGCCTTCATGCTTGTGTGGCAAGTGCTTTTACCCAATGAGTCATTAATTTTTATTATTTGAAATTAATTTTTTAAATGTACATTGGTGTTTTGCCTGCATGCCTGTCTGCCTGTCTGCCTATGTGAGGGTGTCAGATTGTGAGCTGCCATGAGGGTACTGGGAATTGAACTCAGGACCTTTGGAAGAGCAGCCAGTGCTCTTAACTGCTGAGCCATCTTCTTCAGTCCTGAGGCATTTGTTTTAATTAATAACAACAACAAAATAAAATAAGTAAAAAAAAAAAAAACAAAAACAAAAATTGATAATAAAACCCCACAAACCAACCAACCAAAACCAAAACAAAAATAAAACAAAACAAAAACAAAAAACAATCTCCCCCTCTAAAAACCCCAAACCAACCAACCAACCCAAACCATTCACATCTGATGCTATTTGGTACCAGACAGCAAGCTTGATATTTTTGAGTGAACTTTTTTATTAAAGGGGTTTTATTAAAACTTTTACTAAAGGCAAGGGAACTCTCTCTCTCTCACACACACCACACGCACACACCCCGAATGCTTGTGTACCTGAGTACCACCGCACACCAGCAAGGCAGCAGAGGCTCACACAGTCTTTGGTGGGCTGGAATTTATTGGGGGTTCCCTTTCCATGTTTAGGGTTGTTCAGTTTAGACAAAGAAAGAAATACCCAGATTCTGGAGGTACAGGTAGGAGAATCTGAAGTTCAGGTTATCCTTGGCTACTCGGTGAGACTGGGGCCACCCCGGGCTAGATGCTGATAAGCTGCTGAGCTTTGGGTAGTCAAGGCCAGGCCTCAGGCTTACCTGAACAGCACAGGGAGTGTGTGGGAGCAGCTAGTGCAAGAGAATAATCCTGCTAGCCTTTGTTGCAAGCTGCCAGGCCTTTGCCTCTGGTCAGAAGGATGAAAAACAAGCTGGAAGTTTCCTTGTTTGTTTGTTTGCTTCTTTGTTTGTTTGTTTTTTTAAAAAGTCTGTCTGTGAGTCCTATCCATCTGTCCATCAGAAATCTGTCTTGACTTCTAGTCCACCATAAAGACTTGCATCTTAAGGTCAGGACTTAGAATTTCTCTGGTTTTATTTAGAAATAAAAGCATGTTGGCAAATGACAAGTGGCTTCATAACTTCCCGGCATTCCTCAGTAAAGAGAGTTGGTAGTCACCTCATCTGACCGTTACTCCACCTATTTCTCTATTGCATGCAGGTGTGTTCAGCCTTTTGGACACTGTGACACCTCCCAATCAAGTTACAAAAGAGAAGGAAAGGAAATGAAGAACTAGGATTTAGATCGTTGACAGGCAGACATGTAGTAGGAGGTAACAGACAATATGGAAAACTACTTCCTTTTTTTTTTTTTTTCTTTTTTTTTTTTTTTTTTTTTTTATGCTCCTGACCTGAGACAAAGACCTAAGGATCGGGTGGGCTTTTTCTCTTGGCAGCAGGGGCAGGCAGCGCAGTCCAAGTTCAGGGCCCGAGTAGTACGCGTTTATCCAGAAATGTGGGCCTATCAGTTTCTCTGTCTGTATTCAATCTGACGAATCCTAAATTAGGAGAAGATCCCTTTAAAGATCCTCAAACACCCCCACCCGTGACTTCATGAGATCACCGCCAATCTTTCTGTGTGCTGTGCTCTGTGTGCGTGTTTTTCCTCACCCTAATAAAAACCTTCACGGGTTGATTCTGTCTGCTGTCTGAGATTTACCCCTCTGCTACCTGCTCCACACCATTTTTTTTCTGCCTTTAATTCTTTAACTGGCAGAGAAAACAAACTCTAATCAAGACCCCTCTCCCCTCCTTCCCCCCAAAACACACACCTAAATAGACAGTAAAAGAAGGAAACTAGGACTTAGGGGCGAAGTGACTCGTTGGCACCATCGCGTGGTTATCTGTATACAAGGCAGGCAGCGCGCGGCTGGGTCTTCCTTGGGGATGCTCCGGGACCCCACGTGACTCGAATCCTCTTCGGCGGACTCCTTCAGCCTCCTTCAAACCTTAGGATTAATTGCTTTCCCCTAGCTGACAAGAGTGAAATGATCTCGACTGAGTCTGCAAGAGCAGAAAGCATGTGGAAAAGGGTGGTGCGTGTTCGATTCCCTCTGGTATAGGGAGGGCCCCATTCGAAAGCGGACTTAGCGCTCGGTAATGCTGGCTTACTTCGCATCTGCGCGAGCGCAGCATCACGAGAGGCTGGCAGTCTTCGCCAATGCGCAGCTGCAGAATTACCCAGCTTGGTGTGCCAGTCGGATCAGCGCACTCGAGGAGCGACCCCTGGTGGCCTCCTTTGGGGCTCGCAGCTGCTGCTGCCGCTGCTGCCGCCGCTGCCGGGGAGAAATTCAAAGTCCAGCCTAATTTAAGGCTGTGGCGGGTAGACGCCAAAGAGCCAGCAGAGACTGCGATCTTTGCCTTCTCAGTGTCCAGCATGCATGGCCTCCCCGCAGGTTTCAGCACTGTAGGAGCTAAGAAGGAAACCTGGGTCAGCCGAGCCAGAGAGCGTGCAGGCAAGCAGCCCAGTGGATCCTTAGTGCGAAGTTTCCAGAGCTGAGAACAAGGCATCCGGAAGGGATCTGATGAAGCTGGTGGGAGGAGAGTGGTGTGATCGTGGGGAGTCTTCATTCCTAGAGCAGGGCAAGAAGCTTCTTGGACCGTCAGGGTCTTGTAATTTATTACCTGGCCTTCCGTGCCTCAGTACAAAGCAGGCAAGTAGAAGGCTGGATCAGTTAGGGGTTGTTATTTTCCAGGCTTGAGAACCGCAAACTCATTCTCAGGGGGGAGAATCTAGGCTCATTTCAAAAGGCTCAGCGATTTCTAGCCTGGTTTGGCTACTCTAACCGGAGTAGCCAAATTCATTTGGGTACTTGCCAATATTTGGTATCTTTTGAACTTACAGATTGTCCCTTAGGAGGGGCCTACGATTAGCCTAGATCTACCTACCCAGTGATTCCAAGTTAGAAAAAAGAATGGAGATATTGTGGGTAGCTGGCCCTCAGGTGTCACAGGCTTTACTGCCAATTTAGAGATTAAGTCAGGGCTGTAGGAAACCAATTAGCGAGCCGGAGTGGGAGGAGGGGCAGCTTGTGTCGGTGGGACTTCTGAGAAACTGTCACATTCACGATATTTTGGAGGAAGGATCAACAAATCCTTCGAATCCACTAACAGGAAATGTGGAAAGGTTGATGGTGGGGTCAGAGTTTTGGCTGAGAACCTTAAACCTTCTGGTTACCATGCAGAGGAGCAAGTTGGTAGAACAGGGCAGGGAAGTGGGTAGAGTTCTGGATCAGTATATTACTTGAGATTGTTTTTAGACAGAGTCTCATGTGTCCCTGGCTGGTGTGGAACAAGCTCTATAGACTACTCAGCTAGAGCTGGGACTAAGGTGTGCACTGCCTGTTTGATTTTTGCAGGTGATTTGAGGCCAGAACTTCCTGCAGGCTAGGGAGGCACACCCCACACTGAACCCCCAGAACTTCCTGCAGGCTAGGGAGGCACACCCCACACTGAACCCCCAGAACTTCCTGCAGGCTAGGGAGGCACACCCCACACTGAGCCCCAGCTCCCTTAGAACTCATATTAAACCCAAGTATTACCCTTAAAGCAGTTGTTTGGTCTAGAATACTGGACTCCAGATATGTGACAGCCATCAGTTGAATGGACAAGTGCACATAGAAAGTTGAAGAATCTAAGCTTTTTGGTCAGTAAATTTTAGGGGTTGGGGACAAGCACAGTGAAGAATTTGATAAGCTGCTGGGGTGACAGCACATACCTTTATTTCCAGCACTTGGGAGTGATCTCAGTGAGTTTGAGGCCAACCTAGTGTACAGGGAAGCCAGAACTATATAATATTTTATGTTATAAAATCTTATATAATGTTGTAAATATAATATAATATAAATATAATATAATGTTATAAAAAACCCTCAAAAATATAAACATTTGATAAGAAATTGCCAGGGAGAAAGGAGGAAAAAGTTTCAAAAATACTGAAAATGATGCTGTTTTTCATGAGAATATTAAATATGGAGGACTGCATATATATATATATATATATATATATATATATATAACCTATAGATCTGTATTTCTGGGGGGAGAAAGGGAGGAAAGACAGGCATTATGCCGACTTTCTTACACATGCTAAGGTATCTCTGCTTACTTATGTTACTGCTTACACTTACAGTAGTGCTAGAACGTTCCTTCTAGAAGTGTTGTTAGGACCATTCCTACATCTCCCATTTGTGTGAAGTGGCATAGGCAGAATCTTCAGAAGTCATGTTTCATAGCTGTAATAGTATAAAAACTAACCCTCAGAACATTGTATGTTAAGGTTGGCAATGAGAAACCTAGTCTTTCCCCATCCTTCCTCATCCCCCCCCCCCCAAAAAAAAAACCCTCTAGTACTTATGTGGACAATTTGGGACTCTATAAGGTTTCAGGTTTGGGGAGTACTGAAGCTATAGTTCCACTGGCAGAGTGATTCTCAGCATGCACGAAGCTGTGTGTTTAATCCTCTGAGTGGCATAAAGCCAAGCATAGAGATGCATGCCTGGGATTCCAGCATTAGGGAGGTGGAGATAGGAGGATCAGTAATTCAAGGTCATCCTCAGTACTTGAGTTCCAGGCCGGCCTGGGTAGCATGAGACACATGAGTGTAATATAGACCAGTTAGTGCGCAGTTGGTCCAAAACTCATAGCCAATAAAATTGTTTGTTCTTTCTCATCTTGCCCACTGGAAAGACACAGTCAATACCAAACCAAACCAAACCAAACCAACAACGAACCAGGGAAATGGCTCATTGATTGAGAATATCTGTTGCTCAAACAGAGGTCCCGAGTTCGGTTCCCAGAAATCACAAGATGGTTCACAACCACCTGTAACTCCACTTCCAAGGGATCTGACACCTTCTAAACTCCCTGGGCACCAGGTATGCTGTAGATAGACAAAATACTCATGCACAGAATTCAAAACAAAACAAAAACCCAAGTCCCAAGCTCATACCATTTACCAGTGTCTTCCGCATCTAACTTGCTTAGCTATATGCCTTCTCTCTTTCAAGGTTGAATGTACAGGGGATATGTCAGGGAAACTTTTGGTTATATTGGTTAATCCAGTCTTGGTAGACTAGGGAAGTCTGCTCCCTGTCAGCTCTCCGCCTTGCCCTTTCGACTTCCCTTTGCTTTTTATTGTTCCCTTTTTGTTAAGTTCTAACTTTCCTGTAATCCTTTTTGTCTGCCTGTGCCTTCCAGTTCAGTGATTAAAGGCAGGCGCCACTGCCTTTCTTTAGTTCATCCCAAACTTATGAACCTCCCAGAGTCAGCAAATACCGTTCCCTGCTTATCTGTGGAGTCTGTCGCAGTGGTCGCATTGTTATTCCCAATGAATGAGCAAGTTTTTAGTAATAATAATAATAAAAAAAAGGCAGATTGTGGAGAATTTATTGTGTGTTTATTTTATTGTTTTGTAATCAGTGAGTGAGTCCTTTATGATTTTAGTCCCCCGAAAGTGGTGGTCAGTTTTGATCAATGTTCCATATGAATTTGAAAATAATATAAAAATTTGAAAGCAATGTAGTGTCGGGCCTGACACGAGTTCTAATCTCCATTCCACCTTCACCCTTCAGTCATTTACACAGGTGGGCGTGAAACAGGCCCCAGGCTCTAGAGAGATTTATATACTAATAAGGTACCTGAAGGCCAGAGGGTGGAGTCAATTAAGCATTCCTCCCCAGCCCCTCCCCCTTCTTCCCCTCCCTATTTAACTCAGGTTTTAAGAGGTGTGCATTCAGATCCAGCCACCAACCATCATGGCAATAAACCGGGCTGCACCGTGAAGAGCCGTGGAGAGGCCTTTATTGAGTAGCCCAGCCTAACTTCCAGCTGGAGGAACCCAGGGCATTCCCAGCCAACTACCCACAGCATGGCGGGAGGAACCCTGCGGTTCCCCAGCCGTTTTTTTTTTTTACCTACAATGTAGTGTAGGTATTAGTCTTCAAAGGTATGCTTCCCCAAATCCTTATAACAATGGCGGTTTCTGTCTTGTTACTTGGTCACTTCCTGAAGATTGTATGACTACTACTATTATTCTCAATTAAGAAACATACCCAATCAGCAGCTGGTTTGTTGCAGTATCATATGTACCGCACCCTGGCCCACACAGGTTTTAGGAATTACTCTTCCATATCTACATTATTTTTCTATAGTGCCAGAGATTGTCTATTCTGTAGTTTTATTGATAACTGCAGGTTGTGTGGGATACTCAATCCCTTGGACTCAGTGCTTATCTCAAATACAACTTCTGGGTTGTTTTTGGGGTAGGTGTGTCACTATATAGCCTTGTATGACTTAGAACTTCAAATGTAGGCCAGGCTGACCTTGAACTCATGGAGACCTATCTACCTCTGTCCTCTGAGTGCTTGGACTAAAGGCCTGTGCTTACCAAACTCAGCCAAATACCATTTCTTCCTGCTAGGAAGAACTGTTACAATTTTCTCTGATCTGTGTTTATAATTTATGCAACCTGGATTTTTCTCCTCAGAGTGGAGCCAGACTTCTCAGTTATGGTTCTTTTCTTCACACACACACACACACACACAACCATCACAAATAAGATAGACTTGACTAGACAAGGGGTGTGTGTGTTATTCCTTTTCCTGTAAGCAAATGATTGGAATTCAAATTTTACTGTGATGAACTCTCCTAATCCTAAAAATTATATTTACTTACTTATTGTGTTTCCTTGTGTTTGTCCCCAGGACCAAACTTCATCTTTCCAGCCCTAAAATTGTATTAACATTGTTCTATTTTTCACTGGGGGATATAGGGGTAAGGAATAGCCATTTAGAACAATTTCTCTCACCTAGTGCCTGGAAATCAGTATGAAAATGAGTCATTGTTTAGATATTTAAAATGACTCAGAAAACAAGTCCCCAACAAAGGAATTGACAAGCAAACCCTTCAGATATTCAGTGTAGAATGTAGACAACTCAGAAGACAAGGTGCCTCTGAATGATTTAACCCCAAGGCTCATAGGTATTAGCTCGTTATTTACCACACCCTTTTCTGTTATTATTATTCATGAGTCCTGACTAAATACACAAGCTAAGCCAGATAGAATACAGTATCAGAAATAACAGAGGTAATTTCTTTTTGCTTGGCTCTCTTTTGTGTTAAATCATCAAAACTCAGATCTGTCCACTAAAAGCTGGAAAGGAATGTTTAATGGGATACCTCTCCCCTAAGGGTACTGATGTGAATTTGTTTTGGAGACAGGATTTCTTTGTGTTGTCTTGGTTAGGCCATAACCCTGGTTATCCTGGAACTAGCTCTAGATCAGGCTTGTCTTGAACTCAGACGTCCATTTGCCTGCCTTCTGGGGGTGCCGGGCCACCATCATTTGATGGAAAGCTATTACCAAAAGTTTGGCGTATATCAGTAAGAATCTGCCTCCTGGAGTGCTGGACACACAGGTCATCAAGTATTAAACCCACTTTCTCCTTATGGGATCAGTTTCTACAGAAAGATGTCCTACAGGTGTAGGTCTCACTGAGAACCTGTTTTTTGCAGTAAGGAGGTAAACTCAAGACATTAAGAGAACTAAATCTGTAAGCACACTCGCGGCAAGAGGGCGCAGTGGTGGCTGCTTTGCTTCCTACCAAGATGCACTGGCAACTGCTTACTTGTTCCAGCTGCTATCACTATGTCATCTAACCCTAACCAACCTAGAAAGGGCTCCATTATTTTCTTTGGCCAAAAAGAGAATTAGAGAAAACCTCAAGAGCATTCAGTTCTTGGTGAGGGTAAGGTGAGTCTCACTCCCGCTGCGTACACGACCTTTAGTGTTCAAAGTCTAAAAAATTTTTAAAAAAGCGAGCCAGTGCTGTGCAAACTACAACCAGAACTGACGCTGACTAAAACTACGGGTGTAGTAGGGCTGCGAAATGGCGCAGCAGATTGGAGTGGAACTCGAGTTTCTGAAGACGACCCTGCTTGGCACCACTTGGGATACTTCTGCCTGATGGCAGTAGTTTGGCTCATCATGATCCAGTCAGAGCATAATCCTGGATGCCCAGGGGAGTGAGAAACAAACTAGTCCTTGCCTGAAACCACACATGAAATGCAGAGATTAATCTGAGGTAGGCTCAAACAGTTGAGTGGGAAGGTAGCTTCCCAGCCATAAACTGACTGCTCACTCTATCAAGTACGTCGTGAGCGACAGCCCTGCGCCGCACCCTGCCCGCTCCACACTTAGAAACGCTCCGTATTGCACCAGAGCGCTGAAGGGTAATATTACGGACCTTACCTGCTAGACCATAAACCCTTAGTGAATACAGCTCTTTCACCGAGTACTAAAGTGGCTCTGAAAAGAGCCTTTTGGGTAAAGCCGATCAATCACGCCTCTGCTGCACTTCACTTGGAGCTGGTGTACTTGGTGACGGCCTTGGTGCCCTCCGACACAGCGTGTTTAGCCAACTCCCCGGGCAGCAGCAGACGCACAGCGGTCTGGATCTCCCGGGAAGTGATGGTCGAGCGCTTGTTGTAATGCGCCAGACGGGAAGCCTCACCTGCGATGCGCTCGAAGATGTCGTTCACGAAGGAATTCATGATGCCCATGGCCTTAGATGAGATGCCGGTGTCCGGGTGCACTTGCTTCAGCACCTTGTAAACGTAGACAGAATAGCTCTCCTTACGGCTGCGCTTGCGCTTCTTGCCATCTTTCTTCTGTACTTTCGTGACAGCTTTCTTCGAGCCCTTCTTTGGAGCAGGAGCAGACTTAGCTGGATCCGGCATTTTCCTCCGCGTTCAAAGCTGCAACGTAAGATGGACGAGGCAACTACGGACTGTTGCAACGCCGCTGGTTATGCGGTACTTATAGAGCTTGTATGCAAATGAAGGTTCTCCCAGTACTCCGTTTTTATTGGCTAATTTATAGCAGTGTCGGCGTCAAGGAGGCGGAGCCTACTCAAACCGATTCTAGATGCAAGCCTTCGTGGTGCTTAGAGGAAAGTCGTCCTAGCCAATCCCAGCCTTCCATTTCATGTTAGCCAGTAAACTAGAGGCAATTTTGCCTCAGCTGTCCTTCATGTTCTTTTCACTCATGAATCCTTTAACATTAGGTTGAAACAAGCTAACTTCTTAGATTATCACGCTTGGAATTTAAGTTTTGTGTTATTCTGAGTTAATGTTTCTCTGAACGTAACCTTATCTTTACTTTAGCAATGAGCTCAAGATCACCCCTAAATCGAACCTGGGAAAAGGTTCAATGTTACGTATGGCTACGGGATATTGTTAGGTCTGATATACTTGAAAGATTGGAAGTGCAAAGCTGACACAGCTACTCTTACTGAAAACGTAGGTGGCTCTGAAAAGAGCCTTTGTGGGGGATGAATTAGAAGATAGAACTCAGGCGCGCTCCCCACGGATGCGGCGGGCCAACTGGATGTCCTTGGGCATGATGGTGACGCGCTTGGCGTGGATGGCGCACAGGTTGGTGTCCTCGAAGAGCCCCACCAGGTAGGCCTCGCTCGCCTCCTGCAGCGCCATGACGGCCGAGCTCTGGAAGCGCAGGTCCGTCTTGAAGTCCTGCGCGATCTCGCGCACCAGGCGCTGGAACGGCAGCTTGCGGATCAGCAGCTCGGTCGACTTCTGGTAGCGCCGGATCTCGCGCAGCGCCACGGTGCCGGGCCGGTAGCGGTGAGGCTTCTTCACGCCGCCCGTGGCCGGGGCGCTCTTGCGGGCGGCCTTGGTGGCCAGCTGCTTGCGCGGGGCCTTGCCGCCGGTGGACTTGCGGGCGGTCTGCTTCGTACGGGCCATGCCTTTGCAATTTTGGCTTGCAGACGCCTAGTGGCCATACTTATAGACTTATCTTCGTGTTGATTGGGCCAGAAAACAGGAGTTTCTGGACTTGCAGTCTGATTGGGTAGAATTCGATCCTGTTTGCTGAGTTTCAAAACGGTTTCACTATTCCTTCTCTCCTGATGCTTTTCCTTCTTCCAGTATTTATGAACTACGAAAGTTTTGAAAACATGGTGCTTTTCAGTTGCTGTAACTTTCCTAAAAGCGGTGTATAAAGTGTTTCTCGCGCTGTGTGCTCTTCTAATAGGTTTCTTTGGAAACAAGCTTGCTCCTTTCCTGTCCACTTTGTAGCAAGTCACCAGATACTGTAACTCTTCTCCTTAGTTAGCATTTATTTAACCTTAGGCTTTGTGCTCAGCGGTTTGAACACTTTGTACCACCGCTGAAGAACAACAAAGTATGTACAGTGAAAGGAAACAAAAGTAATCTTAAGTTTTACATGTTTTGAAACCCTACCAAAGCCGGTTTACATTTACCACACACTGACCGTCATTATGTATGGTGCTCCCGCCTTTCCTTCCATCTATAGTGCAGTTCCTTCCACCTGCCCCCTACACTAAAGCCAATTAAGTCCTGCAGATGGAATGTTTATACAACAAAGAAGGATAAGACTAGAAGTATTAATACTGTCTTTCCAGTGGAGAACAGTTACTAGTTAAACCTGTCATCTAGATGACAAGTCAAAATAACTTTCAAAGCAAACGGGTATTTATTTGATTTTTCAAGACAGAATTTCTGTATGTAATTCCATCTGTAGACCAGGCTGGCCTTGAACTCACAGAGAATCGCCTGTTTCTGCCTCCTGAGGGCTGGAATTAAAGGTATGCACCACTACTGCCTGGTTTAATATAAAGCTTTTAATAGCATGCTTGATTTTTTTCCCCTTTTTTTTTTGAGGATTGTATACCAACCTTCTAAAACCTCAAACCCCAAAGTAAAAATAGGCCCAAGATATTTAAAATGTTCCTTGATGGTGACAGAATTATTATCTTTATGCTGAAATCCAAGTAAAAATGAAATTGATTTAAAGGAGATTCCAAAATACTAAACACACATAGAAGTTTGATAGTTTAATTAATTTTTAAAAGAATCCTTCAGGGGCAGAAGCAACCTCCAAAATGTGGCACAAAAGTATCACTGCTGTGAACTGTTATTTCTCCCTGTGGTCATTTCCTAACGAGGTTTTAAGCATAGCCAGCAATGCACCCTATTCAAGTAGGTCTAGGATAAGTGTGATGAATCAGTCGGTGAAGCCTTGAAACACAGAAACATCTTCATATTGTACAAGCAAACCATCCAGTGCTTCTCAAACCCCTCTGCTGAACTTTCCCATCAGAAGGGGACCTGCCCTGTGGGAGCTGGATGGTGCCCTCCCAAGTGTCTTGTTTCCTGGTAAGATTTTCTTTGTAATGTATGTACTGGGACATAATGCATGGGGGTATTTATTTAAATCAGAGTGAGATTCTCAAACTTCAGACTCTAATCCCCTGATCTGAGATTTTGATTGTCTGCACTCATCGGTGTTTAGGTAATAATAAGTGAAATATTCCAGAAAAAAAAAAGCCAGGCGTTTTAATTTTACATTGTATGCCTGTCCCCTCATGCCTTCTCACCCAGTACATAAACCATCCCTTTGTCCAGCATATCCTTGCTGCACACAAACTATTTACTTTGTAGCAGCCTCCATTATCAGGACATTTGTCAAGGCATCCGGTGCTTATGTTCAGGTAACCTTGATCTTAAGCAATAAGGGCTCCAAAGTGCATACAAATTTCACTAAAGAAGGTTATCATCATTGTTTTGTTTTACTATCATTCTTTTGATCTTTTTATGGAGCCAAATTCATAAGTTAAACTCTACCATTCGTATCTACACATATACTATAGGGAAACATACAGTGCTGTATATGTAATGTACAGCATTATCTGTCTGCTTAGCCATTGGCTTGGGAACTTGGACTATATCCTCTGAGAGGAGGAGAAAGCTGCTGTATTCAAATACAGAATCCAAGAGTTGTGGGGTTTATTTTAACAGACAAAAAGAAAGTTGAGAGTCTTCCTCTTGTCTGGCTTCTAAACTTATGCTTGTAAGTGGTTTGTACTTTTCTGAAATAAGGATGCCATTGTAAATGTGAATTCTAAGGCATGAAATCAGAAATCAAGAAGTAACTTTCAGAGTTATCAGTGTCCCTTCTAAAAGAGCTAATCATTGCTGCCCAAGCAAACTTAATTTGTAGTCCTTCCTGTACACATCCCATTTAATAGCAATTCAGAGTCAAGTTCAGCTGTGCCTGGTCTCCAGGTTGGACACTAAAGTGATATTTATGTGAAATTCTGGATCCAAACTTTGACCAGAGCAGGGGTTATGATACAGAAGAAACTGTTTCTCTGCGGTTATGAGACAGAGAACTATTTCTCAGAAAAGTCCTGAAGTTTTTCATTAAAAACTACCCCCAAAAGGCCAAGAAGGGTGTAATGGCATAGAGGCAAGTAGATACAGGTGACTTCCAGGGAAGCCTGATCTACATGGAGAGTTCTAGGACAGCTAGAGCTACCTAGTGAGACCCTGTCTCAGAGAAAAACAAACCACATTGCAAGAGCTTACAGTTTAGAGATGAAGAACTGGGATCTTACTAATTGGGGGTGGGTTACAAGAAGCTTAACTTTTTCCATACAGAGAAAAGCAAACAAAAAAATTAACTAAATGAACTATTAGGCATGCAATATTTTACATGCACCTTTATTTGTTTTTAATACAAAAATTTAAGTTTTGTGTTTGGGTTCAAGTACTCCCAGAATTATATTAAAACACCAACTTGGACCAGGTGAATTTTTGGTCTGCTGGCTGCTCAGGCTGTATACCTGATTTGCTTTTATTTTGAATGGTCTGCAACCTAGGACCAAACTAAGAAACCACAAGTATTTGGGATTCTTTTCTTACTCCATTTTGAGATGGACAAATACCTCCAGTAATCTGACACTGGATAGAAATCAGTACAATTCTCCCTCCTACTGATCAGTTGCTGTTACTGCCTATTCATGATGTAGAGTGAAAAATTATAAAGGCCATTTTATGAAATATGTGTAGATTTTTTGCCTTACAGAACTGAAAATAAGATTTCAGGCCTTCACATTCCAGGTGAAGGACACTTGCTGGATTACATTCCTCAAGCCTCGCCCAAGGCAGGAAGGCATTCCTGATTACAGATAAAGATGCTACCACCTAGGTGGGGCCCTAGCCCTATAGCCGGAAAAAGTAAAGATAGCAATCTGAAATGGCTGGATAGGGCACAATGGCATGGTAAAAACCACATTTTTGAGAAGAATGCAGGGCGATTTCCACATGACACTAATCATTTAGAGTGAATACCTCTGAATTGTTCCACTGTTTTCATGTTTTGTATCTTTAACAACCCCATCCCACTCCCCTGGTTTGTGGTTTTTCCCTTTAAAACCTTCCAAGGACTGGCCGAGGGGGTCGGACCTTGACTCCAGCGCGAGTACCTGGTCAGACCGCTGGCTGCCAGCTCTTTCCCTAATAAACCTCTGCTGATTGCATCCAGGTATGGTTTCTTGTGATCTTTGGGTGGTCGCGATTCCGGAGGCTTGAGGAAGGGTCTCCCGAGTATGGGGGTCTTCAATGACAGCTTAGTATAATTAATATAATATTTTACTAGAATGTTCTCAAATGTAAAAGTATATTAAACTATTTCAGAGCTATATAAAATGCTGATTAAGACTCATTAGATCTGCAGAAATGTTATCAGTTATATATTTAAGTTTTTTTTCTTTAACTTCCATGTTTCTTAGTTGGAACTGAATCTTACAAGAAAAGATAGGTCAAAACAGTTGTTTCCTTCTAAATATGTGTAGTGAACATAGACATGAGAATTCTAAAAATATATATATAAGTAAATCAAAGGGGGTGATTAGATTTTGGGGTCCATGTACCTAAAGTAGTAGGGGAAAGAGAAAGGAAGAAGGGACACTTATAGAAAAATAGAATGTCTTGGGAAAATAAATAGCTCTTAGGAGAATAGATGGGGACAGGACAGCTCTGAGACTATCTGCTTAGAAATGGTCTCAGGTCTTATCTCTAAAAAGAGAACAATGTTATTGTTGCCCACCCCCACCCTGGGGATTTTCTGCAAACAGAATAAAATGTTGATTTCTTTTGTAGGTTCTATTCTAGACAAAGAAGGGATTTCAGGATCTCAACCCTTCAAAATGATTCTCATGTCCAAAATGAGCCCATATTTTTGATTCCCTTCAAGTGAAAAGATAGTAGACTCCGAGTCTGCCTGGTACCAAAGCCCTGTCAGCCTGTGCATGTGGTTGTTTTATTTTGCAGTGAAAGAGTCAAAGGCAGGAACTGTCCACCCATTAACAATTATTGAGCTTCTACTACACTTCACCTTACAAAGAAAGAAGAAACAGAAATCACATCCCATAAGGGACATAGTCGAAGGTGTGGAGAAGTCCGAAAAATACAGAGATGTGAAGCAACACAGCTTCCAGGGGTCGCCACGGAAATCAGAAAAAAGCAGCTATGTGATGGAGGGACTCTGTCAATTCTAGGGTGCTGGTTTGGGCATGTAGGCATGTATATGCAGTGGTTCACAAATGGGGTCAGTCCACTGGGGAACGGGGAAGCTCCCTACCCTCTAAGATCTACAATTCATGGGCCTTAGGTTTAAAACATTTGAGTTTGGAGGCAGGATTTTTTTTTTTTCTGAGCCCCTAGCCTAATGTGACTCAAAACCTCCTACATCTATCTACGTGTCTGGAGTCAGAAAATCTGAATAGAAAAAAAAAAAACATGGATTCATCAACACACATAAATGTTAGGGCAAAAGAACAGTTAGAACAAGGCATATAGGGTCACTTTAAAAACAAACCCCAACTAACCCACCATAGTTCTTTCTGGTGCAGAATGTTTTCTCAAGATTCTTCCATGGATGGCCCTGGGAACGATGAACATACTACCAGTACAGACTACAGTTCATTTCCCAGGGAGTCACTGTATGAAGCAGACACAAACTTGAAAAAGCGATTTTTAGCCTGCTGCACAGTAGGGAGAGTTTGGGATAGCTGAAAACAAAGGGCAGACTTCAAAGGACTTGTAGCAGCTCTCCCTGGGCCCTCAGTGGACCTTTGGCTTAGAAGTGCGTGGAAACCCACTGACCTCGGTGGGAAAGCTCGGCTGCATCCTCAGATGTTTCCTAGGATCTAGTTTCTGCTTAGTCTGAATACTCTGTCTATATCAACGAAACAAGCGTCTGTACTCAGAAACGCCTGCGGACTTTCCCTGAGCCTGCTGCTTTAGATTATGTCACGCTGGTTACTGGAACTTATTTTTGCTGCGGTTTTGCCTAACAGGAGTTCGGGGCCCTTCGGTGCAGCGCTCTCCCCTCTCATCATTAAATTTCCTTCTCCAGTCCTTTGTCCTTTTAGCGTCAGGGCTTTCCAAAGAATGTGGCATCTCTAAGTTTTATTTTGGGACCTGAGTTCTCCGAGGGACTATGGCACCATAATTTAAGAAAATTGAAAAAAAAAAAAAAAATGGCATGAGACTGTAAGGAACCGGAAGAGGGCAGAGAAGAGAAAAGAAAAACAGGAAGATGATGCAACATCCAGGGCCGGGACAATTTAGAAAGGTTCCCGCCCGCGCGCTTTCGGTTTTCAATCTGGTCCGATCCTCTCCTATATCAGTGGCAAGCCACCTCCAATGTTTCATTAGCTGTTGTTCCAGGCTGCAGTAACAATGTCTGGTAGAGGAAAGGGTGGAAAAGGTTTGGGCAAGGGCGGCGCCAAGCGTCACCGAAAGGTCCTGAGGGACAACATCCAGGGCATCACCAAGCCGGCCATCCGCCGCCTGGCTAGGCGTGGTGGTGTCAAGCGTATCTCCGGCCTCATCTATGAGGAGACCCGTGGTGTGCTGAAGGTGTTCCTGGAGAACGTGATCCGCGACGCAGTCACGTACACTGAGCACGCCAAGCGCAAGACCGTCACTGCCATGGATGTGGTGTACGCTCTCAAGCGCCAGGGCCGCACCCTCTACGGCTTCGGAGGCTAGACTGCGCCGCTGTCGCTTCACACCCCCTATCCCTAACGGCCCTTTTTAGGGCCAATCACAGTCTCCTCAGGAGAGCTGGCACTGCCCTGGGTCGTACAAATATAGCCAACGATCTAGACTCGGTAAGGTAAAGGTGCGTCTTCAAAATGGGAGTCGCCTAAGCTTCCTCGCCAACCAATGCTACCAGACGTTCGCTTTAGAGCCATCCATTTTGCTTCTTACCCAAAGTGGATAGCATCCAGGAAGGGTTTGCTCAAGTTGGGAATTTTAGTTCCTATTTACGATGTGAGCTGGTTCTCAAGAGACCGGCTCGGCTAAGATTTTATTTTGGAGCAGAATTGCTATAAGACAGCCCTTCAGTTGGGATGGCCTACACCCACACAGCAAATGACTGAGTGTGGTCCTGATTTTCAGTTAATTGCTGTGCTTGGCCGGATATTTGGTATTGTTTTTACGGCCCACTCTCCGCTTTCTATCCTTCCTTACCTGGCCAAAAGATTTTCTTGGCCACGTTAGAAAGCAAGCTGCCATGGTGGAGGTCATGTCCTCAATGCCAAAAGGACACATAGAGATAGACCGGGCATTGTCCTGCTGCTGATTGGCTCAGACTAGAAGAGTTAGGTGCGTGGCCTCTTGCAGAATAAAGAGCTGGCAGCTGAAGCTGGGACAAGCAGGGACAAGAACGGAGCAGGGAGGTAAAGGCAAATGGCAGGTACACAGTGGCAAGAAGTCTGTCAGGTTAAGTAGATGCGCCAGCTGAGGAACTGCTCCAGCAAACTGGCTAATAGCTTTATAGTATCCAGATGTCTCCGGTGTCTTTACAATTAAACCCCAGCAGGACCCCCAAAAGTCTTCGAAATGCTCAGTTTAGGCAGGGGTCTGGGAAATAGTGGACTCTAACTGAAGTTCTGCTAGGATACAATTGCAACGACATTTTAATGTCCTGTAATAGAAACAAGCCAGGTGGTAACAGCTATAATCCCAGCAAGTTAGGGAGGAAACAAGGGTTAGGAGTTCAAGGGCAAACCTGAACCACAAGACCCTGTCACAAAAACAACAAACACCATGAGACTGGAGAGGTGGCTCAGCGGTTAAGGGCACTGACAACTCTTTAGAGGTCCTGAGTTCAATTCCCAGCAACCACATGGTGGCTCACAACCATCTGAAATAGGATCCTAAAAAAAAAAAAAAAAAAAAAAAAAATGTATAGTCAAAGCCAAGAACAAGAAGTTGAGGCAAACTCAAACTATAATTTAGTGGAAGAAAATGTTGAGAAGCTACTCAGGTATGTGGCATGTTGGGACCTGTTTTAGAAAGAGACTTGCCAAAACACGTCTACCAAAAGCAAAGTCTCAACATGGCCAAGAATGCAGTAAGCTATTTTCTATGCACCAATATTCCCTAGCACGCCGATTTGGGTTCAACATGTTATTGGCTGTGGGTTTACTTTTATTTTATTTTTGCCATTGCACATTTACCTTTTTACTGTAGTGATATAGTGTGCAGTCTCCACGTTCAGTTACATGATCCTTTATGAAAATCAACTTACAATTCGAGAAGTTGGATTTTAGTGTATATCACCTCTGGTATGCTGTGAGGATCACTGTAGGAATATAGTTGTGTTGATTCACCTGTGATTGTCGTGTTTAAAGAAAATCCACTTCAAATAACCATATGCAATTGTAAGAAACATACTGAGACCATGTTTAATGTACTCTCCCCCAGTGGTAATATTTTACAAAACCATATGAGCCAATGAGGTAACCAGAAATTGTCTCTGATAACAGTCAAGACTCAGAAACTGGCATCAGCCTTTGTTTATGAAGGAAGAGCGAAAACTGACTTATTAGAGAATACTATAGTCCATGGTGAGCCAAACAACAACATCCTGATTGGCTCTTGCAACTCTTGGGACCTAAATGGGGAAATTGGTGAAATGTAGCGAGTTTCTCATATTGTATCAATGTTCGGTTCGTTTTTGTTAAAGGCAATGTGTTCATTGAATCTAAGGGAATGGGAGCGAGAACTCCCTTGTTTAGTATCTTGATGACTTTTTGTAGGCATAAATTTTTTGCCACCTACTTTTAATAAGGGTTCAATCTCTCCTCTAGCCCACCACCCACAGAGGGAGTGGAAGAGAAAAGTTATTAGGATGTGGGGAGTGGACCTGTTCAGCAATAGTTCCTCTGGGCCAGCTTGATCTTCTTGGGCAGCAGTTCAGTCCTATAGCAAACACCAAATGCGATTAGAACAGCTGCAGGCCAGTCCTCTAGGCAGGCAGACACCAGGCAGCTGTAGTTCAATCCTGAAGGAACCGCCCGGTTCCCCAACCGGCTGGAGGCAAGGCCGCTGAAGTGGCAAACTGCTGCAGGAACCCCACGAGCAGTTCCTGTGTGAGTTTCTCTCAGTGTCCGAGTTATCACAAGTTGAGCTTAACAACGCTATGTAAGGTGAACCAACGCACGAGTGTCTTCAGTAAAGAATAGCAAGGCAGAGCAAAGCAAACCAAGGTTTATTCACACTCCATCATCTTTCACATGCCTGCTATATCCAAACATCCTTTCACCTGTGTCTGCTTCAGGAAAACACTCTTTCATGTGTTTGCTTTAGCAAGACATCCTTTCACCTGTGTACTCCAGCAAACCATTATTTGGCATAACTAACTTTCCAAAGAACTAGACGTTTCCACTTCAACTTTTTTATTTTTTATTCCTTAAAAATGTCATACATATGTACAATGTATCTTGACCATATCTGCCCACTTTCCCTAAGACCACCTCCCCATCTCCTCTCCCTCCCAACTTGGTATCTTTTAATCACTATTTCTTTTGGGGGGTGGGTAGCAGAAACCTTGAGTAAGCTCTGGTTAACAAATAGTTTGGAGCAGATGGTTAAGGGAAGCTGGATGTCTAGGCAGGTGGCCTATCTGGGCAGCTGGAACTTATCAGATCCCTGAAGAGGGGTGTCGTGTGAAGAAGTGAACCTTGTCTGAGTGCGGAGATGGAAGATCCCAGAGGAACAGGGTATCCTTGGCAGTGAAAATGAGATCCCCAGAGAAGCCAGGAGACCTTTGGGGTAATGTAGAAGTAACTTTTATGGTCCTGATTTAATTGTGTTCTTGGAGGCTCACTGTGCCCTTCCCCCAGGCCTGAGCAGGCCTGCAAAGTCATTTAGCACAATAGACCAAGCAACAGCAGTAGGACCTGAGATGCATTGCATTGCCAGCCTTGGTGCCTTGGAGCCTGCTACCTGAGCTAAGAATGGACTGCCTGCTGAGCTAGCCTTGACACCTTCTGGACTGCTATCTCCTTGCCCAGCCCCTGGGCTGAACTGAGAAGAGACTCTGGAGAGTGGGGCTTCCCCTTTATATGTAAAAGTAAATTATTAAACTTCGGGCCTTGATCAGAATACTTTGTCTTGGCCCCACGTTACTCTCGCCCTCCTTCCCATTAATTCCCAGGCTTCGTCTCAGGAGAACCCGGTTACCCATGGCTGCAGGCAGCTACAGCTCACTGCCTCTGTCTGCTAACCTAGACCTAGTCCTGAAAGCTTCTAGCCTCTGTACAATCTAATCTAGGCCTAGAATGTTTTCAGCTTCTGAGACTTGCTGCTGAATAAGCTCACCCCTTGCTAATTCTTTCTGAACTTTAGCTGGCTGGTCAACTCAGCTGTTCTGGCTCCTACTCCTAACCAAGCCGACTGATTCAGTCTGGCTTCTCTTGGCTTCTCCTGAATTGCTCTGTTTGGCCTCATACTAATTTTGGCAATATGTTCTAATCCTATGACCCCTTCGCATTCTCTGGCTCCTTCCGTCTTCACCTGTGTCTTGTTTGTTCTCACTCTGCAACCTGTGGAAAAAACTCAAAGGGGGATTCCTACTCAAGTCTCAGGACAGCACCCACCCAAAAACTCACGAGAGACCACCTTGCTGCAAACACATGAGGCAGTTTAATATCAGAGCTCGGGGCCAGTCCATATCTCTATATCTCACATAGGAGATAGAGGGACTGACCCCGAGGCTCATAGGATTAGGACTTTTATAGGCAAGGGGTGGGGGAAGTGGGAGATTTTTACGTGGGTACACATGATTGGTTGTTTTACATGTTTGAACATCAGCAGGCTGTATAGACTGAACGGGCCCAAAAGGGGGAAGGGTGGAAGAACACCAGATGGCCCATTACTCATTTGGACATATCTCTGTTCTTCTAAGGATGTCCTTGTATACTTTTTATCTTTCATGGTCCAGCCAGGTCCTTGGAAGACTTAACAGACCTTTGTCCTTCATCTTATAACTCTATGTTTTCTGTAACTAATTAACTGGGCTCAAACCTGCTGACAGGCATTTTTAACTATTTAGGTTAGGGAAAAGGAATCACAGGGCCCTGCTATTTTTATTAGTTTGGGGCTATTTCAAAATTTTCTTTCATTGTCTCTATAATTATCCCAGTAAAACTGTTTCCTCTCTCTCTGCCCTACCTCTTAAGTAACTTCCCTTCCCTTCCCTTTCTCTTCTTGTAAGAGCTGAGCACAGCCTATTCTGTCAAATCCCTCTCTCGTTCACCACTTTGTCTGCCACATCACTTTCAAACTTCGTGCTTCCTTCTACAAACTAACTTTACCTGTATTGTTTGAGATTAAAGGTGTGTACTTAAGAGTGTCTGTATTCCAGCCAGAGAGATTAAAGGTGTGTGCTAAGGATTGAGCCACACCATAACACAATCTCACAGTTCACAGTGTGATCAGATATCCTGCAACAGGGTGAAACAGAGGATATGTACCTACTGAGGGGGCTCACAGACTCCAGATCACTGGAGAGAAGCTGGAAAGTCTAAAGAAGGTACAGCCTGTCTGATGGGTGCAGGAGTGGAGTGGCTTTGGCGTAGAAAGGAGGTTGACCTCAGGCAACTAGGGTAAGGGAGATCCTGGAGGCTCCTCTCAGGCCTGTAGGGTAGGGAGGAGCAAGTCTGCCTGGCAATTTAGGAAATGAGGTCTCAGAGGAGTGGGCCTATGGGCTGGAAAGGAGCAGACTGATCTGATTGGCTCAGGATGAGAAGTTGCAGAGGAGTTTAGGGGTAGGAGGGAGTGAGGCTACCTTTTAAATACAATTTTCAATTAAACTTGAGCACAGGGTTTTTGTTGTTTGTTTGTATTTTATCTTTGCATTCTGTTGAGGCCTTCCTGCCTTAGCATAGCTGTAGCCACCAGCTATTCATATCATTGCTGTAATATACCTGCCAGTCACTGACACAGAAAAATAAGGACTCAGAGCAGGGCCATGCTGACCACATACCCTGTTATATCCTGTATGTTATGAGGTTTGTTAATCTCAAGAAATTCCACAACGTTAAGCTTGCTGAAGGACCCATCAAACTAAAGTATGAACTGTTATGTCTAAAATGACTGGAGTCAGGGCCAACCACAGGGTAGCACTTGCATAGGAGCTCATTGTGGTTTTGTGGTTTTAGCCTTTATAAGCTGACACAGAAAAATATTTGTGGTCATGGCCTTAGCCCTTGGATTCTTAGCTATGGCCCTGATCGATCAGTATTAGGGTGTACATTCAATAAACCATCCCTGTTTGACTGAGATCAGTCTTTGTGTGGTTTGTGGGGTGACTCCTGGACCCCAACACATTCTAATTTTTATTTGCAATATTATACCCCCTCCCCCCAAAATGAATTATTTAATTGGTCTTCACTTTTGGTGGCTTTCAACAGCATTAGGTACTAGAGGGTGAAGTAGATTTAAATACAATGCTTAACAGGCATGCTGTCAAAGGAAGGGATCAAGTTGACCTTGACCTCCAGAAACTCACCACACACACACACACACACACACACACACACACACACACAGAGGCTCAGCAGTCCAATACCACATACTGAATATGATGAGCAATCTAATTTTCTGAATCTCAAACTACAGAAATCAGTATGTTTGGGGGAATCGGGGGTGCCTGGGCCGAGGGAATGAGCTTGTGTCAGTCTTTGGGAAGTCCAGAATGCCCGCCATCCTAGGTAGTTACATATTCAGTAACTGAGGAGCAGGGACTGAAGGAAAATTTCAAGAACAGCATTTGTGACCATTTGAGCTGAAAAGAAATGGGCTTTCCTTTACAACCTCACCAACAGCTTGCAATTCTAGTTCTTGTAATGCTGTAACTCTCACCGTAAAGGGCCTTGCATATAAATACATCTGATTCCCACTTAAGTGCCCTGGAACACTGGCTTACGAAAGTCTAAAGACTCAGCAAACAAAGGAAGCAGAGAATATTTCTAGGCTGAAGTCAGTGGTTCTGAAAGTGAGATTTTCCATCCATCAGCACGGGTCACCTGAGTCTCACTGCAAGGAGGACAGATTTGGAAAATCTGGGTGTATGGCCCAATAATTTGTGGATTAATGCCAAGCTCTCCAGGTGGTTCAGTAGTCACATTTAACCACCAGGGACCTGGGTGGCAGATGTTTTGTTGTTATGGTGATGGTGCTGGGTATCACATTCAAGGCAATATATACCACAACACGTCATCACTAAATTATAACCCCAACCCTAGTTTTCCTTTACATGAAGTAAGTTGCTTGCAATAAATAATATTACATTTTGCTTTATGTGATGGAAAAGAAAGCAGGTCCACAGTCCTAATATTAAGTAAAAAAAAAAAAAAAAAAAAAAAAAATTAGACGGAAAGAGACACAGTTGCTTTCTTTGCCAAGCATTTGAGGCAGACATAGAGGATGTAGAAATTACAAAGGTAAAGGCTTGTTTTATTAAATCTTCCTTTGTGCTTTTTATAACACAGTACCAAATTTAATAATCAATGAGTATGTTTTCTTAAGTTTTTCCAATATCTGACGTTTACACCATTATTATATCTTTTGTTTTGGTTTGGTTTGGTTTTGAGAGAGGGTCTCAGTATATATCCCGGGCTGTCCTGGAGCTGTAGGTACACCAGGCTGGCCTTGAACTCATAGGGATCCACCTGGCACTGACTCTGGAGTGCTGAGATTAAAGCAGTGTACTATGGTGCCCAGCTAGTGACACCTTTACACATCTTTCCAGGGAGATTCTTTCAGATGACCTCACTGGTGACCTTTGCCCACATCTTGTCAGTCTCACTAGTACTATAGCATGACTGAAGCATTTAGCTGTGCTGAGTCTGTGAAGAGCAAACTAGAGAATACTCAGTCAGGCTTCCTTTGTACTAATGCATTTCTTCTTTATCACCTCAGCTGTCTGTAACAGGAAGGACCATAAAACCCTGTTTAGCCATCAGCAACAGTGAAGAATGTAAGATGTAATCATACTTTTTGGGGGGTGGAGGGGGGCTTGTCAGCAAAATAGTTTCCTTTTCATTTCCAACCCTGCATGCTCTCCAGGAGGCAGAACCTAACTTGTCTCCTTTTCATCTCTAGAGTAGATGCAGAATATCCACTAGAAATAAGTACAAACCATTGCATGTCTATTCTACGGTTCTACTTCTAATATAATGGCATCAGAAAGCTCTCCTGCCCCCCAGTCATACACATTTCCCTGAAAACCAGTTAGAAGTCTGACTTATTCCCTCTAGGCTCTCTCCCCTGACTCGCTGCAGCTAGCCAAGGCTAGCCACCTTTGAGTCATCTTTCTCTTCCTTTGAAAGCCTCCACTTTATTGCAGCTATTAATATATTTTTTCTACTTGAGCCAAAAGACCAGAGCTTAGATTTATACAAACTGTGACTAGTACACATTTGTATGGATATACAGAGAATTATTAGGAATAGTCACAAAAATTTGACAATGACTCGTAGGTGTTTGCTAGCCTTCTTGATTATTTCTGAATTGTTTGATTTCCTTACAATATGTATGAATGAGTCTCCTCCCCAGATAATAAGATGATTGATAGTCTGATGAGAGCAGTTATGGAAAATTCTAGTTTTGTCAAAGTTAAATTTTCTCATCTTTAGTATTGCTGAAAGTACCTTTCTTTCCAATAGGAATACTTTAGAGAGCAAGTAAAATCTACTCGAAACCAAGGCTGAAGCCATGAAATTGCAGGGTGGTGGTAGCCTATGCCTTTAATCCCAGCACTTGGAGCAGGAGGTAGGTGGGTCTGAGTTTGAGCCAGCCTTGTCTACACAGCAAGGTCTAGGACAGCCAAGGCTACACAACGAAACTGTGGTGGTGGGGGAGAGACAGAGAGAGAGAGAGAGAGAGAGAGAGAGAGAGAGAGAGAGAGAGAGAGAGAGAGGAAGAAGGAGGAGGAGGAGGAGGAGAAGGAGAAGGAGAAGGAGAAAAGGAGAAGAAGAAGAAGAAGGAGGAGGAGGAGGAGGAGGAGGAGGAGGAGGAGAAGGAAGAAGAAGAAGAAGAAGAAGACGAAGAAGAAGAAGAAGAAGAAGAAGAAGAAGAAGAAGAAGAAGAGGAGAAGAAGAAGAGAAGGAGGAGGAGGAAGAAGAGAAGGAGGAGGAGGAAGAAGAGAAGAAGGAGGAGGAGGAAGAAGAGAAGGAGGAGGAGAAAGAGGAGAAGGAGGAGGAGGAAGAGGAGGAAGAGAAGGAGGAGGAGGAGGAAGAGGAGGAGGAGAAGGAGGAAGAGGGAAAGATGGTGGGAAGAACACAAAAGTGTTTATTGTTCACTTTGGTTTTCCCTTTGATTTCAGCGTTAACATCTCTAATTTCCTGTCACCAGATACTTAGGTGGCAGAGATGCCCTGAAGGCCATCCTTGTGCCCTTGAGCCGCTCTACCCCAGCACTGCTCAGAGCTCGTCTACAGCTAATCTTCTAGGCCCTGAACAATTAAAGGCTCAGAGTTGGTTTTGGGTAGTTTTTACCTGTGCAGGCTAGTTTTATTTTAACTTGACACAAGCTAGAGTCATCCGAGAGCAAGGAGCCTCAATAGAGGAAGTGCCTCCCTGAGATCAGGCTGTAGACAAGCCTGTTCTCCTCCCTTTCCTTCAGCCAGGCTCAGGCAAGCTTCTGCGTGTCTCAGAGTCAGCAGCCGCTGTGGCTGCTCCCCCTATTCTCATCGCCGGACCCTCATCTGCTATTGTCCTGAAGCCTGAGACTTGGCCTCCTGCCTCAGAAGCTCCTCTGGCTCCTTCACACCATCTTCTGCTCGCTAATCTCCATAGACAGCTTGATTTCTCATTTACTTAAGCAACTAGTTTCTTCTCTTTACACTTAGTCCCTAATCTCCTGCCCTTGTACAAAGCAATTCTATGTTTACAATATCTTATCTCTGTATATTATTATAAATTATATTAATAAAATAGGATTTTCAAATGTTAACCTCATTCCATCTTTTTTTTTTTTTTTTTAAGATAAGGTATTCCTGAATGGTTCAAGCTGGCCTTGAATTTGTAATTCTCTTGCCTTAGCTTCCAGAGCACTGGGATTACAAGTGGGTACCACCACACTTGGCCCAGGACTGTGTTTTTAAGGACTACTTTTGTTGTTAGGTGTTGTTTTCTGAACATAGTGTCCTCTAATTCCTTCCCACACTACATACCTGGGTAAATGTGTGCATTAAGACTTATTAGCCAATATAATAGCATTGGGGGGGGGGGAGACTTTACAAGTTATCTTAGCATTTCTATGTTCTGTTCTTTACCAAATAAATCACCAAGACTAAAAGCAACTTGGGAAGGAAAGGGTTTATTTCATCTTACAGCTTGTAGTCCATCATCCAGGAAAGTCAGGGCTGGGACTCTAATAAGGCTGGCATCTGGCATCTGGAGGGATTCACATAAGCAGAGGCCGTACAGAAGTATTGCTTACTGGGTAGTCCCCCAAGGCTTTCTCAGCTGCATCCTTATATATACCCCAGGACCACCTGCCCAGGGAAAGCATTACCTACAACTGGTTGGGCCCTCCAAACAAATCATCAATTAAGAAAACACTCTGCAGGCTTGCCTACAGGCTGGTCTCATGAAGGCATCTTCTCAATTAAGATTCCTTCTTCCCAGATGACTACTATCTTGTGTCAAGTTGGCACAAAAGCTAGCCAGTACCAGAGATAATTAAGTGATTAGAGTGGAGCCCTCATCAGTGGGATTAGTGAGTCAGCTGTTCATTCCTCACACCATGTCGAGGACTTTTCAAAGCACCATTCATGACGAACGCCCTCACCAGACAAAAATTGACTTGTTCCCGTTCTTCTGAGCCTCGGCAACTACCCACAATGCACTTCTGTTTATAAATTACCTAAGTCCAAATATTTTATCATTGCAGTCCAAATAGAAGACAGTGTATCTATATTTTATTGGGGTCCAGGAATTACTCACAAACCACACAAACATGGATCTCAGTCAGACAGGGATAGTTTATTGAGCATATGCCCCAGGACTAATCAATCAGGGCCAGGGTCCAGATTGGGAAACTAAACCATGACCTGAATTAAAGTCCTACAGGCTTTTAAGTCTGAGATCTACAACATCTGTGCCAAGTTATTCCATGAATCAGGATTTAGAGATGGGGGATTTCCTTAGGAATATGTCTTTGTTTATACATATCCTCCCATTGGTTGGGGTATTTCACTGTGGTGGGGACTTGCCTTGTCTAATATGTATGTCTTGTCTACCAGGATGGGACTTGTCTTATAATATTCATTAACTGCCAAACAGGATGTCAGTTACCCACATAGATGTCTCTTTCTGCCAGGTAGGATGTCAGCTCCCAGGGAGGCCTTGAGAACTTAAACTTTACTAGACCCCTACTCAAAATGGAAGTCTTACTCCAAATAGTTTCTTAAATTGGTGCAGGATCTCTCTTATGTTTGGGTCTATCCTATTTTATGCGTATACCATAAAAGTATATATACAAGTGAAGAAAGTGCTACTGGGTGGTTGGTTCAGGTCCAAGCTTACTGTGGGTTAACTACACAAAGCAGTTCTACTGACTTCTATCATGATTGGTTTCCAAGGGCACAGAACATAACAGAGTATGTAATCAATCTTACATTAGAAAGTTTCCTAGTAACACCAGAAACATATGAGAAAAGTCCCTTATAATGGCAGGCTATCCAGGTAACAGTTACTTAGGCCTTAACATATTTTATATGTCTTTTCTCCTGATGTGGAATACCCACATGGTTTCCAGTGTCTCAGCACCCTTATAATGACTTCTGATAAACTTGCATGAGAATTTCTATTGAATAAATATCCAGCAACAAAATTTCTGGATCTATGTAAACTTGTCTTAAGAAGTAGTGGCTGTCTTTCATAATGGCTGCCTTAGCTCTACATGCTGTCAGGACAGCATCAAGCACATATACCCTCCATCCCTGGCCATCTCTAGACATGATTCAACTTTGCAAACTTCAAGTGACATCCGTTACTGTTTCAACTTGCCTCTGAGTTCTACTTTTCTTTTTAAAAGATTAAATATATTATTTATGTCTGTGAGGGTGGTGTGGGAGGTTCCTATGGATGTCAGAAGAAGGTGTCAGGTCTCCTGGAACTGGAGTCACAGGTGCCTAGGAGCCACTTGGTGTGAGTGTTGAGGACCCAACTCTGGTCCTCTTTAGAAGCAGGAAGCTCGTCTAACAGCTGAGGCATCTCTCTAGCCTGGTGACTGATTGTGTGTGGGCATTTCTGCATGCTTGTTATCGTTTGCACTTCCTTTTATAATCAATCTTCCATTCATAATTCTCTTATCCTATTGACAGAAGAAAACCAGTCCCGTGGTTAGCATTCAGGATCCTAAAGAATCTGGCCTAAAAGCCCCCACCACTGAAAGTTCATTTTTCATTACTGCCTTTGCCATACTCTGTGCCCTGGTCAGCAGCTGCAACTTCTCCTTTTATCCCACTGAATGAAACAGTAACAAGTTTTCATATAAGTGGTGATTTTACAATGTTCTTGCTAATTTTTTTTCTGTTAGTACTGAGACCACCAGTAACTTTTAAAAAACTCTTTTAAAAATACATTTTTATTTTCTGTGTGTGTACATGCTGTACCTAGTGCAGGACTGGAGGTGAGAGGACAGCTTGCTAGAGTTGTTTTTCTCTTTCCACCACATGAGCTGAGGAATAGAACTCAGGTCATCAGGCTTGTCGGAAATGCTTTAACCACTATACCATCATTACCACATGTGAAACTCTTAAGAATTTAATGTAAAATGTAATTATAGCTCTGATATGGTTGTAACCTGTTAGTACATGGTAACTTCCTCTTAGAAAATCATTTTAAAATTTCTCTTCCATGAAATAGACTAGGATTGAAAATAAGCACTTTGTGCAATTTGTTTCCATTTTAGATCTATATGAGTATATATACTAGGTAATAAAATTAATATTTTGCTGTAGTTTTAAGTAAGCAGAAATCAGTTATGGCTAATTCTAAGTTGCACTAAGATATACTGTAGGTCATGTAATATTTCATGTCCCATTCTCTGAAACTGTGACTCAATACAAAAAAAAAAAAAAAAAAGAGCAAAACACAAGACCCAGGCTTCATTGGCGCACACAGTTTCTGTACATATTCAATAGGAATGAAACAGTCCTCCCCTCTCAGACACCACTGTGGGATCAAATGAGGACTGAGTAAAAAGCCAGCTGTGCGTTGCTCGAGGGCACAGGTATGTAGGCTCTGGTTTAGAGCTCATGGCTAGAAACTGGCATATTTCAAATTATCCACCAATTATTTTGTTACCATTGTTTTTCATGATCTAGTTATAATTAAGAGTTACAATAATACTTGTGATGGTTCTGTAAAACGAAACATTATTGTTAAGAAGCCACATTGTTACTAAGTCTCCGTGTCTTCCAGAGTAAGTTTGTTTCTTAAGCCTAATGTACAGCAAACCATGGTTTTTCAACCTACCCTGAACTTGTAGCCTCATGTTTGCCCATCTCTTTAGCCTTGCTAAATTCCTAAACCCGGGATACATGATTGCCCTTTTGCCTCATGAAGTTGTGTCTTCCCAGATACCTTGATGGCTCCCATATGATTACTCTTGAACTTATTTTATTGCCTTTCTAATTGGCTAATTATCCAGACAGCTGTTTTCCAGTTATCTACACCACAGGAAGCTGTGAGCCCTGAGTCCCCCACCCTTCTGTCCAGGTGCTAACAGTCAATTATCTCAACAGCTGTTTTCTATAAACCCTAGTCCTTCCCCATAAAAGGGACCCCAAAGCCAATGAGGGACTGTTCTCTGAAACCCCGATTTTGGGTGAGGCACTTGTCTGGTCTTGTGAATAAAACTTGCTTAATCAGTGTCATGGAAATGCATTTTTATCAGGTCTAACAATTAGTCTTTCTTGTCAAGTTGACTGGATTTGGAATAACCTGGGAGACACACCTCTAAAGTGTTTGTGAAGGTGTTTCTAGACAAGCTTAAGTGAGGAGGGGAGGTAGGCAGTACCATCCAATGGACTGGGGTCGAGACTAAAAAAAAAAAAAAAGTGAACTGAACACTAACAACTAGCTGTTTCTTGATGGTTGTTGCAATGTGATCAGCTGTCCCGGAGTCCACTGCCATTCCCTCACAGTATCACCCCCTCTTTTTTTTGAGGCAGGGTCTGTGTTGCCCTGGTATTCTTTAAATTCACTATGCAAATCAGGCTGGCCTCAAATTCAGAGATCCCTCTGCCACAGTCTCCTGAGTGCTCGGATTAAGGGTGCATCACCATGCCTGGCTTCCTTATTCCTTCTTAAACCAAAGTAACTCCATCTTCACTTGAACTGCTTCTGTTGACTATTTCTCACAGTAACAAGAACACTGATGTTATTAGTATCAGTGATACCATTAGTTACTGTAACCAAGGATGAGTGAAAACACCATACAGGCTCACTCCTGGGGCAGAGAGGTTTGTTTACTGGGGACCAAACTGCAAGACTATCTTTGTCGGGGCAGGGGACAGAGAGAAGAGCAAAAGGGTGGAAAAACAAGCAGATTTTGTATGATTGTCAGCAGGGTGGGTGGGTCTCTGAGCTGATAAAAACTGGATCGATTGGGAACTAGATGCTATTGCCTGAGGTAGCCTACCTTTGGGATGAATTAAGGGAGTTCTTGCCAGATTAAGAGATTCCTGGCCGGGCAGTGGTGGCGCACGCCTTTAATCCCAGCACTTGGGAGGCAGAGGCAAGCGGATTTCTGAGTTTGAGGCCTACAGAGTGAGTTCCAGGACAGCCAGAGCTACACAGAGAAACCCTGTCTTGAAAAAGAAAAAAAAAAAAAAAAAAGAAAAGAAAAGAGAGAGAGAGAGAGAGAGAGAGAGAGAGAGAGAGAGAGAGAGATATTGATTGATTCCTGGTAAATAAAAATCTTCTTTTAGAACTGTACCTAATAACAATTCTGTTTACCTGGCCAAAGGTCTTCTGTTTAGGACACTGTCACCAGTACTGTCATTTTGGGGGGTCCACTTAGGACCCAACAACTACATTTTACAAGTGTTGTGTAAATTGTGTCTGTCTTCATCCTTACAGAAAGTTAGGAGGATACAATTTTATTCAGGCCAAAGAAATTGGGATCCCCATCTTTTCTTGTGGCCCCTTCCCCAGTTAAGCCTCTCCATGAGCTGTATGTCCCAATTCATAGCAATGAGGTTCTTAACTCCTTCCTGTCCACCTTCCCTCCCCTCTTTGCCACTCTTTAGATAGATTTCATTTGCTGATACTTTGGGGAGGTCCCATCCTGAGCTCCTACCCATATCCTAAAGAAATCTCTCTGCAGTGCTGAATCCACTGGGATACAAAAAGAGGGGTCTTTCCCTTGGCCATCAAGCCCCTACTGTTCACGGGGTGCAGGGTGCTAGTGTGTGTGGGGTCTCCCCTGCTGAATTTTCTTCTTAGTTATTATTACCAGAAGCAAGCTAAAGTCAGAAGTGAGGTCACCTTGTAGCAAAGAGCCCCTTGGGCTTCTCAGACGCTGCTTCTGAGCAATGTTAGGCTCCCTTTATTTGTGACCTACTTCAAGGACCTCAGGATTTTTCCCCAGAATTCCAACACAGAGCTGCTCTTGCTCTGTAAGTTTGAAGACTCCAATAAATCTGGCTCCTTGAACCCAACAGCACACTATAAAGCAAAGATGGATCAGGATATCAGGTTCATCAGTAAACATTTCCTGCCCAATGTGGTGTCTCAGACACTGCTTGGATGTTAATGCTATGAATATTGCTGGTCCCATGCTGAGGGTGGGTAGAGAGTGCAAGAGAGGAGTGCAGTCTCAAAGAGATGAAAGGGAAGACGTCAAGATAAATCCTAAAGCATGCAGAATTCTGTGAATGTGAAAAAGGGAGGGTATTTTGGACAGAAGAAAGGGTATATGAAGACACTTTGCTTGCAGGTGTTGTATGCTGTCATTTGTTCAGCTGGGAGAATAGCTAAACCTAGGAAGCCTTAGAAAACCCCAGACCCTAGCTGTGTGTTAAATTTTTATTGGGATTAAAAAATAATTACTGTGGCTGAAAAGATGGCTCAGCAAAGACCATCTTTGCTGAGGACCAGGGTTCAATTCTCAGCACCCACATGGCATCTTCAACTCTAGTTCTGGGGATCCATCAACTTCTTTTGGCCTCAAGCATCAGGTAGCCATATGATATACATGCGCACATATGTACAGGCAAAAAGCACTCATACATATAAATCTAAATCTTTAAAATTTTAAATGGATTTTCAAAAGACTCTCCCCCTGGACAGTTAACTTAGCGACAGTGAGAAACCTTCATGAACATGTAATCTTAGACCAGGGTTGTTTGAGGGTGTCTAAGGCAAGAATCAGGATAGATGAATAGTTATGCAACTCAAAAGTATTTAGAAAGTATTTTGTGAATTGTGAGTTTTGAGCAAAGGACAAGAGACTTCCAATAGATGAGAGAAGGGAAGGTTTTCAGTAGAGTGGGCAATCTGAAAGAAATAAAGAGCTTTGGGAAGCCATATGGTGTATAATGGTATGGAAAGAAGAATTTGCCATATCACTACTGCAAAACCTGCTCGAATTCCTGGTGTGTGCAGCACTCAAGCTGGGAGGACAAGGATAATTAGGACAATTAGAATAAAACCAAGGAAAGGTGCTTGGAGATGAGCCTTTTACTATGTGGCTTACCTCGAACACACACACAAACACACCTTTTATCCCATCATCCTGGTAACTAAATCGGAACCCAGTAAGTCACCTGATAGTAGATAAATGCTAAAACTTAAATCTTGTTATGTAATGGTAGACATGAGAGCCTCCCAAGCAAGCCAATAGCAAAACCTTGAAAGTCAGCTGTGAAAAATTTTGTTTTTTTCTAAGAGCAGATGAGTGACACATGCCAGCCATAAAATACAAACTTGCAAAGAACCTAAATAATTTTGACTGCGAACATGCTTGTGACACTTGGCCTGATAACGATTTTATCAGGCAGGCGATCATTAAGAAAAAGTACAACTAAAAAGTAACTTACATCACAACGGACGAAACAAGAAAACAAAGCAAGGAAGACTGACTTAGAAGGCATGCAGAGCTTGAGAGGTGGGGGGAGGGTACCTTCAGCACTGTACTAGGCCAATGCTGGTAACTAATTCTTAAGCGACTACGCCTAGAAAGTCAGAGGATCTATGCTGGTCAGTAACCATTCTAGAACAACGCTCTCCGGAAATTCATAAGGAACCAAGACTCCAAGGATCACGAAAAGACCGAAAGGTGGACAGCCCTTTCCAGGAGACCTGTGGTGGCTCTGAAAAGAGCCTTTGTGGGGGGATGGAAGGGACAGAGAGCGCTCAAGCGCGCTCCCCACGGATGCGGCGGGCCAGCTGGATGTCCTTGGGCATGATGGTGACGCGCTTGGCGTGGATGGCGCACAGGTTGGTGTCCTCGAAGAGCCCCACCAGGTAGGCCTCGCTCGCCTCCTGCAGCGCCATGACGGCCGAGCTCTGGAAGCGCAGGTCCGTCTTGAAGTCCTGCGCGATCTCGCGCACCAGGCGCTGGAACGGCAGCTTGCGGATCAGCAGCTCGGTCGACTTCTGGTAGCGCCGGATCTCGCGCAGCGCCACGGTGCCGGGCCGGTAGCGGTGAGGCTTCTTCACGCCGCCCGTGGCCGGGGCGCTCTTGCGGGCGGCCTTGGTGGCCAGCTGCTTGCGCGGGGCCTTGCCGCCGGTGGACTTGCGGGCGGTCTGCTTCGTACGGGCCATGGCGGAGGAGGAAGACACCAGACGAGGAGCACTCGGGGACCTGACCCGGGCCACAGCCGGCCGTCTTTATAGGCGCAGTCTTCCCCACGGCGGGGCGGAGACAGCGACTTGAAACTCCCGCGCTGCCGGGCCATTGGCCGTGGCGTCACCGGCCCCGGCCAAGCCCATTGGCTCGAGCACGCCCCGCCCCCGCCCCGCCCCCTTGTCCGGCCCCGCGGCCCGCTGACTTTTCAACGTTCTGCGAGGGTGGAGCCACGTCTGGCAGCTACGGGTAGAGGGCGGGTGGGTCCCAGCTCTGCCCAAGGGGAGAAGCTCGCGCGGCCCCGCCCGCCGTCCAAAGTCCCAGGGCAGAACTAAGCCAATGTTTGTTCAGTACCGCCCAGCGCCCCAGCCCCCGCTGATCCCCAGAGCCGGCCGCGCCCCGTCCTCCCCCTAGGCCTTGCCCAAGGACCCGGCGAGAGCGGCGGCTGACTCGGACTTTCTGTCTGTACTGGCCTAGACGTCCTAGTCGAGTCCCAGCCGTGCGAAGGGACAGGAAACCTTCAGTCAGGAGGGCGGGCGGGCGGGCTGGCGGCAGGGTGCTGAGTGAGGGAATAGTGTTGTGTGTGTATATGGGAGGGGGAATAGGCGGAGAGATGGCACTAAGTGCTTGGGACAGTCAGCCAGAAACCCGCCTCCGCTCCGCCGAGGCCGGGCACCAAAGAGGGACAACACAGACACTACGCCAGGGGGAACACCACGGGAAGAGTGGGGGGGGAAAAAAGGAGAGGGGACACGACACTCTTACTCTTGGGGCTGGGCCGGAAAGGCCACACGACCGGCTGTGACACAACTCTTTATCTGATTCGGTGGGTGGCTCTGAAAAGAGCCTTTTTGTGGGTTTGCTGGGGGGGGGGGGGGTATCCCGGAGACTCGGGCTGGCGCGAGCAGCAGCCTCACTTGCCCTTCGCCTTATGGTGGCTCTCCGTCTTCTTGGGCAGCAGCACGGCCTGGATGTTGGGCAGGACGCCGCCCTGCGCGATCGTCACTTTGCCCAACAGCTTGTTGAGCTCCTCGTCGTTGCGGATGGCCAGCTGCAGGTGGCGCGGGATGATGCGGGTCTTCTTGTTGTCGCGGGCCGCGTTGCCCGCCAGCTCCAGGATCTCGGCCGTCAGGTACTCCAGCACGGCCGCCATGTACACCGGCGCGCCGGCGCCCACGCGCTCCGCGTAGTTGCCCTTGCGCAGCAGCCGGTGCACGCGCCCCACCGGGAACTGCAGCCCGGCGCGGGACGACCGCGACTTGGCCTTGGCGCGGGCCTTGCCTCCTTGCTTGCCACGGCCGGACATCACGAAAACGCAGACAGATGGACGTTCGCAGCCAGGAAACTGTACTCCAACGCCGACGCCTCACCCTTTTATAGACAGAGACCCGATTGTCCGCCCGACGCTCTCATTGGCTCACAAGCGTCCTGCCGCCGTGGCCAATAGGAGCGCGCGGACAGAATCCTCTCATTTACATAAGCCCGGCTCCCTCGCCCCGTTGCCGCCTTGGAACGCGCGAATCGCGACGCGCGTGCTCAGTGGCCTCATTTGCGTGTCGCCGTTGTTGCGACACTCCGCGGGTCGTCTGGCCGGCTGGCAATTTCTGCTGCTCCGGAAGCTGGCTAAGTGTGCCCTGCTTTCAAGAAGGCCTGAGTCAAGCACCTACTACTATGTGGAGGTTTTCCTTTGAGGAATGCTGGAAACTTAAGTTTTTGATACCTAGGAAGTAGCGAGTAATTCTGATATCCTCCTTTTACTTTTACTTGAAACAGTGTAAAACCTACTTGTTACATTTTAAGCGTTTACCCGTGGAGGCCTCACTTTAAATTCGTTACACTTAAAGCTTATTTCCATGCAACGGCAACAAAAATGCTTAGTTTCTTTTTCTTGATCCATCCACAGCCGGGAGTGCTTGAAAAGACCGAGCACAGTTCGCCAGGAGTTTACTGAAATTATTGGGTTTTTGCAACTTGGATTTGTATGTAGGAATCGAAATAACTTAAAAAGTAAACACTACGCGGCTGCTTTTATCTATCATTTGTCCTCTGATGGCTACTCAGAAGCTCCCTTTAGGAGCCTTCCGCGGTGTCTGGGGTCAGAGTGACTTGGAGTGCCATATCCGGACTGTATTTTAGCATCACGTTAGTTATACCTAGAGAAATATAGCCAGCATTTTTTAATCTCTGAAATTTGCAATAAGCTTTGTGATCGATTCTAATGTGCAGCATTAAAGAATCACTGACTAGAGACATATTGAGTGGGAGCTTAGCTCTAGTAACAGGTATATTGTTACATAGTAACATAGTCCTTATATTTTACATTGTAACATAATGTTGCGGAGATAGAATTCTAAGTCTTTGGGAGGAATAGGTAAGAGTGTAACCACTAGGATTTTGGTTTGAATCTGGATAGGCAGTGTTATTAGAATGGAGTACAGGGAAGCATTTAAAGTTGAGACGTTGAAGGTATATCAAGCGTTCTGATTAAATTTGATAGAATGATATTCAAGTGCATATGTGGAGTCACAAATCTGAGAGATGGATTAAGGGTTCAGCAAAGACTATGCAACTCTGCATTTATGGACTGATTGAACGCAGAACACAGGAATGGCATCCTATCACCTTAGAGTATACTATTGATCCTTATTTGTCTTGAGATATAATTTGGTATGTGTTATTCCTATAAAGGATGCTATAGCATTGCCTTTTCTATTTCTGTATTAGTACTTCGTGTCTCAGGAAGCACTTCCCCCTCCAAGGCACACACACACCTTAGGGTTGGTTGACCTTACTGATTTAAAAATTGTTCCAGACCCCTTCAGATATCTGTATCAACCTTACCATTTCAAAATAGAACAAACATGGATGGGACAGTGGGAACTTTTGTATTATTTTATATGTATGAGTGCTTACCCATATGTATGTACATCATAATGTATACCTGGTGCCTTCAGAGACTAGAGGAGTTTGGATCCCCAGTCAAAATAGGTTGATAAGGAAAAATAGAGGCTCCCAAGTACACATTTGGGCCAAATCTGCAAATATTAAAAGTATTTGATCAGCATTTGATCAGAGCCAAAGATTAATATTTTCACATCAAAAAGGTTTGAATTTCTTTTAACCTGAAAGTTTATAAATTTCAATAATTATAATTTTTAGCAGTTGCGTTCTTAAGATTGCCGTAGTAAAGTACCATACTGTTCTCTCATAGTCACACAGGCTAAGAGAACAGGCTACGAGGCTATGTATCAGTTTGACTTCTGCTTTAGCTGGTTTTGTGTGTCAACTTGACAAAAACTAGAGTCATCACAGAGAAGTTTCAGTTGAGGAATGAAGTACAGAGAAGCATTTAAAGTTGAGAAGTTGAAGGTGGCCATTTCCACAGTGAAGTGTGGCAGCTCCAGTTGCACTCAGATTTCTGCAGCTTTTGAAATTGGATTTATTTTATTAAATTTGAAATTACTTCAGTGCAAAAATTAAGTGGATTACATCTTTCACCTATATATCAAGTGTCAGTGGAAAGTCCATATGCCTTCATTAGATATGTTTAGTGTATTTAGAATGTGGAAATGTGTGCTTTGAATGGTAGCTTAGTAAATGCAGCATTGCATCAGGGTGTATTTGACCAGATACAACTTCTATATTGTAGCAATTTTTATTATTTTGGTTTTCCAAGATAGAGTTTGGAGTTTCTCTGTGTAGCTTCTTTTTTCTTTCTTTCTTTCTTTCTTTCTTTCTTTCTTTCTTTCTCTCTTTTTTCTTTCTTTTTTTTATTTTATTTATTTATTTATTTATTTTTGTAGGCTGTTTTTGGTCTTGTTTTCCAGGCAGAAACTCTTAAAAAGAGTGCTAGTTAGCAAAGGTAGTTTTGCAATGGATGTTGTGATGGTTGTTCTTGGTTGTCAACTTGACTACATCTGGAATTAGTTAAAACCCAGGGGGCTGGGAATACCTCTGAGGCATTTTCTTACGGAAATCCTTTGAAGTGGGCAGATCCCTGTTAAATCCGGCCACACCTCATTAGGGCAACCTGTCTGAAGGATCCAGGAATAAGGGAGGAGCTCTTGTTCTTTGCCTGCTTGTTCACATCGAATTAGCAAGGTCACTCCTGTCACATTAGAGCCTCCTTCAGGTTTCTGGGACAGTGTGTGCATTTCTGCTACCAATTAAACTGGTCGACTATCTCTGACCAGGACTTTGGTGATTATATTTACGGCTTATTCAGAAATTAATCCAGGATAATCTCTCAACATTGAATAAAGTCCTTTTCCTCACTTACATATTGATGGGTTGTGAAAAATTAGACTATGCACAGCCTACCAGAGCCACCGTCTACTGCTATGGCTTGAACTGCATCCACACATTCATGACCATACACCAGCTAAAGCAGAAGTCAAACTGATACATAGCCTCGTAGCCTGTTCTCTTAGCCTGTGTGACTATGAGAGAACAGTATGGTACTTTACTACGGCAATCTTAAGAACGCAACTGCTAAAAATTATAATTATTGAAATTTATAAACTTTCAGGTTAAAAGAAATTCAAACCTTTTTGATGTGAAAATATTAATCTTTGGCTCTGATCAAATGCTGATCAAATACTTTTAATATTTGCAGATTTGGCCCAAATGTGTACTTGGGAGCCTCTATTTTTCCTTATCAACCTATTTTGACTGGGGATCCAAACTCCTCTAGTCTCTGAAGGCACCAGGTATACATTATGATGTACATACATATGGGTAAGCACTCATACATATAAAATAATACAAAAGTTCCCACTGTCCCATCCATGTTTGTTCTATTTTGAAATGGTAAGGTTGATACAGATATCTGAAGGGGTCTGGAACAATTTTTAAATCAGTAAGGTCAACCAACCCTAAGGTGTGTGTGTGCCTTGGAGGGGGAAGTGCTTCCTGAGACACGAAGTACTAATACAGAAATAGAAAAGGCAATGCTATAGCATCCTTTATAGGAATAACACATACCAAATTATATCTCAAGACAAATAAGGATCAATAGTATACTCTAAGGTGATAGGATGCCATTCCTGTGTTCTGCGTTCAATCAGTCCATAAATGCAGAGTTGCATAGTCTTTGCTGAACCCTTAATCCATCTCTCAGATTTGTGACTCCACATATGCACTTGAATATCATTCTATCAAATTTAATCAGAACGCTTGATATACCTTCAACGTCTCAACTTTAAATGCTTCCCTGTACTCCATTCTAATAACACTGCCTATCCAGATTCAAACCAAAATCCTAGTGGTTACACTCTTACCTATTCCTCCCAAAGACTTAGAATTCTATCTCCGCAACATTATGTTACAATGTAAAATATAAGGACTATGTTACTATGTAACAATATACCTGTTACTAGAGCTAAGCTCCCACTCAATATGTCTCTAGTCAGTGATTCTTTAATGCTGCACATTAGAATCGATCACAAAGCTTATTGCAAATTTCAGAGATTAAAAAATGCTGGCTATATTTCTCTAGGTATAACTAACGTGATGCTAAAATACAGTCCGGATATGGCACTCCAAGTCACTCTGACCCCAGACACCGCGGAAGGCTCCTAAAGGGAGCTTCTGAGTAGCCATCAGAGGACAAATGATAGATAAAAGCAGCCGCGTAGTGTTTACTTTTTAAGTTATTTCGATTCCTACATACAAATCCAAGTTGCAAAAACCCAATAATTTCAGTAAACTCCTGGCGAACTGTGCTCGGTCTTTTCAAGCACTCCCGGCTGTGGATGGATCAAGAAAAAGAAACTAAGCATTTTTGTTGCCGTTGCATGGAAATAAGCTTTAAGTGTAACGAATTTAAAGTGAGGCCTCCACGGGTAAACGCTTAAAATGTAACAAGTAGGTTTTACACTGTTTCAAGTAAAAGTAAAAGGAGGATATCAGAATTACTCGCTACTTCCTAGGTATCAAAAACTTAAGTTTCCAGCATTCCTCAAAGGAAAACCTCCACATAGTAGTAGGTGCTTGACTCAGGCCTTCTTGAAAGCAGGGCACACTTAGCCAGCTTCCGGAGCAGCAGAAATTGCCAGCCGGCCAGACGACCCGCGGAGTGTCGCAACAACGGCGACACGCAAATGAGGCCACTGAGCACGCGCGTCGCGATTCGCGCGTTCCAAGGCGGCAACGGGGCGAGGGAGCCGGGCTTATGTAAATGAGAGGATTCTGTCCGCGCGCTCCTATTGGCCACGGCGGCAGGACGCTTGTGAGCCAATGAGAGCGTCGGGCGGACAATCGGGTCTCTGTCTATAAAAGGGTGAGGCGTCGGCGTTGGAGTACAGTTTCCTGGCTGCGAACGTCCATCTGTCTGCGTTTTCGTGATGTCCGGCCGTGGCAAGCAAGGAGGCAAGGCCCGCGCCAAGGCCAAGTCGCGGTCGTCCCGCGCCGGGCTGCAGTTCCCGGTGGGGCGCGTGCACCGGCTGCTGCGCAAGGGCAACTACGCGGAGCGCGTGGGCGCCGGCGCGCCGGTGTACATGGCGGCCGTGCTGGAGTACCTGACGGCCGAGATCCTGGAGCTGGCGGGCAACGCGGCCCGCGACAACAAGAAGACCCGCATCATCCCGCGCCACCTGCAGCTGGCCATCCGCAACGACGAGGAGCTCAACAAGCTGTTGGGCAAAGTGACGATCGCGCAGGGCGGCGTCCTGCCCAACATCCAGGCCGTGCTGCTGCCCAAGAAGACGGAGAGCCACCATAAGGCGAAGGGCAAGTGAGGCTGCTGCTCGCGCCAGCCCGAGTCTCCGGGATACCCCCCCCCCCCCCCAGCAAACCCACAAAAAGGCTCTTTTCAGAGCCACCCACCGAATCAGATAAAGAGTTGTGTCACAGCCGGTCGTGTGGCCTTTCCGGCCCAGCCCCAAGAGTAAGAGTGTCGTGTCCCCTCTCCTTTTTCCCCCCCCCCACTCTTCCCGTGGTGTTCCCCCTGGCGTAGTGTCTGTGTTGTCCCTCTTTGGTGCCCGGCCTCGGCGGAGCGGAGGCGGGTTTCTGGCTGACTGTCCCAAGCACTTAGTGCCATCTCTCCGCCTATTCCCCCTCCCATATACACACACAACACTATTCCCTCACTCAGCACCCTGCCGCCAGCCCGCCCGCCCGCCCTCCTGACTGAAGGTTTCCTGTCCCTTCGCACGGCTGGGACTCGACTAGGACGTCTAGGCCAGTACAGACAGAAAGTCCGAGTCAGCCGCCGCTCTCGCCGGGTCCTTGGGCAAGGCCTAGGGGGAGGACGGGGCGCGGCCGGCTCTGGGGATCAGCGGGGGCTGGGGCGCTGGGCGGTACTGAACAAACATTGGCTTAGTTCTGCCCTGGGACTTTGGACGGCGGGCGGGGCCGCGCGAGCTTCTCCCCTTGGGCAGAGCTGGGACCCACCCGCCCTCTACCCGTAGCTGCCAGACGTGGCTCCACCCTCGCAGAACGTTGAAAAGTCAGCGGGCCGCGGGGCCGGACAAGGGGGCGGGGCGGGGGCGGGGCGTGCTCGAGCCAATGGGCTTGGCCGGGGCCGGTGACGCCACGGCCAATGGCCCGGCAGCGCGGGAGTTTCAAGTCGCTGTCTCCGCCCCGCCGTGGGGAAGACTGCGCCTATAAAGACGGCCGGCTGTGGCCCGGGTCAGGTCCCCGAGTGCTCCTCGTCTGGTGTCTTCCTCCTCCGCCATGGCCCGTACGAAGCAGACCGCCCGCAAGTCCACCGGCGGCAAGGCCCCGCGCAAGCAGCTGGCCACCAAGGCCGCCCGCAAGAGCGCCCCGGCCACGGGCGGCGTGAAGAAGCCTCACCGCTACCGGCCCGGCACCGTGGCGCTGCGCGAGATCCGGCGCTACCAGAAGTCGACCGAGCTGCTGATCCGCAAGCTGCCGTTCCAGCGCCTGGTGCGCGAGATCGCGCAGGACTTCAAGACGGACCTGCGCTTCCAGAGCTCGGCCGTCATGGCGCTGCAGGAGGCGAGCGAGGCCTACCTGGTGGGGCTCTTCGAGGACACCAACCTGTGCGCCATCCACGCCAAGCGCGTCACCATCATGCCCAAGGACATCCAGCTGGCCCGCCGCATCCGTGGGGAGCGCGCTTGAGCGCTCTCTGTCCCTTCCATCCCCCCACAAAGGCTCTTTTCAGAGCCACCACAGGTCTCCCGGAAAGGGCTGTTTACATTTGCTAACGCTTCGTTGCGCCTCGGGCTACCTAGATAACTAGGTGGCTGTTGTATAGTATAGCCTTGTTGCATAGCTACATAGTGGTTCTTTTAAAGGAAGTTTTGCACACCCTTTTTAGAGTAGGTTTAATATTAGTTGACGTCTTGTTCATTCATATTTCTCTAGCTTTATTTACATGCAGCACCTCCGTCCTAAAGGGAGTAAGCTTATAGGAGCTTATCTCATGGTGGTTACTATGTAACCTCTTTAGCCCAGCTGGACCAGAGCCGGCCTTTCTAAATAGCTGAACACTCAGGAGACGTATCTTGCAGCTCATAATTACCTCACTAAACTTTGGCTGAAGGTTATTGTTGCTCCTCGTTCTGCTAGGCAATGTCTGGGGGCTTAACTGCTCATAGTCGGTGGTAAGCGGAGTACTCTTGAGTGATATCCGGTGACACTCGTCTTTGTTCTTTGTCACTTGAAGACCTACTAGCTACTTGGAATTCAGCATTTATTACTACGATCTCGTTCTATGGCAACTTGTTAGTTTCTCTTACTCCCATTAAATTTACTTCAAAATGCCAACCCAACTGTGCCTCCCACCCAAAAATGACAGACACCTTTCTGGACAGAAATACACTAGATATCAAAGAGGAATCTGCTTGCAATTTCTTGTCATAAAGACAATCTTCTGCAGGGGTGGATGTTGGGCCTGAGACTCAAAAGACCACAGTAAATACCTCATGGGGATCACTGTCAGGGACCTTCCCTCATGTCTTCTGCCTGAAACTTCAGAGCGCAAACGAGCAATATTTAAAGCTGTGTGGAGATAGCCCATTTGCCCCCAGCATCTTAATGAACTTTGCTTCAAAGGTTGAACCCAAAAGTTCTTAGAACTAAGTGACTTTGGGATGTCAAAGCTATTAGTGACTAAGCAGACCTCCTCAGCATGCGGATTTGCATCATGGATTGAAACTAAGGCAGATTTAAAAGCAAGATGCCAGCCAATTTAAATACAAGAGGTCTGGATGCTGACAGCCTGTATGTCACGATCCAAGGCAGTCAGGTCCCTTGAGTAGTAGGAACAGCAATGGCCTCCCTTTGTCCTTCTCATTTTTAGGACCACTTTATTCCCTTTCACGACTTGTGAATACTCACTGGCCAAACTCAGACTCCAGGATGGGGGAAACAATGGAAAAAGGAAAGGGAGGGGGCAGTTTACATTGGGCAGGGCAAAACCTGGCCTCTGCTGGTTGGTGATGAACAAAGGACGCCTTCTCCGTTAATGTTCTCTGATTTCCTATCAAAGGTAAGCCTTTGATGTCAATGACTTGGCTGCCTCACAGTCTCTGCTCCAGGGCTGCTACACAACAGAGTTGTGCACTTTGACAATGAGTGAGTTAAGTCAGGCTCTCCTCTAAGCAGTCCTAAGCCTGGTCTTTAATAGGGGAAGGAAACCAGCTGACAGCACAAATATGTGGAAATACAGATTATTTGACCAAACTCCTCTCACCCAGCCTGGAACCAGGCCTCTCCAGGACACAGCTGCCTACCAACCCAGTAGCCACCTTAGGAACAACAACAACATCATCAACACACACACACACACCTTTTAAGAGAATATTCTTATAATCTCAGGTGTTTCCAGGAAAAGTCAGCCACAGGACTGACATTAATGGATTGTGTGTTTTTTATACAGCTGATGGTAACTCGGCTAGGGCAAGGGTAGACATGGATGCAGTTGAAGTGAGGCTGAAAGGGGCTCTTAAGAAGTACAGGTAAACAGATGTAGTAACTTGGCCATTTGGAGAATGCAAGAGAAAGAAGCTTCGGGCCTGAGGAGCACTTCCCAACCCATAGGTCACAACCGTTCCTTTGGGGGCCAAATGGCTTCACAGGGGTTGCCCAAGGCCATCAGAAAACAGAGATTTACATTATGATTCATAACCGTAGCAAATGTGTAGCTAGGAAGTGGCGATGAAAATAATTTTGTGGTTGGGGGTTCACAACATGAAGAACTGTGTTAAAGAGCTGTAGCATTGGGTTGAGAACCACTGAGCTCAAGAACAGTGGATCTGAGCAAGGCAGAGTGATTCAGAGAAAAGCAATTGCTTCTAGAGCCAAGAAGATATACCAAGTCCCCCCTGACATGGAAATTGAGATTCCTTGTGTCTAGAGAACACTATTCTGGGAATTGGGAATTTTAACATATTCACTGAAGTGGCTCAGCCAGACATACTTGCGGTGGACCTCACAGCAGCTAGCTAAAGGGATAACAGAAGCAGCAGATTGATTGAAATCTACCCAGGCATTACAAGAGGAGCTAGAGACACAGCTCTGCAGTCAGGACCACATACTGCCCTTGTAGAGTGCCTGACTTCAGTTCCCAGCATGCATGCCAGGCATCTCTCAACCACAAGTAACTCTCTAGCTTCAGGGAATCTGACACACTCTTCTGGCCTCTGCAGCACCTTCACACACACAAGCCAAAGGTTTAAGTATTCAGTAGCCATTAAAAAACAAACAACAAAAACAAAAACCGATGGGAGAATTCCTAAATGAAGAAGGATAGCTGGAGAGAGGTGAAGAACTCCAGGAGAGAAGATGGTTGAAGGAAGGAAGGGTATGGTATCAGCTGCATCATGCACAGACCCTCAGAAATTCGAATAGCATGTTGCTTAACCTCCATGTCTGCCAACTGTTGAATTATAATCACAACAACCTTATAAAACAGACAAGGAAACGTCTGAGCACTTTGCCCAATTTCCTACAGCTAGTGCCAAGGACAAAGTATTAAAGTGACCCTGAAGTCCATACACATAAGGAGAACACCTTCCAACAGTCCATATTGGAAGCTCAGAAGGGAAATGGTGAAGCATACGATGCCAAGGGCTTAAGTGCCTCTGCTCTGGCTATCTGCCTATCAGCCTGACTTGGTGAACATGTAGGGGATGGTTGGCACTCCTATGCTTTAAAATCTTTCCAGGTTCTCTTTACCTTTACAGTGAAGTCTACGCCATGTGCTGAGGTGCAGAGAATCAGAAACTCAGTGGACAGCACAGGCTCACAAGTCCTGGCTCTACCTCCTACTACTGCATGCCTTTGGCAGAAGCTGAGTCTAACCAGATCCTCATCTCTTAAGTGGAGATAATAGATGGACCAATGGTGTGTGGACGTAGTTAAGGAAATAATTTCCATAATGACAAACAGGTATGACATCCTAAATGAGCAATATAAAACATGCCACTGATGTTAAATATTCAAAAAGAAAAGTTACAAAGGTGTGCTTCATTTCCACCCTAAACTGCATGGCTACCCCACTTCTGTCCTCTACCCCCAACTCCGCCGTAACCTGGCCTCTGACTAGATAAATTCACAACATGTTCACCTTTGAATGCAAAACCCACATCTGAACTTAAAGGGAATGAGAGTTTATTCTGACGTCATTTTGAGCAACTATGGTCCAAGAACATGGAATTGGGTTACCCCAAATTTCATATCCCAATGTCAAATCTGATTCGTGAAGTTTTATAGTTTTACAAAACAAATAATGTCAAAATCAAGGCAAGCTAAAATACATTGGTCAAAACATCCAAGAGGCAGTTATAGAAAATGGAGAAGTTTTCTATAGGTCCAAGACACTATCTGATGGTAATCTTCCCTTTTGGGTTGATAGAAGCCAGTGGGTCTGCTAAGATCCTTTCCAAAGTTGTTGTTGGTTTTTTGTTTGGTTGGCTGGGTTTTTTTTTTTTTTTTTTTTTTTTTTTTTTTTTATTAGTCAGAGGATGCTAGTTCTGAGGTAGGCAAGGAGAGGTTGTTCTGGAGGTTAACGATAGCCCAAGACATGGTAATAGTCTCTGGATCTGTAACATTCATCTCTCCAGAGTACCCCAATTCTGATCTGTCAATCTCTGCAGACACAGCTTCTTTCCAGGATTTCTTTTTCACATATCTGTTGACACAACTTTGGCCTAGCCTGGCCAATGTCTGCAGTTTACAACTAGGCACATGACTTGGCAAAATCCTTTTGTATGCTCGGGTCTCTCTATCCCCTTGATAGGCTGACTTTGTAGTCATCCTATGTAGGAAGCCATGGTTAGTGCCATTCTAAGATGGCGCAGACATCGTGTCCTCTCCACTAGTAAACAACTAACTGTGCAGGTGCAAAGAGGCAAAAGTGCGCCAAAAGTCATGCCCATCCCGGGGCGTATTATGGGTAATGAGTGAACAGCCAATCAGAAGTGAATACGTCACTCTAGGGTGTATTTAAGCTGTGCTTCTTCCTGTCTTTTTGTGTAGGAAGCTGACCTGACAGACCTGACGGCTGGAAGGCACCGCAGGTCTGTCACGTCAGCTTGAAAAGCGGGCCGATTCAAAGCTGCTAAAAGCGGCGGAACTGCCGCCACTTCAAAGCAGCTACCTGTTTTTTCTTACGGTGCAGCCGCCGACTCAAGGCGGCTGCCCGTTTTTTCTCTCGGCGCCACAGACTAAAAGCGGCTGTGGCTGCCAGCCGAGAGAAGCAGCGCCGCAGCCTCAAAAGCGGCTGACGGGCTGACGTTCGCCCGTCAGCCGCTGAGGCGACTATCCAAGATGGCGGCTGACTCAAGGCTTTCAGGGAAAACCATCAGTGCACTGCGCATGCGCAGTGCATTTAGGAACTTGACTCCAGCCCCTCCCAAACGGGGCATGCAAATAAGGTACAACTAGGGTACCACGAACCTGGCCAATCACCCCGCCCGGGCGGGGTATGCTATGAGTATGCTAATGAGTCATTGCAAATTAACCAATCGGACACCTCCATGTGCTTTGCCACGCCCAGGGCTGGGGGTATATAAGTAGCCCATTCTGAGCATTCCAGTCAGTCTCTCCCAGAAACCTAAAAGAGCGCTTCCAATAAAGGCTGTTGAGAAGAATCCGGTTTGTCGCGTCTTCCTTGCTGGACAAGCGGGGCCTCACGTGTCTCTCTTCCACGGGCGAAAGGGGACACGGGAGGTGCGCGGAACAATCCTATGAACTACCTTCTGATTATGAATCCCCAAGAAGCTTACCTCACATGTTCTGTTCCCGCCACCACTTACATGGTACTGAAGGACAGCAGACAGCATTCTCAGATTCCAAAACAGCATGCCCCCACTGTCATTAACATCATTTTCTCTTGCACTGATTTACCTGTCCCCCTACATCCTTAATTCCTTCAGGGTGTTTCAGCAGATCACCATCCTGAGCTTGCTTAGAACACATTAGGTGGTCAGAGAAATACCCGGCATAAGATTCCAGTTCCACTAGCTTCAAACCCTAACCCAGAAGGGACAAAATGCAAGTGCCTCTCTGCTCTCAGGAATTTGCAGACCAGGAAAGAATTTCTTCCAGGGTGGCCCTGCAAAGAATTATTGGCCTGGCCTAGCTGCCTTGGCAAGCAAGTGTCATAGGTTTTTCAGGTTAGAGGCTGGGCTCCTGGGGCACAAAGCGCCTTCCAGTTCCTGAGAGACTGATGCACTCTCTCAGGCAGTGAAGCACCCAGGCCACTGTATTTCTCTGTATGTTCCCTTAGGAAGCAGAGAAGCTTAACAGGACAACTGGTTTTGGACATCAATCTTGTGTACCCTGTATACAAGACTGTGTACTCTGCATCCTGGCAACTACAACTGTATTGATCTTGACAACTGCCACTATATGCTGTTTCTGATAAGAGTATAAAAAGTCTGATTTCTCTCAATAAAATTGCCACAGCTGGACACCCACCCATCCTGGTTTAATTCCTTGTGACCGTGTCCAGCAACCTTGGCCTAGTAGGTAAGCGCTGGACCTTACATGGCCCAAGATTAGGAAAAGCAGCAGCTTCCCTGGGGTGGTATGCCTTACCCACAAATAGCTAAAGTACATACTGTGGCACTAGCTGAGGGCACAGTTCCTAACTGGCACCTCCCTCAATGGGATCCATAATTGAAGGGTGGTGCTTTAGGAGGGGGTGCTCATTTGCAGTGGACTGAAAAATACACCCCCTCAAAACCCAAGTTCAAATATATCTCGGTCCCTGGAATATATAGACATCATCTTATATAGCTAAGAGATTTTGTAAATGTAAATGAATGAAGGACCTTGAGGTGGGCACTTACCCTGGATCATCAAACTGGGCCCTAAATGTAATCATAAGAGTTCTTATTAAGGGGAGGCACGAGGACCAATGGTGGAGAGGACAGCTTCAGAAACTGGAGTATTGTGTCCAGGAGTCCAAACCGGTGGTTTCCATCTGCAGAGCTGAGGAACCAGTTCTGCAGCCTCTACCAGAAAACAGTTCTTCAGGCACATGTTTTAGGCTCCATGTTTTGGGCTTCTGACCTCTAAAAAGAGAATAAATCTGTGTTGCTTTTTAAACCAGTAAGTTTGTGGCTAGTTATTAAAGCAGAACGAATTACAATGCCATTGTGACATCCTCCAAAAGATGCTCGCTCTTTTTGTTTTGAAGCAGAATTTGAAAGACAATTAGCCATGATGTATATTTGGCAGTCAAGAAGGGGAAGCAAGGTGACAGCCAAGGAGGAAATAAAGTACTCAGTGATCCTTGACTGGCCACAGATGGCTCCCTGATGGCTCCTGACCCACCTCCCTCTCTGACTTGCTCAGACTTTCTCAAGGGATCACTATCTTTGTAGGTGCTACCGATACTATAGATGATATGTAGACTCCCCAGCCGTGGACCTCCATATGGGTCCCAAGACCCACTCTAGACAGAAAGACCAAAAACTGACTATATTATGGGCCTGTGATGACCAGAGTGGCAGCCTGTTTGTACAATGAGGAAAGCTCACACCACTTGCCCGAAGGATACTGGAGTCATTTTCTCTAGGGCTGCCAAACAAAGTACTATAAATAGCATCAGTTTACTTTTTCATAATGTGCTGACTAGTTTTATGTCAACTTTGATGTTGGGAGCCGACTTAAACAGCCATAATCTATTGGTAGAAATCTGTATAATTGTTACTAAGCTGATGCAAATTCAAGGATTTCATTGGTATAATTTTTTTCTATTCAAAATTTGTGGGTACAAATTTAACTTCTCCAACAGGGGGCTTGTGTGCTACCCTTAAAGAAGAATGTTGCTTTTATACTGACTATTTAGGCATTAAGTCTCTCGTCTCTCCGGTTCATGCTGTTCAACAAACTGATGGCTTTTATACGACAGCAGATAGATGCTATTCAAATGAAACCCATACAGGTCCGATATTACAGGCTGGAAGTAGGGGACTCTGAAACCTCTGTTATCAAGACTGACGAGGATTAACCCCTAACTTACGCACTAAGCCGGATAGTCAATGAAGGGTAAGAGAACATATTGAGACCCTTGCCCCTAAAAAAGGGAGGTCTCACCATCCTAAGACAGGAGCTCAACCAATGGCTGTTGATTATCCAAGGATGGGAAAGGGAGGCTTGGGGTCCTTTGTTCCAACCTAGGACAGACACGGTTTCCGTAAGTTTTCCAAGCCTTTTGAAAAAAAATTTAAAAAGGGGGACCTGTTGGGAGCCGACTTTTAGCAGAAAGCAGCTATCATCTTTGCAGCCATCTCGAGCCATATACCCTGATAGAGACTTGTTTTTCAACAGCCTACAACAGCTGAGCAACTCTGACAAACATCTTGTTTATTCCACATAGCTTGTTTTGCTGTTTACTGACCCCAGCTGCATGGTGCACATGGTAAAGTGTCTTCACCTGTGTTCTCCTGCTTGTGCTTATAAATACCCAGGATTTCCTTGTAATAGAGTCAATAGGAGAGGTCAATATGAGTGAATAGGAGACAGTAAAGGAGACTTGACCACACACCCTGTCTTGTCTCCATTCTTTGTGTCTCTTGCCCCTCCATCCCCACTCTCTCTCTTGACCAGAGCACTTAGCCCCAAAGCGTGGGGCAGTGTGGACAGCAACATAGTAGCCCCAAAGCGTGGGGCAGTGTGGTCATCAACACTTTGACATAAGCTATAATTATCTGAAAGGAGGAAACTTCAGTTGAAGAAAATTATTCCATAAAATCCGCTGTAAGGCATTTTTTAAATTAGTGATTGATGGGGAGGGCTTAGTCTGTTGTGGGTGGTGCCATCCCTGGGCTGGTGGTCCTGGGTTCTTTAAGAAAGCAGGCTATACAAGCCATGAGGAGCAAGCCAGTAAGCAGCACCCCTCCATGGCCATTGCATTAGCTCTTGCCTCCAGGTCAGGAGTTCCTGTCCTGACTCCCTTTAGTGATGGACAGTGATGTGGAAGTAAGCCAAAGAAACCCTTTCTTTCCCAAGGTACTTTGGCCATGGTGTTTCATCACAGCAATAGTAACCTTGAGACACGCAGATTTGGAGACTAGGCTGAGAGAGAATTGTCATGTGACCTCCAGGGGCTCTGGGTATAATCCTTCCTTGCTTCTTTCAGTTCCCAGTGACTCCTGGTGTTCCTTGGCTCAGAGTGACAGAACTCCAGGCTCTACCTTAGGTTTCACACCAACTTCTTCCCTGCATCTCTCTAGGCTCAAACACTATCTTCTTTCTCTTACGTAACACCAATATTTTAATTTAAGGCCTAAATCTAGGGTAATTTCATTTTAAAAATCTGTCTACTTACATATGCAAAAATCTTATTTCCAAATTGGAAAAAAAAATCAATGGGCACACTGCAGTAGGCCTTAATTGGGCCAGTAGATCTAAGCTACCTATAAAAAATGTCTGGGGTAGGTGGTGCAAAAAACAATCTTATACTCAGGCAAGGGGTCAAGTGGAAGGCCTCAAGGACAGAAGTACTTGAGAACAAGGGGATCCGCCATAGTAATATGCTGGAAACCGTTCACACCCCTGCACACAGAGGCTTGTCTGCATTTGGATGGGGAAAGAGAGAAAGGAACTCCTGACAAGAAAGTTTAATAAAGGTGGCCTCCCTACTTGAGTGGCTGGGGACAAGGGATCAACTTCACCATGACAGGAGTTTGAGAGGATGACCTGAACCCACAAGGTCACCTTGAGAGAGGACCAGTGATAAAAAGATAAAGAAGACAGGAAGTTTGGCATCAGAAGTTCTTGCATGAAATGATGGTTCATGCCAAGCATAAAATTTTATTGAGAAGTACAGCGTCTTACATAATATTTTCAGGGGAAAAAATGGGCCAAGGTCAATAGAAAGCTAAATTAACAAAAAAAATGTTGGCATAGAGAATAAAGGATACATCAGACACAGCTGCTCAGACTGATAACCACAGCATTCAGGAGAGAAAGCCTAGAACCAAAACCTTAACTCCTTGGTAGCCCTGGCTCTATCCCAAGACAGGACCTTGCCAAGTCTGCCCATGAAGAAGGTCACAGTCCCTTTGTGTTTTCATCAAGGCCTCTGAGAAAGTCTTGGTTCAGCCTGGCTCCCTGAAGCCCTTGACTGGAAGAAGTCTGAGGTTGTGACAGAACTCAGCTATAACCGGCAGGGCCGAGTGGCACTGTTCTTCAGGCAGCTGGGACTGTGGATCTGTGAAGAGAGCTGGAGACCCAGCTGGCTTTTCTCAACTACCCAGAGGAAATATAGCAGGCTCTGGGAATCCCTGGGGCAAGCTTATGCCCCAGGTTAGTCATCTGGGAATATCTGTAGCAGTCACAGATCTGATGGAGGCAGGAAAGGAAGGTAGAGAATCTTATCCTGAGACCAGAGAGGGAAATACAGAAATGTGATCTCTGTGTGTGCTTCTTGGCAATAACATTCTGCATTTCTCTTAAAGGTGTATGTCTGATTTCCATGCATGTGCCATGACATATACATACCCTTACATACAAAATAAGTAAATGTATAAAGTTAAAAATAAATAAGTAAGACTATGGTTTGGGGGAGCGGATGAAGTCCTGAGGGAGGGTGTATTATTGACAAGGTCATGCCAAGGACCCCAGTACCCCAGATGCATAGAAATGGCAAAGCCTTCCCCAGGTGAGGCTCAGAGGTGTGGCAAAATCTTCCTCTGATCCAAATATGAGTGTTTATGAATGAATGATCAGTGTATGCAGAAACTATCAACCATAACTTCCTCCTCCCAGAAATAAACAGCTAGAGACCCCTTCCCTACAGAGACCTGCCTTGGCCCTAGCTAACCCCAGCCCTTTGTGCTGAGCTATGCTTAATAAACTTGCAGCTCTGGATTGTGTAGCAGGTGCCCTTCATCAAAGAGCCCTCTCCACCCTATCACAGCTTTTTTTTTTTCTGTCTGTCTGTCTGTCTGTCTGTCTGTCTGTCATTTCTTCATTCCCCACATTGCCCAGCCAGGTCTTCATGACTAAGGCCTCCAGAGTGAGACACATGTATGAAAAGACCTTCAAATCATTATGTGCAGGCAGTTTTCTTTTCCTTTTTATTCTTTGTTTATGTCCTTACTTATATTTATATATTTGTGGCACTGCTGAATTAAATTCATGACTTTGCACATATTAGATGATACTCTACCAAACCCTTGGTTTTTAAATTTACTTTTGGGGTGTGTGTGTGTGTGTGTGTGTGTGTGTGTGTGTGTGAGCACATGTGCCATGGAGCATGTGTGGCTCTCAGGAGTCAGTTCTCTCTTTTCTTTATGTGAGTCCTGGGGATCGAACTCAGGCCGTCAGGCTTGGAGCAAGTGCCTTCACCCACTGAGCCATCTTGATGGCAAAAGGCCTTGTTGTTTTGAGACAGATCCTTTCTATATAGCCCAGGCTAGACTCTAACCTATGGTACCCCTGCCTCTACCTCACAAGTGTTAGGTTTTCAGGCCTATGCCATCACACCAGGCATGATGTACAATTTTTAGGCGGTACTAGGAGTTGAACCTAGGGCCTTTTGTATGTGAGGCAAGCGCTCTGCCACTGAGTCTCAGCCACAACCCCACGTAGAACATACCACCAGGTCATTTTACCTGTGTGATCATCAGCCTTTTTTTAATGAACTGGGGATGGTTTTCATTGGGCAGAGGTACTCTGAAACTATGCAGCGTGCTGAAAGGAGAGGTCAGAATTATCTGTCATGTCCAAAGCTTAGCTCATTCCCCTGGAAAACAAGAATCATAACATAGACCTTCCAGGATTCATTCTGAAACATTGAAAATTGGGTCCAGGGCCCTGACACAAAACAACTGATGAGAACTGAAATAGTTTCCTTTGTGTTTCTTTGATAAGCAGAATTCTGAAGTGGTCTCATGGACTGCTAGCCTCTGCCAGCCCTTATTCAATCCCCCTCCTCTCCTTAGGGGCAGAATCTGTGACTTATTTGTAGTTAAGAAAAATAGGACAGGGGCTGGGGAGATGGCTCAGAGGTTAAGAGTACTTGCTATTCTTGCAGGGAACCCAGGTTCAGTCCCCAGCACCCATGTGGTGGTTTAAAACAGTGTTAGCTGCAATTACAGAGGATCTGGCACTACACATATGTAGTACAGGAAAGCACTAATACATATAAAATAAAAACACATTGTGTGCGTGTGCGTGTGTGTGTGTCAAATGGCTGTGGTGGAATATTCTTGTATCCCTCTGTAGGGGTATATTTCCCCACTACATTAAACTCAGTGTTTTGGGAGGAGCTAATGTGGGAGGAGTGAAGAGAGGAAGAGGAGGAGCTAGGAGAGATGTAGGAGCCGTGAAGCAGCATACTTGTATCGAGAGCAGTCCTGGGTAACAACTTATATCTAGGTTAGTTAAGTGGTTAACACTTCTAATTGTGTGGGCATCTTGGTATTTGAGCATTACCAAATATATAAAGCTATTGGATAATCTTTAACTATTAGAGTCTCATTTCTACCAGGGACCTCGTGGATGGCGGGATGGTCTGGGCTCAGCTAAGCATTGTGGAGACAGCCTGGCAGTTTGGCAGAGCCATCTCCCACAATGACATCTCGTGAGTGGCAGGGCTGGTGCTTTTGGCCCGCCTGAGCAGGTGGCCTGAGCTGAGCAACACCGAGAACACACAGCCGCTCGTGGCCTCAGGCCTTGCCTAGTCGGGAAGATGGTGGCCTGATACCACAAGACAGACCGGGTGCCGCCGTTTCAAAATATTAACATTAACATCCCTCAGATTCTGGATTTAAGAAGCAGAGTGTCTTAGTCAGTATCCTATGGCTGTGAACAGACACCATGACCAAGGCAACTCTTAAGATTTATTTATTTATTATATATAAGTACACTGTAGCTGTCTTCAGACACACCAGAAGAGGGCGCCAGATCTCATTACAGATGGATGTGAGCCACCATGTGGTTGCTGGGAGTTGAACTCAGGACCTCTGGAAGAGCAGTCAGTGCTTTTAACCACTGAGCCATCTTTCCGGCCCTGGCAACTCTTATTTAAAAAAAATAAAATAAAATAAAAAATAAAACCATACACAATTCATTGGGGCTGGCTTACAGTTCAGAGGTTTAGTCTATTGTCATCTCTGTGGGAATCCTGGCAGCAGGCAGGCAGACATGGTGCTGGAGAATTTGCTGAGAGTTCTCCATCCGGATCTGCAGGCAGCAGCAAGAGAGACACTGGGCCTGCCTTGGGCATTTGAAACCCTAAAGCTCATGCCCAGTGTCACAGTTCTTCCAACAAGGCCACACCTCCTAATGCCACTCTAAGCTTTCAAATATATGAGTCTATGGGGGCCATTCTTACTCAAACACCACAGTGAGGTAGGGTGATGAGAGTTTGAAGACAATGTGACCAACAAAGAGAGAGAGAGAGAGAGAGAGAGAGAGAGAGAGAGAGAGAGAGAGAGAGACATAAAGAGTGTGGGGGTGGAGGTAGGGACCCAGCTTGGTGTTTAGTTACAACTAATTCTATTTTTAATGAACCTGGGGCAGTGGAGTCCCAATCTCAGCTCTGTAGGTTAGCCCTCTAACTCCAGGGACTTCGGTCTTTTTGTTATTGCTGCCCTTTATTTAAATTGGTTGCTGTTTGCATTATTGAGATTCGTTTTCTCTAAACTGTCTCTCAGAATTAACTGTGACGCACTGAGAGTCTAGTAGGTTCCGAGATATTTTGAAATACCAGCTTCCGTGTGTGTCAGTTACAGGTGTGTACCACCACACCTGGCTGTTGTTTGGTCTACTTCTATTTTGTTGATTTTTGTTTTGATTTTATTTTTAGAGGTTGTTTTCTTTTGTTTGTATTTGAGACTGGGCCTCACACTGTAACACATGCTGGTCTAGAATTTACTACGTACTCCAAAAGGGCCTCAGGGTTTGCAACAGTCCTTCTGTCTCAGACTCCTTAGGGCTGTGAGGGACCTCTGACGTGTCAGGCAGAGAGGTGAACTGAGAAGAGAATGAAAACTCAGTTCAGATTGAATTTAGCAACTTTGATCAAGACTTCTTAAGCATCTGCTATCGGGTGGTTTATTCTCAACATATTTAAGCCCAGTATAGTTTGGAAAAAAAGAAGTTTTCTGGTGTAATACAATCCCTGATGCTTGGGGTGGGGTGTTGGGGGGGGGGGGAAGCATAACTACATTGAAACTCAGGATACATACCATGTCTTCCAAGAAGATAGATTCTAAAGAGGCTACCTGTAATAACTTAGGGGCCTAGGGAAGGCTCTGGCCTGGTCTCAGTCATACAGATATCATTTGAACTGTTAGTTACCCCTAACTAACCACTTCCATAACTGGTTATGGAAGCTTGGGGACATCTCTGGCTATAAGGGCCATTTAGACTATTGGGTATCACTGAGCCTGGTTGTGGGAGCTGGGTGAGCCCCTGGCTGTAAAGATCACTTAGATTACAAGCCACCTTGGGTCCGGAGCTTGGGATGGCCTGGCCTAACAGATCACCAGGCTATTATCGACTTCCCATTTCCAGCCTTCTTCGTGGAAAAAACGGTTTTTCATCTTTCCCATTGGAAAGACAATCGTGCATGCTTAGCCTTCCTGGTGTCTCTGGAGATCTGTGAGCTCAGGGAATTCTGTGCCACCCTCCCAACTGTGCTAGGTTCTGTCTACCAGCTGCCACTTCTTGCTGACAATGTTTTTAAGAGCATATGAGCAGTAAACTCAAATTCTAAAAAATAAGAATAAACAAAGAAAGCCTTCCCTTTCCCCAAATCCTTACAAGTAGCCATTATCACTGGTTTTCTTACATAAACCAATGAAAACCAATTTGTCGTGCAGACCACATTGGTTTTATCTGTATGAATGTTTTTGCCTGCATGGATTATCTGTGGAAAACATATATACCTGGTACCCAAGGAGGCCAGAAAAGGGGGTTGGCTCCCCTGGACTAGAGTTACAGATAGTTATGAACCACCATATGTATGCTGGGGTCCAAACTCAAGTCCTGTGCAACAGGCACAAGTCCTCCTAACTACAGAGCCATCTTTCCAGCACCAAGTTTTTTTCTTTCTTTCTCTTTCTTTCTTTCTTTCTTTCTTTCTTTCTTTCTTTCTTTCTTTCTTTCCTTCTTTTTTGTTTTTGTTGTTGTTGTTGTTTTCAAGACAGGGTTTCTCTGTGTAACCCTGTCTGTCCTGGAACTCACTGTGTAGACCAGGCTGGCCTCGAATTCAGAAATCCGCCTGCCTCTGCCTCCAAAGTGCTGGGATTAAAGGTGTGTGCCACCACCGCCCGGCTAAGTTTTTATTTTTGTTGATTTTATTTTGTTTCGATGTTTTATAAGACTGACCTTGAACTCGATTCTCCTGCCTGCCTGAGTCCTGTGTGCTACCATACAGCCACCAGATTAGTTTTTCACATATAAATACAAAACAAAAACCTCTAAGTAAAAAAAAATGAGGCACTTGTCCAGTGATGTTAGTTAGCAGCTTTAAAGTACATGCATTTTAGTTGGGCATGGTGGTACACTCCTGTAATCCCTGCCCTTAAACCACATAGGCAGGAGGACACCAAAAGGTTGTGGGCAGCCTGGTCTAATATAGTGAATTTCTGGCCAGCTTGGGCTGCATGCTGAGAGCTTGTCTCAAAAGTCAATAAGTAGTGCATTTTAAGTCGACATGATATAATCCAAATGAGGCACCCAGGGTCATCTTGAATATCCTTCCAGACCCTGTATTGCCGCCTGTAACTCCAGCGCCATGGACACCCACCCCCAACACTTGGCACACACTCACACAGACACATACATACTCACAAATTTAATTTCTAAAAACTCTTTTAAAAAGAAAATCTCTTATAGATGTGCTCCGGGGGTTTATTTCCACAGTGACTCTAAATCCTGGGGGGGGGGGGGGGTGTGTTGAGGTTTCACAACCCCTCACTGTTTCCTGTTTGCTCACTCTCTGCCTGCTGCTATGAGCAGGATGTAGGCTCCCTGCTGCTACCCCAGTGCTGTGCCTGTGCCTGCCTGTCTGCTGCCATGCCCATCATGGAGGAGACACCCTCTGAGGATGTAAGCCCCTAACTACATGCTCTCTTTTATAAGCTGCTTTGGTCATGGTGTCTTTTCACAGCTGTCTTAATCAATGTTCTTTTGATGTGAAGAGACACCATGACCACAGTAACTCTTATAAAAAAAAAAAAACATTTCATTGGGCCTTGATTATGTCTCAGAGGTTTAGTCCATTATCATCATGGCAGGAAGCCTGGCAGCCTGCAGGAGGCAGTCACAGTGCTGGAGAGTAGCTGAGAGTTCTACATCCATATTCTGTAACAGCAAGAAGAGAGACTGGGCCTGGCTTGAGCATTTGGAACCTCAAAGCTCACCCCCAGTGACACACGTCCTCCAAGAGGGCCACACCTCCTAATCCCTGTCAACAGAGGACACTCCCTAATGACTTTCAATTCTGTGAGCTGACTGGGCCACAACAGCAATAGTAGCTGTTGGGGGCTGGTCTGTTGCTATGCATACAAATGCTAAATTCTGACAAGCGCATGCTCACTCTAGCCTGTGTTGTGTAAACCCTGCTCCCCAATTTAAAGCTAATTGGTTAATAAAAGGCTAGCCCCTGTGATTGGGCAATAGAGAGAGGAAGGCAGAACTTGCTGACTGAGGGGACTCAAGAGAGACCAGGGGGAAGAGGAAGGAAGACAGAGAGAATGAGGTCACCGTGAGACCAGATGAATCATGATCCTGTGGCCAGGAGACGTGTACCCTGAGGACGTGCTGAGGGAGCGGAAGCAGCCTGGGTGACACTCAAATAGTGAGTAACAGGGGCGTATGGTTTGGATACAGGTGAGAACAGCATAGAACCCACCCAGGCCAGGCTTACAGCTTGTAAATAAAATACCAGGTTTCTATGTCTTTTATACGGGCTAGCTAGAATAAATATTTCATTTACAGGTAACTAAGACAACATCCTTCCAACTGTTAAGTTAGAGCACCTTCCATGACACGTTCTACGTCACTACTTCCCCTCTCTTAATACTCACCATTATTGATTATGGTCACTGATTTAATATCTTTCTTTCCTTCGATTTACTAAAAGTCTAGGGAGCCAGAAGCCACTCTTCTGTTTGATCTGCATCATCACTGCCTAGGAGGCTGCCAGCCATCTAACTACCTGGAATTGGTTTTTTCTCAAGACAGGGTCTATGTGGTCCTGATTCTCCTAGAGCTCCTTATGTAGACCAGGCTTGCCTCTAACTTACAGAGATCCTCCTGCCTCTGCCTTCCCAGTTGTGCCACCACAGTTGCTCGGAATTGTTTTCTTTGTCACAACACGGATTAAATACAGGGTCTCACTCATGGAAACCCAGCACTCTGCCATGCTGAGCCACCTCAGTTTTCCCTAAAGTTTCCAGACTTGCTTGCAACACCAGGCCCAACTCCAAAAATTCTTAAATGAATTAATGATACTACACTTAATAACGCTTCTAAGAGAAAGAAGTGGCCTAGAAGCTATTAATGTTAATATTAATAGACATTTATAAAAGTACACATTCCCAATCAAACATGTTAAAACAGATTAACACAATGATCACAATGACAGTCTCTTGATTAAAGGGCAATTTCTGAAGATAAATAAAGATTAAACAGGATATGCATAAAGCTGGAGATGAGGCCTTTTTGCTGAGAATTATGAGCTAAGACAATTTCCTTCTTTTTGTTGTTGTCACTGTTTTGTTGTTTGCTTGCTTTTATCACATGAAAACTTTATTGAAAGGAAACAAAGTCACACCCAGCAGACAAGGTTTCTCTGTCATTTTGTCTCATACAGTCACCTACACTGTCACATACTCTACTTCAGCTTGTGTCTGACAACTAGTCCTCAACCACAGGGGTGGGGCACTTCCACCTTTGTTCCTAAGACCAAGAGGCATAACTGCCTTCCTCTTAAAGGCACCGGAGTCCACAGATCACAAGTGAAATTGAATGTGCTATGTTGTTTCATGTTTCACTAAACTAAGCTGAGGCAGTTTGTTCCTAAAACAGAGGAGGTTTGTGAGCAAAGTGAGGGGGTCAGATTTGTGTGGGAGAAGACTCACACCAGCACATAGGGTGGCTAGAGCAGCTTTGGTGGAAGAGAACAGACAGAACCCTCCTCGCACTTCGATAGAATAGGTGTGTGTGTGTGTGTGTGTGTGTGTGTGTGTGTGTGTGTGTTTCCTCCCTCCCTCTCCGTTCCTCCCTCCCTCTCTGTTCCTTTTCAACTAGGGGTATGAAACTTACCATGCTTCTCTGTGGAATCATCATGGCCTAAAGTTGGGATATAGTGGGGGAAAGAAAAGGAGAAAGAAAATACAGGAGAGGGGAGAGGAAGACTAGAGCAACCCCTTGTACATTAAAAGGTAAGTGGGTTGGCAACCATATTTGTAGCTAGAAAAAGAATGCTGATAGGTGTGCAACAAGGTGAAAACAATCTCTGATTATGCTAAAGTCAGGGGTGGTGGCTGCCTTCTGGAGTCCAGCACTTAGGTGGCTTGGAAGGAGGGGGGTCCCTGCAGGATTGATGCCAGCCTGGGTTACATATGGAGACTTTGCCTCAAAATAACCAAAAGACGTGCATTGCCTTGCAGCCCTACCACTTGTTGTACGATCCCAGAGGAGCCATTTCAGCTCTCCAAGGCTGTTTCCATCATCTCTAACATAAAGAAAACAATGAGACATACCTTAAAGGGTAGCAGTGGAGAGGAAACAGGCCATAATGGAAACCACTAAGCAGAGGGCCGGGCGGGCAACAGTCAAATGGTCGGTAAGTTCAACTAGGGGAAGGAAACTTACTGTGCTTCTCTGTGGAATCATCATGGCCCAAAGTTGGGGTATATCCAAAAAGTAGGGGAAAGAAAAGAAGAGAGAAAGTACAAGAGTGGGGGGAAGGGCTAGGGTAATTATTTTTGTAGCAATTATTGTTAAGCTAAGGAAAGCAAATAAATGGGAGAGAGGTTTAATGCAAGATCTCACTGCACTGATACTTTCTCCTCCAGGGTTAAAACACCAGATTCTTTTAATACTCTCTTCCCCGTGTCTGCTACAAGACCATCATACAAGCACGGGAGGAGCCCCAAACAAGCCACCAAGCTTCTTGTGCTGGTGAGAGGTTCTGAGCTGGTGAAATACTTCCCCCCACAACCCCTCCCTCTGGCAGGATAAGCTCAGTTGGCTGGAGCTGTGGTCTCTGGGATGGAAAGTCAGTCTCCCCAATTCCATTCTCAAGGTTAGCCACCGCCCTTCTGGATTTACATGCAGGGTGCATTCTAGAGCAGAGGGGGTGGTGTTGAAGGTGAAGCTTGGACACTTCAACCCCTCTTCCCAAATGCACAGAGGGGGTCAGGGTTTTGGGGGAGCAATCTTATTTTCTCAAGTCCTGTAAAACTAAACTGGGGACTTACTCTCTAGACAGTTTATAAGGAAAAGCAATGCTATTCCTCTGTTCCCTTCGCTATAAAACGGGAGATAATAACGGGACTTACTCCATAAAGTTCCCTGTGAAGATCACATGAGCCAGTCTGTTGGGAGGGCTTAGAACACTCCCTAGCATGTTGAATGTTCTGCAGGTGTCGGCTAAACTTTACCAGGGATTTTATTTCACTTTCTCTTGTTTGTAATATTCTTTATTTGTGGTCATATATTTCTCAATTACAAGGCATTAACAATGGCTGTGTCATAGAATATTCCAGCCCCAAGGCACCACTCAAGTAATGTTCAGCTAGAAGCAGGTGTGTGTTTTAATGTACTGGGGGGTTGAGCCTAAGGCCTCAGTGCATTCTGGCCAACCCTTCCCAGCTACACCCCTAAGCTCTGACCAATGGCTTATAAATCTTTCAAATCAGAGGCACTCAGCTTTTCCACAGACCCAACCAGGAATGGCTGTATCTATTCATTTTATTTTTTGAGAAAATGAATTGCTCAGAAAACAATCCAGCAAAGACTTGAAACTAATTGATAACTTTACTAATGATAACAACAGCGTCTACACACTTGGAAATGCATGTTCGGTAAACGGGACTTATTCTGTCCATGGAGGACAGTGTCTGGAACTCTTTTTTGGATTCACAAAGCTCCTGCAATCAGCTCCAGGAACCTTTACCATAAAGCAGAACTGAGAAAGTGATCAGACCATCAAGTATCTGCACCAACAAAATCAAGACTTCAAAAGGAAAATGTGGTATGCTACACTCTGCAAAAGAAAACCAAGAGATCCCCAAAACCCGTGTGGTCTGCGGGTAGGAGACAAGAGTAGGCAGTGTTGGCCCACGGGTCAGCCGCCGTCCAACCCATTTAGCTTCTATTAATTTCACTACTCACTCGATAACCTATCCTGCAGAGCCCCCTGATATGTAAATGATAGGGACAATTGTAAATTTAAAGTTCATCTCAGTAGAGAATAGAACAATTAGAAACAGGGATGGTAGTGGCAGTAAAAAGTCTGCCCCCAACCCCAGGCCAATACTCTCGATTTAACAAAATTCCAAGAGCTTACTCTAAATTGGCAAAATTAAGGGAACTATTATGGCTAGCCCCTGGTAAACACACACACACACACACACACACACACACACACGAACATAAACACCTGGCTTACGAGCTGGGGTCCAGCTAGTCCAATAATGGCTGTCTACCAATGGAAGTTCCAGTAATCCAGTAGTTGTTCAGTCCACAAGGCTGGATGTCTCAGCTGATCTTCAGTGTATGCCAGAATACTGAAGAAGTAGGCTCTAATGCCAGTTACGGAATAGACTTGCCATCTAGTACAAGCAGGCAAAGAACAAGTTTATTTCTTCATGTCCTTAATAGAAGCTGCCAGCAGGCCCAGATTAAAGATGGAAAAGATCCAGATTAAAAGTGGTTCTTCTCACTTCAAATTATGGAATTAAGAGAAAAAAAAAATTCCTCACAGGTGTACCCAGCTGCTTGGGTTGACAACCAAGAACAGCCACCACAGTAAGTATAACTAAAGACAAATTTGGAAAAAGAATCCCCAAAACATTTCCGTTCCAACGTGTCTTCACATACATCAAATGGACAAGGCCTCTGCCCTCCCAGCCTTAATATAAAAATTAACTCAATAATTTTAAAAGCAGTGATATAAGAATTAATTCAATAAGTAGTTTTTAAAAGTAGCATCTGCTGTGGTTAAGACATTGGTGGGCTCTGGAGGTATAAAAATGTCAGGCCAGCTTGACCACGAACAGAGATTGAAATGTTTGATAGAGAACCACAACAGACTTCTACCAAATCCGCAGCAACGCGGAACGTTCATGTTTGTAAATCAGTAAATTAGAGGGACGTCGCCCTAAGTACCTGTAACCGCTGGTGCCCAGGACACAAGTAAAGCGACAGAGCGGTTTCAGTTGTAGACGGTTGATACCTAGTATTCATCGACACAGACTTAGCTGTGTCCTGGAGCCCTAACCGCCAAGGTAAGGATACCACTTCACCTTAGGTCGACAAGTAAAAGGCACCCGGACACAACAGTATAGAACATGAAAGCCGGGCCCAGAGACCCACTTCCATTATCCTAGTCTAAAAAGAACTCCAAGAAACTAAGTAGGGTGCAGCTAACTGCAAACCAGATATCACAGGGCAACTCAAAACCACAAAGGCTTAAAACTTCTTTAGTGTACCTTTTCCAAGACTCTTAAAGTAACTTTGGAATAGGAACTAGAAACTAATGCAAGTGGACAAAGCTCTCTCCTGATTTGAGAGAGAGACCAAAAGGACCAGCGAGCGCCTCATCCAGGGGGACCTCTACTTGGCGCTGGTGTACTAGGTGACCCCCTTGATGCCCTCCAGAACTAGCTTAGCTAGTTCTTCAGGCAGTAGGAGTCGCACCGCCGTCTGGATCTCCCCGATGTGATTGTAGACCGCTTGTTGTAATGCACTAGGCGAGAAGCCTCGGTGGCAATGCGCTCGAAGATGTCATTGACAGACGAGTTCATGATGCCCATGGCCTTGGACGAGATACCCGTGTCCGAGTGCACCTGCTTTAGCACTTTGTACACATATATGGAGTAGCTCTCCTTGCGGCTACGCTTGCGCTTCTTACCATCTTTCTTTTGCGCGTTGGTGATAGCCTGCTTGGAACCCTTCTTGGAAGCTAGGGCGGATTTGGCCAGTTCAGGCATGATCGAAAGCAAATACTGGAAAACAGTCTAGTAAGTAGAAAATCAATCAGGGACCGGGAGGACCTGAGCCCTTTATGAAAGCCTTATGCAAATTAGGTCTCAAAGTACTTTTAATTTCCATTGGCCCATACGTGAAACTTGCGGTTTCAGGACAAACCTAAAATTTCAGATTTCATTGGACTTCTCTGGGGCCAAATAACGGCCAATGAAAAGCTCCCTCTTGACCCCACCCCTAGGAACGCCTATAAAGAAAGGCCTTAGAAAGGACCCAACCTAGCTTTGTAGCAGTTGTCACCTCGGTACTCTTATTATAGATTTAAATTATGTCCGGCCGTGGCAAGCAAGGAGGCAAGGCCCGCGCCAAGGCCAAGTCGCGGTCGTCCCGCGCCGGGCTGCAGTTCCCGGTGGGGCGCGTGCACCGGCTGCTGCGCAAAGGCAACTACGCGGAGCGCGTGGGCGCCGGCGCGCCGGTGTACATGGCGGCCGTGCTGGAGTACCTGACGGCCGAGATCCTGGAGCTGGCGGGCAACGCGGCCCGCGACAACAAGAAGACCCGCATCATCCCGCGCCACCTGCAGCTGGCCATCCGCAACGACGAGGAGCTCAACAAGCTGTTGGGCAAAGTGACGATCGCGCAGGGCGGCGTCCTGCCCAACATCCAGGCCGTGCTGCTGCCCAAGAAGACGGAGAGCCACAAGGCTAAGAGCAAGTGAAACTCACACAAACACAAAAAGGCTCTTTTTAGAGCCACCAAGTCTTCATAGAAGGAGCTAACGCGCTAGTGTGTGACCAGCCCTTTGGTTGACACTTTGGTGGCTCTTAAAAGAGCCTTTTTGTGTGGAAAAGGTTAATAGTTATTTATTCTTTCCAGGCTTATGACTCTCAGTTTTCTTCGGTAGTAAGACAGCCTGGATATTGGGGAGGACCCCGCCCTGGGCGATGGTGACTCCTCCTAGTAACTTGTTGAGCTCCTCATCGTTCCTCACAGCCAGCTGCAGATGGCGCGGGATGATGCGGGTCTTCTTGTTGTCGCGGGCCGCGTTGCCCGCCAGCTCCAGGATCTCGGCCGTCAGGTACTCCAGCACGGCCGCCATGTACACCGGCGCGCCGGCGCCCACGCGCTCCGCGTAGTTGCCCTTGCGCAGCAGCCGGTGCACGCGCCCCACCGGGAACTGCAGCCCGGCGCGGGACGACCGCGACTTGGCCTTGGCGCGGGCCTTGCCTCCTTGCTTGCCACGGCCGGACATGGCGGAATAAGCAATAACTGCTGCTTTTTCAAGGAAAGGATACGGAAAGGTGAAGCAATTTGGTGTAATTTATAAGGTCTATTGGGAGGGGTGAAGGAAAAGTAGTTTGATTGGCTTAAAATGGAGCTGTCTCCAGCAGCCAATGGGAGAGCAGAAGCTAGATTCAGTGGTTTACATCCTGTAGTACAGGAAATGACGGACTTTTTGAAAAAAGAATTTACCAATCGCTGAGAGCCACATTTAAAGGCTCCTGCAGGATTTTTAAAGACAGGAGAATTTCACGGAGCAATTTAGTGTGGTAATTTACAGAAGTTTGTTTTGTTTGCCCAGTTTAGAGCTAAAAAATCTAAATCAAGAGCACAAAACACGAGTCACTCCCCTCGAAGTATGGGATTCTGTTCTGGACTCCCCGCCCCCGGAGCTTTAAATTACTCTCCAAGGCTCACCTTGCTGTCTCACACAGGCAAGCTCCGCAAAGGAGTTAATGAGGTTGCTTCCCTTCTTTTTACCCTTGTCAGTGACTCGCCCCCTTCCCCATCTTTGCTCCTGAGTCGCTTGACAAAGAGCTAGATGACATGGTATCATCCTCTTTGACCTCTAGGAGGCGTCTGTCACCATCTTTTTCTTCTAGCTTTCAAGATGTCCTCTTGATCTTTCCTTGGATTTTCTTTATCCTGCTCTGGTTCTCTCCCCACTTATAAATCCACGAGTTCGGCTGAACTGTCCTATCCCCAGCTCTTCACTGGCGAGGCTTACAAGTCCAGCTAACTGAGATCAGTAGCTGTTTAACTCGTTTGTCTCAACAAACATCATGTAGCATCTGAACGTGAACTCTGCAGTCCTTTGCCCTCTCCCAAAAATTGCACTCACAAACTTTCAGGTACCAAGATAGACTTAATAGTCAAGATACTAATCTTGCCTTTGTCACAACAGCGTATCCTGTCATTTCCTTAATATCCAATCACCTGTGTCCACTTCGTATTCCCCCCTAAGATTCCACTGAAAGCCCCAAAGTAATAGTTGTGTCTGTAGACTCTGTCTAGAGCGATCGTCTCCCACCCCTACCTCTACCCTAGCACCTTTCTTTTAAAATCTTTAAGCCCTCTGTTTCTTCCCAGGGTCTTGTCAGGCCCTCTACCTGGCAAAACCCTTCGGTTAGTAATCCTATAGAAGGCCAGGCAGTGGCAGTGGTGGCGCACGCCTTCAATCCCAGCACTTGGGAGGCAGAGGCAGGCGGATTTTCTGAGTTCGAGGCCAGCCTGATCTACAGAGTGAGTTCCAGGACAGTCAGGGCTACACAGAGAAACCCTGTCTCGAAAAACCAAAAAAAAAAAAAAAAAAAAAAAAAAAAAAATCCTATAGAAGGCAGGATGCTTATTAAAGAAATAATACAGTTTAATTCTACCCTTTTTGGTTCTTTGTCACCCTTATAAGTTTTACATCTTTAATATTTTTTGTTATCCTCATTCTTTGGGGGTTTATTTATTTTTATTTATGTGTATGTATGTTTTGTCTGCCTGGTGCCAATGGTGGGCAGGGGTTCTAATCCCCTGGAACTAGATGGCTGTTAGCCACCATGTGTGTGCTGGGAACTGAACCTGGGTCCTCAGTGGCTGTTGAGCCACTCTGCCAATCACTGCCAATCACTGCCAATGAACATGAGTCTTGAGACTAGTAAAAAAAATCCATGATGAAATGTCTAGAAACAGCAGAAGGCTAGTGAATTACACTAAGTAAATTACTTATTGTTTGTTTGTTTGTTTGTTCGAGACAGGGTTTCTCTGTATAGCCTTGGCTTCTGAGAACTTGCTTTGAAGGCCAGGCTGGCCTTGAACTCAGTGATTCATCTGCTACCTGCCATTGCCTCCCATGTACTGGTATTAAAGGCCTGCACCACCACCACCCCACAGTTAATATTAGCTATATGCAGAAATTAGTCCTGGGGAAAATGTTATTTACTTGGGTAATGCCCAAATCCAGTCATAAAGCATGAGGCCACAAATCAAAACACAGCATTTAGAAGGTTGGGTAATGAGGACTGCCAAGAGTTCAAAACTAACCTGGGCTAGCTGACGAAGGTGTTTCCTTGGTAAGTATAATGTAGCATAATTCATAAAATAATTCTAACTTTTTTTGATTATTTAATTTTAGAAATGAATGAGTTTATAGAAAGGTCTGATTCACAGGGTTCACAGGTGGTGTTTATGTGGGAATATGTTGTGTTTCTCCAACATTAGCAATATATATAGAAAGCACTTGCTACTCTTGCAGAGGAAATGGGTTCAGTTCCAAGCACCCACATGGTAGCTCACAACAACGTGTAACTCCACCTCCCCCTGTGGGCATCAAGAAATACATGCAGGTCGACAAAATACTCAGACACCTAAAACAAATGGAGGTGGTGGTGCTTGCCTTTAAGCCTAGCACTCAGGAAGAGGTGGAACTCTGAGTTTGAAGCCAGCCTGGTCTACAGAAGGAGTTCCAGGATGGGCTACACAAAGAAACCCTGCCTGGGGGTGGAGGTAGGGGGATGGAGCCTGTTAGGGAACTGTATCTAATTCTGGACGTTACAGTTTCATTCTAAACTATTCTTAAGTTTGCAGGGTATTTTGTTGGCATTAAATAGCCTTTCCACTATGCAAATCCTTACAGTATCAACTTTTGAGGCACTTGGGGCTAAGAACAAACCCCAGATAACAGGGAAATCCCTGGCACCTTGTGAAGCTCAGCTTGAAGGGCCAGTGAGTCCTCGCCTTGACCTCTGGTTTCTTCTCAGTGACCTGTTTTGTGAAGAAGGCTGAAGGGACAGAGACTGCTGAACCCAAATGTGATGCCCGCTGTGCTACAGGCCATCTACAAAGTAGATATAATCTGTTTCATGGATAAAGAAAAAGGAGCTCAGGGGGATTTAGGCCTTGTTGAAGGTCTGCAGTCCCTCCTCACTAACCCAGTTTTTGAGACTCAGAATATACTCTTTATAACTTTATGCATAATCTTTTACTAACCAGATACTGGACATAATGAAGTCACTTGCCCACCACTACTTTTCTCTATAAAGGAGAATTATTTTGAGATTTTAAATTCCATACAAAACCTTATTAGATAAGTCTACATGGGCCGGTATGTATCAGGCCCCATAGTTGTCGACAGCTCCTAGAGCTCCCTTCCTGGAATTGTAACCAAACCTTCCTAGGATAGACAAGCAGGCCCTTTGCAGAGTGCACACCATCACTAACAGGCTAGCTGGGGCTTCCTCTGATACCTCTGAGATTGTTTGCTAAAGGCAGTGGAGTTCCTTCCCAAACCCCTTAATTAAGCAAACATTTATTTAATGCTCTTCCTCTAGTCCGACCACCATCCCTCCCTCTCCTTTCCCCCTCCCTCTCCCCTCCCTCTCCCCTCCCTCTCCCCTCCCCTCCTCTCCCTCCCCACTTACTGCTTAGCAGTCCATTCCTGAGGGATGAGCCAGGCCTTTCCACAGCTCTGGGCCACTGAGCCTTCAGTCGCCAGGCCCTTGTGCTGCATCTTTGGACCCAGCCATGTTCTCTTCTCGCCTTTCCAGTTTCTGCCTCACTTCCTTCGTGAGGGTTTCCCCACTTCCACACAAATGGCCTGGGTGTGTCCACATAGCTCTGTCACGTGTTCACAAATGGCAGCATTTGCCGCTCTACCTTTTTTTAAATATTTGACCTCCATGTTTTCTTTATATCAATAGTTACTGATTCCTTCTACCTACCTTATAGTAGGTAATTAACTATTTTGATATAAATTAAGTAAACAATACTTTTAGAGAACTGATGGATTTTCTACTGTATGATATTTTTTTTCTCCACAACACTTCCAGACGCCACCAAATTGGAATAGCTCAGCTGGTAGAGACCTGACGAGCACACCGGGAGCTGGGTCGGCTCTCCCCACTGTAGTGAGAATCCTGGAATTTTGCTTCCTTAAAAGAACAGAAATATTATAAGAACAGGTGTCATCAGTGGTCCACGATTCCCCTCAGGGAAGACAAAGCATGGAACTGGTGGAACTGGTTTGGTTCCCAGTGAGTGCAGAGAGTATGGGAGAGACTGGAAGAGAGAGCCTTCAGGAGTTCTAGGCGAGGCTCTTTAAGATGAAGGCCTTCCCCTCAGCCATCCTTAATGAAGAGACAACTCTTGCTTGTTTATACTGGTTTATTTGATGGTGGATGTGAATGAATACACCTTCCTCAGGGCTACCCAGGGATTAAATACCTTTTGCAGAAGGAATGCCCCAAAGGAAGCTTGTTGGCTGAACACTGGGAACCATCTAGATGCCTCATTTGCATGGAGAACTCCAGGTTTTTATGCTACACACTGATCGTCCTGGTCCTCAGTGGGGTGTTGTGGTTACGTGTTCCAGAGTAGGCAGAGGGAGGCAGGGAAGACTTCACCTGCTGGTCTCAGTTCCGAGATTCCTGAGGTCTGAGCTCATTCATCCATGCTAATTCTTATGACTGTCTGGTAACACAATCTCACATGATCTACAGAGACTCTTGTTTTTTTAAAAAAAAAAAGTGGGGGTGTGCAGTAGTGAGAGTCACCCCTGCTAAAAGCCTGGCGAGAAGAGAGACATTTTCTTCAGTTCTGGAGCCACAGATAAGTTTCAAGTTCCCCACCCCCACCCATGCTCCTATAACCAATAGTAATTAAACTCAGTGAGTCACAAAAGAAAAAAAAGATACACACACACAAATAGTAAAAAAGATTTGAATAAAAATAAAGATTTACAAAAAAAGGCTTTTATAATGGTTACCTGTGGGCCGGTAATATTAAATTCCCTCAGTGCCTTCTGAAGCAATGGAAATTTCCTCTCTCTTAACCTGGGAGCCTCCGGCAAAACTACACTGCACAGTTGAGATTGCTAAATTTAGTGTGTGTGAATCATACTTCAGTGAACTTACAAACATCAGTGGACAAATAAAGTGGGATCAGATAGTGAGGGAACGGTGAGAGGTTGTTGACCACCCAAACCCTCAGCTTACAGGTGTTGGTCATATGCTATGTCTGATTTTATACAAGATGGCCTCCATGATTTCCTAGGGCCTAATGCCTCACAAAACCTTGATCTGCCCAAGACAGACCCTTTAGCAAATAAGAGATATTATTGCAACTATGACTATATTGAAAACAAAGACGAAAAGCTTGCTATAGACAGCTTGCACTTAATTTTGTTTTCTTTTCAAAGAATAAATAAATAATAAATTTAACAATCTTAACTTAGCAAGTTCAGTCCATTTAGGTGTATGTCATGACCATTAGTAACTGAGGGTGTATATTTGGATATATTTGTTACATTTTTATGTTTCTATTTCTTCCCTTAATATGCTATTTTTACTCATTCATTTTTATTGAATGACTCTGGCCTATACTTGTGTTCACCATAAAAATTAAGTTTACCTTCTAAAGAGTTAAAATGATCCAGTGTCCTAAGCCTTCAAACAAGAAAACCACTGTAGAAACTCCACAAAGCTTTCTTTGCAAATGTAGTAATAATAATGTTGGTCCCTTCCAGACAGGCTTTGGTCCCTTTATTTAAACATTTTTTGGTTGTTAAGACATCTTGCTCCAGTGCCCAGTCTGGCCTCAAGCTCACAGTCATCTTACCTTAACCTTTTCTAGTCAGCCACTGTGTCCAAGGTACTTATTTCATGTGCTATATTTTATCAAACACCTAAGTCTAAGTATGCTAACCATGAATTTGGCCTCACACGTACAGAATATAGTCAAAGTCAAGTCCTCTGCCTGGAGGCCTCTTTCCACTGGGCTAGTTGTGTACGCCCATTCAGATCTCTGAATGCCATCTCCACAGCAAGCTTCCCAGCATCCCCTGCCACTGTGGATTAGCAAGTCTCCAGCCCATGATCCAAATGATTGAGCCTTTCTATGGCCTTTGAATCCATGACTGCCTCCCCCTATGATGTCTTACCTTCATTCATGTTCTTCTGACCTACAATATTCACAAAGGCTTCCCTTGTCCCTCTGCTGCCTCAAACACACTCCTCACACACTAGCCAGGGCTGCTGTTCAAGTAAACATTTTCATTCTTTTTTCTTTTCCTTCTTTGTGATTCTGCTATGGGACTGGGGTCCTTCAGAGATTCACCAGTCTGACCATGAGTGAATTTTAACAAAGAATAGGCATTTATGCAGATCCACATCTGCAAGGGCCAGGTCTACATCCTGGACTTGAGATTCCTAAATGTAGCCCTGAGTCACATTAGTCAGGGGTTTATATAGGCTAAGAATATAAAGTTACATTCTGTTTACCTGCAAGCAGGAGGCTACATTCTGTTTTGCAAAGTCTTAGTTATCTGGAATAAAACAAGCTTCTGTTTACAGAAGCAGAAACAGAAGTTAATCTAATGACCTGTTAACATACCCTGCATAACAGTCTGGTTAAAATTGTACAATCCAAACAATCACAAAAATAACCCGTAACAGACCTTAAAGTTTGAAAGGCATGTTTGTTCATTAAGTTCTATTAAGCACAGTAATTTTAAACTTTTTAACATAAAGTTCACTGTCACAATTCTTTTTTTGTTCATATGCTTTCTCTTCAGGTGGTTTCATACACACCCAACAGAACATGCACCTATCCCAGTTATTGTCTTTTATCTTCAATAACCCCTGACTAAGCCACCTCCAGTATACTTCCCAAGTACTAAAATTAGTGCACAAAACAATGAAAAACAAAAAAGTCACATACACTCAAAGCACAGTGATCCTCCCTATTCCAAAAGGGAAGCATCCTCAGATGCTCAGCTGATACCCAGATACCTCTGCACCCAGTCACCCCTCAAGGGATTGGTTCTAGTTTGGGTACCAATACATCAGTGCTCAAGTGGCTTGTGAAATGGTATAGTGTTTTTGTCATTTCTTTTTGTATTGTTTTGCAGTGCTAGGGTCGAACACAGGGCTAGTGTTGTATAGCAGTTTTCTCCACGATTGATACATTCCATCTGCAGGGAAACTCTTAAGGCAGAAAGTAAACAACTCAAAATAGATTCAGGTAGTCCCTGAAATGACCAGATTCTCCACTCCTCCCCGCACCCGGTCCCTGAGAATACACAGTGAAGACTGCTAAGAGGTGTAAGGTCTGAAAATTACTGAAGGAAGGCCCCAGACTCAGATAGAATGCAAAAACAAAGAAACAACCAGCATGCAGGGAGTCAACCATTCTTTGAAGTGGCGACCCCAGACAAGCAGGCCTTCTCATAGGGATCCAGGAAAACTCTCTAGAAGGATTATGTAATCTAAAATTTCATTGGTGGGTTGTAGAGGGTCATAAGTGGTCAGTGGTCTGCATTCCTATGTCATGAACGTTTAACCATAGGATGAAAGAGGACTGCCCAGTGTAGATGACCCATTCTGAGATATTTCCCCATTTCTGTGGTTATCCCCAGGCTGTTGTTTGGGAGGGGGGTTTTATGACCTCGTTCCTGGATTTTATGGTCTGTTCCTAGAGCTAGTGACTTATGACCTAGTTTCTGGGACTTAAGGTCTATTCCTGAAGCTGGTGCCTTACAGCCTTTTTTTTTTTTTTTTTTAAATCAGGCCTGGTCCTTAAAATGGAGACAAATAGGGTTTATGTTGCCCTTTCAGAGTGACTCTCAGAGAAGCTAAGCTACCTGAAAAGTTTAGACCAACTGAGTCACTTGGGAAAGACTTTCTCCAACCTGTTGAGCTGCCTATAGGTTGTGTGGTGTAGTCCAGGTGCCCGGTGTTTGTGAGCTGTTGTCCACGCTGGGATAGGCATTGGTGATGCAGCTGTCTGAGTTATAGCTATTCCTGTAACCCTGATGTTGGGTGGAAGCCGAGAAAACTCACTTTAGAGACGGAAGCTTAAAAATAAAAGCTTTACTTTCTGAGCACACAGTGGGGTGGGCAATTCAGGATCTGAATGAGTCCCCGAAGGGAAATTGTACAAAGTTTTATAGAATGAGAACACAAAGTGAGGGGTAGGGCGGGAGGGAGCTTGGAAGAGCTGCAGTGTTATGCATCTGTAGTTTGACATTATGGGTTAAACCAGGGAGTACCCATTGGAGACTGGGCTGTATCCAAGGGGCACCTGGCTTCAAGGTCCTGAATTCATTCTCCTAGACATTAGGTCCAGAGCTCATAGTGATAAGGGACCAAAGGAATGGGTCAGCTGCATGTAGTTAAGGCACAACAGGCAACTGGTTATATATTTTTATAACTTAAGCACAGTTTCTATAGTCCTTACCTGCTAATAGACAATTAAGAAGACATTCGGAGAGGCGGAATGGGAGTTCACACTAGGCCTGGGAACACAAACTTGTTTGACCCTGCCAGCAAGATGGAGAAGTTGTTCATGAGATGGCTGGACTCAGACAACTGTCTACTTACAAGGTGTCCCTGAGATATCTGGATTCCCATAACTATTTACAACAGAAACTATTTGGCTATGGGGGAGACCACAGCTCCCCTAGGACCTGAGACATTTAGTTTCTCCCTGTGATTAAATGGAGTCTGAAAACGAAATGGTAGCACTTAGAATACGTTTCTTTTGCTTGTTCCCAACACCAAATAAAACTCATTGGTTCACTAAGTTGGACTTTGGTGGTATGACCACATTGGTCTATCACAGGCCCCCTAACCCGGGGTGAGAGGATGCTTGTGTTGAGTCTCTCCAGATGAACTGGCCCGTTATTGTGAAACCAAAGCAGGAGCCTCATTGTTGAGAAACAGCCACATTGTTATACATTGTTACTAAGTCTCCATTTCATTACAAGAGCAAGTTTCTGCTTCCTAAGTCTAAAGTATCCTGCAAACCAAGTTTTTCAACCTAAGCTGAACTTGTAACCCCATGATGTTGCCCACCCTCTTGCCTTGCTAAACTCTGAGCCTGTGTGGTATATGATTTACCTTTTGCTTAGGAAAGAGTCTTCCCAGATACCTTGATGGCTCCCTTTCCACATGATGTATTCTTGAACTTATTTTTATTGCCTCCTTTCTAACAATCAATTATTAAGAGAGCTGTCTGGATAACATGCCCAATTAAAATTAAACACCTCATCCTAACACAGGGTTTCCCCTTGTACCTTTATAAACTGCCATTTTCTTATGTGCCGTGTCTGTCTCCTCTTTATCCCTCTGGGAGAAACACCCCTGGCCCCTCTCCCTTGTTCCCCTTCCCTTCTCCCTCGTCTTCTATCTCATGCCTTTGCCTCTTATTCCCACCCTTTGTCCCATTGGGACAAATAAGTCTCTTTTGTACTGAAAACTTGGTTTTAGGGGTCCTGAGTCCTTCTACCTTGTACAACTCCAAATACAGCTTGCTTTAATTAGACGGTCATGGAATTGGTTTTTTTCCTCATGTCTTACACACAACCTAGTCATTGGAGAGGAGGGAAAGTCAATTGAGAAAATGCCTCTATGAGATGAGACTGGCCCTGCCCATTATGGGTGGTGCCATACCCGGGCAGGTAGTCGTGGGTTCTATAAGCAAGCAAGCAGAATAAGCCATGAGGAGCAAGCTAGTAAGCAGCACTCCTCCATGCCTCTGTACCAGCTCCTGCCTCCAGGTTCCTGCCCTGCTTGAGTTCCTGTCCTGACTTCCTTTGATGATGAACTATGATATGGATGTGTAAGCAGAATAAACCCTTTCCTCCCCAAATTGTTTTGGTCATGGTATTTTATCATACCAGTAGTAACCCTAACTATGACACCAGGAAAAATTCTGTCACACAGCAGCTAAGCAAGCACTTTAACACTGAGCTATAGTGCTAACTCTTTTTGTTACTTTTGAGACAGAAGTTCACTTAGTTGCCCAGGCTGGGCTTGAACTCATTATGTAATCCAGGCAAGCCTTGAATTTGAGATCCTCCTTCCTCAACCTCTTGAGTGTCTGGGATTCTAGGCCTATGTCACCAGACCCAGTTCTTATATTTGAATATGATCTGTTTACTTTAAGTCTAAATCACTTATAATGTCTAATACTATGTAAGTGTCATGTAAATTGCTGTTATATTGTGTTGCTTGAAAAAGAAAATAGTTTGTACCTGGTCAATATGGATGCAATTTTTAGTTCAGCTACTTTTTAAAACAAAACAAACAAACAAAAAACTCAAGATCTCTCACCTTTAATTCCACACTCAGAAGATAGAAACAGGAAGATCTCTGTTCGAGGCCAGCCTTGTCTACATAGCAAGTTCTAGGACAGCTGGGGTTACACAGAGAAACCCTCTCAATCAATCAATCAACCAATCAATCAATACAACAAAAAAAAAAAGGGGGGGGGGGGAGAAAGGTCTCTCACTTTATAGTCCCGGGCAGTCTGGGATTTGTAACATAGAACAAGCTGGCTTGCTCTGAACTAACAGAGATCTACCTGCCTCTACCTACCCAATTCTGGCATTATAGGTGCACAACCATGTCAAGACACATACATATACCTTTAAAAAAAACTATAAACGCACACACAGACATACACACACACACAATTTCCATAATAAACTTCAACTTTTATTTCATACTGGCTGGTCCTAAAATTCTATTCTACAGCATAAATCAAGAATTCTAGCTTAAAATGAGTAAGAGAAGTCCACAGGCTACAGATGGCAACATAAGGCTGGGGTTCCAGCTCCCGCTGTCTCAGCCACAGAGAAGGCTCAAACAGAAGGATTGTCCTGAGCTCAGGAGTTTGATACTGGCCTGAGCAGCATCCCAAAACTCTGTCTCAAAAGAGAAAAAGTCAAAGCTCTGAAAGACTAAAGTGAGAAGCTAGCCCAGAGCTCTAAGGGACTAAACTGAGGAGCTAGCCCAGAGCTCTGAAGGACTAAACTGAGGGGCTAGCCCAGAGCTCTGAAGGACTAAACTGAGCCCAGATTAGTGAAGATGAGAAGACAGTTGCACAGCAAGTTTGGGGTAAGGGTCATGGAACAGTTTCTGATCATTCTGGTTATGTAAAAAAATGTCTGGATTTTTAAATGTATTAGTAAAACATTAGGAACCTCCAGAGAAATAAAACCACAAGAGGAGAGAGATGGATGGATGGATGGCGGGGCAAGGGATATACAGAGTGTACTATTTGTATAACTTTGGATGCACAAATGGAAATCATTGTTACACTTCCGGTCTTGTAACCTACGGCCACAGCCTTGTCTGTTTTCCTCTCGCTGTGTCTTATAGTTAGAGTCTGCCCTTTCTGCTACCTCCTTAGCTCAGGTTGAGACAGGACAGATAAACAGAGAAAATTCAGGGAACCTAAGAAAGAAAAGGAGTCCCTGACTCAGAGTCTGGCTCAAGTCTCTCCTGAGAGTCAGGCACTCCAGCACAGTTGTCAAAATCTGCTGGGGAGGTTGCCTACATAGTGGCAACATTCCTCTTCCTTAGAGATGTTTCACATAAGAATATTAAAATAGTCATGAAACATGCTATTTGTATGTATGGCTTTTGAATGTGACCTTATTCCTTACACAGATACAAATCTGAAAATCCAGAAGTTTCTAGATGAGACTCTTTCAAATAAGATTTTAAAACTTTGTTTGCAGTAAAGACACCTTAACTTCTTTGCATCCTACTGTGATGATGTGATCAACTGTGATCCTGTTCATTACTTCCTAGGGACCACTCTGTGATCTCTACCAAGTTCCTTAGCAACTGTAGGATCAACCTCAGAAGACACTGAAGTCCGGAGTAAGTAAAGACACGGAAGTGAAACACTCTGGAGCTCCTGTCCACACCTGCGTGTTTATTCCCACTCAGAAATTTCTGTCGATGCCCTTCCTTTAGAACTCCAACTCCCCTCATACTAGAGCATCCTGAAATTCTTTTTTGTGGTAACGTGAAGCTCAGCTGAATCTGAAGGGGGCGCTCTGCAAGGAAGACAGGCTGCTTCGAGAGTCTGCAGTGACCAAGCTGCAATCCTGAGATCATCCTCCTCACACAGCGGCATTAACTTCCCAGCTGCTTCCCCAGCTTCCTTGCTCGAGTCTTTTATAATCTTTTTTTCCACGCTGCAGACGTGATCTTTGCAAAATGCAAATTCAAAACCACATTTAAGTCGGTTTCTAAAAATTCAGCATTGGATGGAATGCGGTCTTCGTCTGTTTGTGCTACCATACCAGAATATCACTGGCTGGGTAATTCATAAAGAACATCTTTTCCAGTTCTAGCCCAAGACCAAATTGCTGACAAGCTTAGTGTCTGGTGAAGGCCAGTTTTTCATAGTGACACTGTCCAGAGGTCTTTACTTTGCAGAAGGGCTGCAGGCATGACCTTGCTTCTTCAAGCCCGTTTCTAAGGCACTAATCGATTCTGAGAGCAGCATCTGTACGACCTCACCACCCCTAAAGTCCACACCTCAAAGCCACTGCAATAAGGACTGAGAGTCAACGTGGGTTTGGAAGACACATGTGAAGCATGCTAAGTGCTAAGGAGAGGATTGGGGGCAGTGGTGGCGCACGCCTTTAATCCCAGCACTTGGGAGGCAGAGACAGGCGGATTTCTGAGTTCAAGGCCAGCCTGGTCTACAGAGTGAGTTCCAGGACAGCCAGGGCTACACAAAGAAACCCTGTCTCGAAAACACACACACACACACACACACACACACACACACACACACATACATAAATCACACACACATACATAAATAAATAAGGAGAGGAAGGAGAGGATTGGGGAAGCTGGATTACCAGCTGTGTATTAGCTAGAGTCATTGTTGTATTAGGTGTATAATGGCATTGTAGGGCAATGCCCTTGCTCTTAAGAGGATAGGTGAGTGTTTATATAGCAACCTGGTCTACATACTGAATTCCAGGCCAGTCAGGACTGCACAGTGTGACTGTCTCAAAAAATGGGGGATGGAAGGGGTAGGAATAGGGGACAAAAAGTCAGTGAAATTAGGTAAAAGGTAGACATATTATCTGCTGTTAAGCCAATACTGCAATTTTCCCAAACATTTTAAATGTCTCAGAGGTTAGGGAAAATGTCATTTCATGTTAACTATCCTGAGTCTGACATCAGTGTTATGATTGTATAGCAGAATTATATATACCTCAGGACTTAGAGGTAAAGTATGTAAAATTTATTTTCAAGTGGCTTAGCAAACCAAAAGTATATAAACATGTCTTAAATGTACATACAGTAAGTGTACAAATGCAAGATCTGGTAAGTCTAGGCAGGGCATAGTGGCTCTGAACATGGTGGTACCAGCCTGTCAACCCAGCCCTGAGAAGGGAAGGAAAGATAGTGGTTGAAGCCAACCAACCTGGGTCTACTTTATCAGTATTGCCCCGCACACCCCAGCAATCCAACATAAACACAGAAACACGTGCAGTAACACACACACACACACACACACACACACACACACACACACACACACACACACACACAGTGGGCAAGTCTAAGGAAAAGTAGAAAGTATTGTTCTGGGCTTGATATTTTGTTGCAAGCCAGACTGATCCATGGTCCTGATGAGAGGACAAAGGGATCATAAGTCCTTGCCTGGGCAGACTTGGTAAGGTCTGATTTAGACTGGAGCCAGGGCCAGTCTAAAGGAGTTAAGGATTCAGATCCTGGGAAAATGGCTCTCTTATCCCCACCCAACAAGGACTGTGGTTATCAGTCCAAAGGTAGATGTGTCTGAAGTATCTTGTGTTCTTTTGCCAAAGTTGTCTGACTTAGCTCCTAGCCTTCCCCCTTGGGACCCTGTCACTGAAGAGTGTGACTTGCTGGTCCAGTCAATATCTCTCTCTCTCTCTCTCTCTCTCTCTCTCTCTCTCTCTCTCTCTCTCTCTCTCTGTTTTTTTAATTATATGTCCATGTGTTGGTATATGCATGTGAACAAAGATGCCTGCAAAGGCCAGAAGCAGTATGCTGCCCAATGTGGGCTGGAAAGAGTATATGTATTTTTATATTCTTTATATATATTCTTATATTATATATATATATATATAGTATATAAATTTAACTTATATATAATGTATAAATACATAAATTAAATATATAAAATTTATATATAAGCCTATATAAATTAAAATTATATAACATCTTGGAAAAGTCTCATCTTGTTGCATCTCTAACTAAAACTAGCTTTCAACTGCTACCTAGGGGTTGGAGAAAGTCATCTAAGAAAGCTGTCCATAGTCTAGCAGGATCTGCCCCCACCCCTCTGCCCACTACTGCTTGTTCCTTCTGGTCAAGAAGATGAAATCTTTGTTGTGAGTGGAACCCTAATGTTCCAAGCTACTCAAAACATGAAATAATTAATCCAGTTAAGCCACTCAACCACTTGGCCAAGGAATCACCCCTGGGTGAGACAGACAGGTCCATCCTTAGAAAGCCAGGCACAGCCAGGCAGTGATGGTGCATGCCTTTAATCCAAGCACTGAGAGGCAAGTAGATCTTTGAGTCTGAGGCCAACCTGGTCTACAGAGCAAGTTTCAGGAGAGCTAGGTCTACACAGAGAAACCCTGTCTCAAAAGAGAGAGAGAGAGAGAGAGAGAGAGAGAGAGAGAGAGAGAGAGATCCAGCCTCACCTTAAGCCTTCCTAGAGACATTGGTGGAATAACTATCTCTTTAATGAGATGATATTCTTTTCCTTCCCTTAATCCCCATACACACCAGCACAGTCCCCACAAACAGTCCTGAGGTTCTGTATAAACATCACTGAAGTGGAAACTTACGGGTTCTTTGGAAAGTCAGTTGTGCTGGATGGTGTTGTGCTAAGGCAAACACATGAAGCAGACCCAGGTGAAAGGATGTTCTACTAAAGCAAGCATGTGAAAGGACACGTGATAAAGGATTCTTTGTTAATGACAGGAATGTATTGGTCTGCCTTACATTGTGTAGTTGAGCTCCATTTGTCAGGACTCCATAAAGAGAAATGCACCAAAAAACTTCTGGTGGTGTGCTGCAGTTTCTTGTCACTTCTGAGGACTCCAATTGTCAGAGTGATGTCAGCTGAGACAGAATCACGTGCTGAGGCAAGACCTGTGGAGGACACATGATGTTTGGAGGGAGTATAAAAAGGATTCCGTGGACATCGACAGAGACTGAGCTAGGCTTGCTTACATAACTAAATGCTTCTTGGTCTTCACTGAGAAACAGGCACAATCAAGAACTGCGGGGAGGGGGGGGAACGGGGGGGGGGGGGAAGGAGCCCCAGCTTGGTGGGGAAGTCTTCTTCTTCTTGTTGGTTCTTCTTGAGGCAGCAGAGGGGGAAGAGCATCGGCAGGGGTAAGACTTGGTCTTACGAGATATTTAGGGTTACTGTATAATAAAAGTTTACTTATCTAAGTTACTATGCTACTGTAGCTGACCTGCCTTCTGTGATCCTCTGAGGCCAGAAACTGCAGTTTCTGGCACTTAGCACCTCATCCTAAAAACAGCAAAGGATTAAGTAAATAGCCTTTGTTCTATCTCAGCAGGAACTGCTGGGCCCTAACTTATGCCTGCTAGTCTGAGGTTGCAGGAAGAAAAAGACACTTAGAGAAGTTATTATAGAGCTTATTACTAAGTGTAAAAAGTTTCCTATGAAAGCTACCTAAGGGGAAACGTGGAAAGGTCCTAAGTGGGGAAAAGGAAAAAAAATCTAATAAGGGAAAAGTTTTAAGGGAAGAAATTCTAGGTAGGGGAAAAGGAAAGGAAGAAATGAGCGACTCTCTTTGTCTTTGTCTTCAGTACTTATACATCTTTCAGAGTACATGATCACATGTTACAAAGTTCATCACAAGTTCACACCAAAAGTCAAATCACAAACTGAAATAGAAGTTTACAACAGAGAATGTTTACATACATATCCATTAGGAGTAATTATCTGACTAAACATTCATCACCTGTCTAGCTCCACAGGTTCACTGAAGGTTTAAACCCATAACTAAGTTATTAGTGAAGTTTTGTATAGATAAACCCAGGCAATATTTTATCTTCTGTACAGCACCTGTAATAAATCCTTAGTTCCCTTTTAATGACCTTTGCTTATTGTTTTACAACCTCTTGGCATGTGCTCTGAGTAGGAGAAGGTCTGGTTGCTATCTAAGAGCAATTAACTGATGACACATGGGAGACTGGCAGAGTTCTCACTGCAGTTTTGACTATCAGAAAGAGACCTAATAGCAGTCCCACTATAAAAGAGCTTAATAATCATTGATATAATTTTAGGAAATTTTATAGGATCATCATTAAGACTTAAGAAGTCATCTATTTGTCTATATAGCATCACCACAAGACAGTACATCTTCATGGATCTGCAGAGATCTGCTCCAAAGGGGTGTGCTATTGCTTAGTGATTGTCATATTTTTTAATAATAAAGGAAAAGCAAATTAATAGCAGGAATCTTTCCTAAAATAAGTCCCTTACAGCCTTGCTGAATAAGGGCTCACTTGTCACAGATTATATAATAATCCAAGGCAAGCATTTCAGGATGATCACCTGCTAATTATTAGCTTGTCCCATTATGGCTCCTGACAGAACTTTTCCTGTTGGCCTTGGTCCCTCCTGCTGACTCCTGCTGACTCCTGCTGAGGCTGAGGCATGGCTGTCCCTACTAGGTTGTGCCACTGCTGCTGCTGTCCCAACTGTACCAAACTGGACTGCTGGTGCATCTGTGAAGTGTTAGCAAGTGAACTGAGCTGCCACTGCTGATCTGTGAACTGAACTGTCAATTTCCAGACAACACAGACAGGAGTTGCTCCAAAGAACCTTTCTAAACAGGTCCACTTCCCCCAGCCCCATCCTTTCTTTCTGCTGCCTCTGGTGGGTGGTGGGCTAGGAGGGAAGTTAAAGCATTTAAGAACTGTCATTAAAAGTAGACCTTGAAAAAAATTAAAGTACATGTGACTACTCCATTCCATCATAGTATGGTTTATGGGAAGGGTTTTATTTTTATTTATGAGAGAGAGAGAGAGAGAGAGAGAGAGAGAGAGAGAGAGAGAGAGAGACAGAGAGAGACAGAGAGCCTGAACATGGTCAGAAGACTGGGCCTGGCTAGGAGGGAAACAGGAACAGAGACAGAGAGATCAAGAAATAGCAGGGTTAGCAGGAGAAGGAGTAGCTGGGGGTGGGGGTGGGGGAAACCTATGAGCTGGAGGGAGTTCAGGGTAAGAGAGGAGGTGAGCAGGGCTAGCTGGGTGCTAGCTGGACTCTGAACTATGCTAACAGGTACTTGAGATACTGAGAGAGCCTGGAGACCACCGTAGGCTTCAGTGTACTAACTGGAAGCTCAGGTAGCCATTTGTCCTTCTGCCTTTTGGAATTTTGGGAAGTGGGATTTCCTTGGGATCTGACAGTTGGGTCTACCCAGAGAGGTACAACGTTTTCTTTATTCTTTCTTCAAATGCTGTTCAGAGCCTAGGTCTTCTTTTTCTGGTTATTTAGGATTCCTTACCTTTTTTTTCCAAAGCTCTGGTCTCCACCATGTCCTCCTGTCTGTCCTTTATGCCTGCTTAACTCAAACAACGTGGCAATTTTTCCTTCTTGTCGCCATTCTCCCCCTTGGGGCAGTTGTTGAGATTACAGCTTACTTACCCTGGTATTTGTTTGGTTTTGTTTTTTAAAAACAAATCAAAACAAAAAACAGAAAAAAAACTTTAATAGTGTTGTCCTGTTTTAATAAACTTTGACCTGGCAATGGTGGCCCACACCAGTTATTGGGAAGCTGAGGCAGGTGGATCTTTGGGTTCAGGCAAGGCCAGTCTGATCTACAGAGTGAGCTCCAGGATACCCAGAGCTACACAACCTGTCTCAAAACAAACAAAACAACAACAACAAAAACCCAGCAACAATAACAAAACAAACAAACTACCTAACTAATTAACTGGCTAACTTTGGCTTTATAAGACTTTTGAACTTTTACTGCCTTTTAATTCTCTAGTCATTGGAGAAAATGAACTTTTTCCTGCACCCTTGATGGTACCATTATCATCTCTGCCCCAGAGCACTGACCATACCTATCTACATATTAATGCTTCCAACACCCCCCCACACACACACATCATGGCTTTTGTACTCCAGGCTGAGGAAGGAAAGAAAGGCAGAGAAAGTAAAGGGGACCTGGGAAGGGAAGGTACATCTCACTTCCGAATGTAGTGGTCAAAGTTTCTCACCATCTGTGGTGAAGGGTTTCAATGCAGTTAACATTTGCTGAGAAGGTTGCTTACATAGTGGCAGTATTCTTTTTTCATAGAGATGTTTCAAGTATTGATAAAAGAGGTCTGAGTCATGCTTATAGCCTAAGCATGTTCCTTTCTATGATGTAGAACTATAGATTTCTGGAAATCTCACAAACAAGACAAAAACCATATCAAAGCAAAGCATAGCTTAACTCACTTGTGCAAACCTCATGACAAGGTTTTCTGTCATCGGCAGTAATGTTATCTGTTGGATCTCAGAAACCACCCTATAATCACATTTAAAGTCCTTAGCAACCCTTAGAAAAAGAACCCTTCAGAGGCCAGTAAATCATAGAAAGGCCAATATAAAGACACAGCCAACTCCCTTGAGAAGCTCACAACCCACATCTGTTGCACTAGCCTTTTCCTCCACACTTCAGTTAATCTCCCCACTTGAATCAGTGTTAAAATCTCTTCTTAATAAACTCCACCTAGCCAAGAGTGGTGGTGTACGTCTTCAGCCTTTAAGCCCAACACTTGGGAGGCACAGGTAGGCAGATCTCCATGAATCTGAGGCCAACCTACTATATATTATGAGTTCCAGGACAGCCCAAAGACAAGGCTACTGTTGGGTCCCAAAGAAGCCAGGGACAAATAGCTAACTGTGGTTCCTATTATACCAAATACACACTGGCAGCAGGACCCCATACGCTATGGCCCCTCTTAGCTCTTCTCACCCTACCTCCAAACTGCTCCAACCCAAGGGCTTCCCTTCCCTTCTCCCAGCTTCTGATTCCTATATAACCCAGCCATTTTGGCCGTGAACTTTCTTGGTCCTCTCTCTCTCCTCTTCCTCTCCCCTCCCTCTCCCTCTCCTCCCTCTCCCTCTCCCCCCCTCCATCTCTTACTGTCCCCTCCTCTCTCTCCTCTCATAGCCCCGTTCAGTCTGCTGGTCATGTTTACTCTGCTCCTTTTTCTTTCTGCTCTAGACTCTTTCAGATGCCCCTGGCTGTATTCGTCCTCATACACAGAGTAAAAACCTCCTCAGCCATTCCTTGGAGTGGTCATGTGCTCGTTTCATTCAGTTACCACATCCTGAACAAATGAGGTAAGAAAGCGGTCTTCTTGTTTCTCCTAGACTGCTCTAAGTCTCTTGACAAGTTTCTTTGGTCCCCATGTCTGGGTAATATGCCCTCAGTAAACTGTGTGTAGTCTCATCATACACTCTGCACACGGTATCACAATGGACATTGTGACTATTTCTCTAATGCTTTGTAAACTCTGAGAGCAGGGCTGTCTTTACTCTCTAGCCTCCAGCACTGGTCTGGCACACAATAATTATGTGTTTAATATATAGAATGGACTTCCACTTTCTTGAATGTAAAATAGAGTAATGAGATCCAGGGGTGGTGACTGTTAGATTTAGGAGCAAGAGTAAAGAGACAGAAGGCAGGAAGAGAACAGAATCTGACCTCAACAGATGAAATTATTAGCACGTGTGCGCGCGCACACACAGACAGACAGACAGAGAGAGAGAGAGAGAGAGAGAGAGAGAGAGAGAGAGAGACTATTCCTCTCTCAGGAATGAAGGGATCTCCAAGAGGAAATAAACCTGCTTGGGATCCTACATAGGAACGCATGGAGAGCTTGGGAATGATGAAGTTACTGCAGTCAGGAGGCTATGTGAGGATCTTCATTTTCTTCTCACTGGAATTTTCTGCTTCAGGCAGGACAGATTATCTTGGGAGGTAAACTTTTCAGCAGACATTCCTCTCTGAGTTGAGCAAGGTCCACTATAATCTCACAGAAATCCTGTTTGGCTAAGGAAGCACTCTATCAATATCCCAGGACAGTAATCCCAGCAGGTAGAAGGTAGAGGCAGGAGGATCAGGAAATAATGGGCATTCTAGAGAGGTAACGGCCAACCTGGGCTACATGAGACGTTGTTTTTTATCAATTATTTATAAAAGACTAAAGCTACTTGAGTTTTAAGATCAAGAAGCTACAAATCTGGTGCAACAATCTCAAATTTGCAGGAAACCCTTTTGTTTTCATTGCTCTAATTCCAGACCTCGCAGGATTTTTTTACCGGTCGGGAGAGGCAGGAACTACAATTCCCATGAAACCTCTGGGTACTAGGTAACGCCTGCCAGACGCAACCAGGACTGCATTTCCTAGCGAGCCTCCCGACGCCGCGTTTGCGTCAACACTGTACGTCCGGAAATTCGGTCGTTAGATCAAGCAGCAGTGCAGCAGGCTGCGCAGCAAGTGCAAAGGTACCACCCTTGGGTTCGGAGACGTTAGGGCTCTGACTCAGGCAAAAGGACCATGTAGTCATACTCCCTTTTTCAGCTCCCAGCCATGCCTTCCCAGTTCCCTTAGTGCCTAGCGCTCTGGCCGATCAGTCGCCCTTGTCCCTCAGCTGCTGGCGTAGAAGCCGCCACGCAGAGCAGAGGCGGTTCATGGGTGTGCTTGTCTGGAGTGCTTGGGGAGGGTGTGTGGACTGAGTCTGGTGTCCTTCATCTATCTCTCTGCAGCGGATGCTAAGTGCGCGACCGGCCCGGTGCATGGTCTCCATGGCCACGCGCGCATGTTTGTCGCGGGGCAGCGCGGGATCGGCGGCTGGCGGGCCAGTGGAAGCTGCTATCCGCGCCAAGTTGGAGCGAGCCCTGAGCCCTGAGATACTGGAGCTCCGCAACGAGAGCGGCGGCCACGCAGTCCCAGCAGGCAGTGAGACGCATTTCCGCGTGGCGGTGGTGAGCTCTCGTTTCGAGGGGATGAGCCCCTTGCAACGGCACCGGCTGGTCCACGAGGCATTATCGGAGGAGCTGGCTGGGCCCGTACACGCGCTGGCCATCCAGGCGAAGACCCCCGCCCAGTGGAGAGAAAACCCACAATTGGACATTAGCCCCCCCTGCCTAGGTGGAAGCAAGAAAACTCGAGGGACCTCTTAATACCCGTATTGGGAGAACAACGATCCGAATGAGAATAAACTACTTTATCACTACTTACTACCTTATTTCTTGATTTGTATGGACCAGGACCTCTGCCCCTTCTGCTAATGTACACCAAGCAAAGACAAAGAAGCTTCTGATGAATGCTAAGCTAGCCCAGAGAGAGAGCAGCCACTCACTCCTGCCCTTGCCTGGGCTAGACTAGAAAAAAGCTGCCCGTTCCTGATGAGTCGGATAAGTCATGATAAAAGAAGCTGTTGCTCTTCTTACCTGTTAAATTGGAGCTATGTGTTATTATGGGGTGCAGGGTGGGGCCTGCGTGACTCCACGGAGCGCTTGTGTGTCAGAGGGTAACTTGGGTGTCGCTCCTCCCACCGTCGTATGGTTCTGGAATTGAACTCAAGCAGGCCATCAGGTTCACACAGCAGTTAGGTCCCAACAGGCATTCTTGTGAGAAAGTTATCTCTAGGCTAGAGAAGGGATTCCTGAGGAAATGAACTATTTGGGTTTTGCAAGGATATCAAAATTAACCTGGAAAAGAGGGAATTCCTGCATTTGAAACAGGAAAAGAACAGAAATGGATATAAACATTGCCTAGGTTTTCGAGGGAAGCTCAGATAACGTTCATAAGCAGCTCCGAGAAAGGCCTTGGAACGCACCTTGGGCTGAGGACATGGCTCAGTGCCCGAGCACTTGACAAGTTTGTGTGACACCCTGGGTTTAATCCCAGCAATGAAGATATGTGTGAATGAGTGTGTGATCTTGTCCATTTCTGACAAGAAATAGTTTCTATATTGGACCTATTTGGGCAGTAGAAGGTTATTAAAGGCCTCAGAGCCTGTGTAGTGACAACACAGCTATAATCCCAGCATTAGGAGCAGAAACAGGAGGATCTTGTTGAATTCAAGGCCACCCCAGACTAAACAATGAGACTCTCAAAAGAAAAGAAAGAAAAAACGTAATGCAGCTTGATTAAAGCAGCAATGGACTTGACTGAGGGGAACCGAGGACAAGCTGCAGGCAATAGGAACTCCCAGAAAGCATTGCTTCAGACTGGGGGTCAGAGAGGTGGTACAGCACTTATGAGTACTTTCTGCTCTCCAAAGGATCCAGGTTTGATTCCCAGCATCCACTTGGTGACTCACAAAGGACTGTAACTCCAGTTGCAGGGGATCTAGTGCCCTCTTCTGGCCTTGATCGGTACCAGGCACATGTGCATATATACATATGCAGGTAAAATGCTCATGCAAATAAAATATGTTTATGTTTTATTGCAAGAATAGCAAGGGCTCTTAACCCTCTAGAGGCAGCACAAGTAAATGGTTTTAAACAAATAAAATGAAGATTTTAGGTCCTCCATTCCATAAGTCGATAAGAGTGGAGACTTGCTTGTTTTGGCCCTGGAGAAGGAATTGTTTCTCCAACACTACTTTACCTTCCCCAGACTGTCAGGAAGGAGAAATGGAGAGGCAGGAAGCAGACACACCACTTCGGGTTTTTCGTACCCTTTATTTTTCAGCAGTATTTTTCATTTCATTTTTTCACATCAATGGAATCAGGTTTAGGGTTCCCCAGGAGACAAGGAGGTAGATGTGTCTCCCTGGGGATATAGTAAGGGAGAGGGCTATGTCCAGCCACGGAATGGTGAGGGAAGGGGTGTACACTCACACACTGGGCACTGGAGGAGAAGGCAGTCCTTTGAGCACAGACACGAGTTAAACAGTCACCACCTGGTTGGTATTACAAAATCGGAATGGCCTTAGGGTTGAGGGCACCAGACACAGCATAAGGAGGGTGAATTCGGATTTTTTTTTTTTTTTTTTTTTTTTTTTTTTTTTTTTTTTTGGTTAGTTTAACTTCCTTTTAACTTTTTTTTTTTTTTTTTTTTTTTTTTTTTTTTTTTTTAACATTTTACAAACAGCTAAAAACTACAACACGTCACAGCTACGGTGGGAGTGGGAAGAGAGTACCAAAGAAAGCAGCCACACAGAGTCGGGTAGGAGGGGGGCAGCTCTACCTACAGAGGCTGTTCTGTGGAAGGGAAAGATGGGGAAACTGAGGCTTCTGGTCCCTGCATTAGGGGTCCCTCATGACCCAGCCTTTTTGAGAAGGTTTAGGGGATGGACCCCTGCTTCCTGCCCCTGCCCCAGCTCCTTGTGCTTTCAGATCTGCTGGTTTGACCATACATGCCAGGCTATTCTCCCTTTCCTCCCTCTGGTCCACCGCCTGTGCAGACAGGTCAGATGGAAGGGTTATGGCTAGTGGGTCTCTTCTCTAGAGGAGAAGAGAGTGAGTCCTAGTCAAGTGCCCTCAGGTACCCCAAGGCTGCAGGACTCATCCCAGCCTGGCCTAGGGGTTCTGCCTCCAGCCCCAACACAGATACGAGATGCTGGGAGGTACTATAGAAAAACAATGTTGTGTGTGTGTTCACTGAAACTACTACTCTTGGCTTATATTTGAACAGTATAGTGGTACCCCTACCCCATGGCACACACACACACACACACATACACACACACACACACACATAAATACACACATGAGTGTATACATCCACACACAGTCCAGCTAAGCTGCCTCAGAACTTACATATAAATAAGAATCAGAAAACTAATTCCATAAAATCCAGGCTTCACACTTGTAGCCTGAATTGAGGTGAAAATGGAGGCCAGAGGGCTGAGGTTTATTGCAACTCCCCAGCATCCTTGGGAGGTTAGAGGGCACCCAAGGCCTTCCCACTTAAGAGTTTCTTTTGGTCCAAGCCTCAGCCCCCATTATAATGTCATACCTGTGGTTCACCAGGGCCTTGGCAGAGGGAATGAAGGGGAAGGCAGAAGTTCTGGAACCCCTGGAGCAGGGAAACAGCCCCCTCGCTAACACTGGGGGAGAGAAGGATGCAGCCCAGCCTTCTCCTTGTGCAAAGTTGAGGATGGCAGCAGGTGGGGAGTACTTCATCCCAGAAGTGGAACGAAGGGACCTTCCCTGTAGTCCCTGCCCGTCAGGGTCACACACATGCACACAGGCACACACAGCTAAGACACCAAACACTGGGGAGTGAGGACCAGGACAGCAGGGCAGGGGAGGGAGAAAAGGAAGTATTGGTCTCACAGTGTGCCTGCCATCCCTAAAGCCCCTGAGACACCCCCTCTTCTCTCACTGCAGCACCTGTCCCCGGGTCTCAGGCAGCTTCAGAGCCAGAGAGCTACCAAGGGCAAGAGCAGCCGAGGCAAAGAGAATGGGAGCAGCCTTGGTGATCCCCACAAAGGACGTGAAGATGCTGATTCCCAGCACAGCTGCCAGCTTACACAGGGCATTCAGGAAGCCAAAGGCGGTGGTCCTGCGCAGTGCAGAGCCGCATGGCGGTGAGGGCCCAGAGGAGGGAAGATGGAAGGCAAAGTGGGGTAAGACGAAAGCAGTGTGCAGGAGCAGCGGGAAGGATGGATGGAGAAGTGATGGGAGGGGGTGGGACATACAGACACATTGGGAGACAAGAGAGAGGAGATGGAAGCAGAGGTTAGTAATTAGCAGTTCCAGAAGCGAAGACAAAAGCTCCCAACTGTTAGGGAAAAGCTCAGCAGGGATGTGTGCCCTATCCCTAACAATACCCTTACCCTTCACCAGATTCTTAGCTCTTCTCCTCACTTCCCAGTCCTGTAGCTCCTAACCCTCTTCCCCTGTCCCCACCACACCCCAAGCTACCTCTTGTCAGAAGGGTAGAGTTCAACGGTCAGCACGTCCAGCGCATTCCAGGATGCAATGCTGACTCCCCCGAAAAGGCAGAGCAGAGCGATCATGGCTGACTCGCTGTTCCCAAAAGACAGGAAGAAGCAGGACACACAGGACAACACACTGGAACCAGCTGGAGCCAGGAGAAGAGACAGCACTGAAACCCAGCCGTGGCCCAGCTCACCACCAACTTTGAGACAACCCCAGATAACTGTTTCCCAGGGTAGCCGAAAGGAGGGCTTTTTGCTTATCCTCAACCCCTGTGTTTGTCAGTACAAGTTTCAGTAGCAGCCATTTATTCAACACCAACTATGAGCTAAGTAACAGGATGTTTCCTGTGGACCTATCTGAGAGATCAGCCTTCTGAGAGAGGTGCTATTTCTTCTATGAGAGGTGCTAGGTAACAGGTGCAAGCTCACAGGGTGTAACCTGTCCAAGGTGGAGCTGAGCCTCAAATCTGTCACCTCAAAGTCCCTACTTGCCTACTGTCCAACCTATTTCTTTAACCCTCCAGAGTAACTTCTATGCCAGGTCCACCCCCATTTTGCAGCACCCCTAAAGAAAACATGAGAGGGGAAAGCTCGATGGCCAATGTTTTCCACAGCTGAAGGCGAGAAGCCCGCTGACAGCCTGCCCCAGCCTCCCCCCCCCAGCCTCCACCTCAGCCCCACGGCCTCTACTCTGCGTCAGCCAGCCCCAGCCCTCAGCCCCTTACCAAGCATTCTGAGCCTGCCAATCTTGTCCATGAGCAGAGCAGACACAATATTTCCAGGAAGCACAGCCAGTGTCCCCAAGAAGCTGACAAAGTACACCATGTAGGCACCTTCACCCGTCCCTGTCACATCGAGGGGGCAGCCTTCTTTATTGTGCAGGAATGTGCTGTTCACCAGACGGCTGTTCACAAACTTGTACTCAAACAGGTCTAGAAGATCAGGACACAGGGCGAGCATGAGACCTGCTATGTCTGTGGAAGTTAGCAGTTGGAGCCTGCAGCATTAGCACTGACACTCGCTGCAAAGCATCCAACATCACCATGGGAACTAGCAATTTTCTCAGCAGAAGGACCATGAGCAAGAATCGTGCATGGCACCTCTGAGCTTTACTTGTCTTTGTTTCTTGTTCATCTTTTTTGTCCACCTGAACTGGCTATAAACAGAAGCCCTGTTTCTGGCCTAGGAACTGCTTCTGAAGAAAACATTAAAAATAAGTTTTAAAGTCAGTGTCTCTGTGTATCTCCCTGTGTCTTTCTATGCCTCTGTCTCTCTGTCTTAGTCTCTGTGTCTGTCTGTCTGTTTGTCTTGTCTCAGTCTCTCTCTCTGTCTTTGTCTCCTTCTCCCCTTCTCCCCCTCTTTCCTGCAAGGTGAGGAAAGCTTACATAATACTCCATTTAGAGTTGGGATGTTAGCAGGCGGTGGTGGCTCACACCTTTGATCCCAGCACTCTGGAGGCAGAGGCAGGCTGATCTCTGAGTTTGAGGCCAGCCTGATTTAGAGAGTGTGTAACCAGGACAGCCAGGTTACACAGTAAAACCTTGTCTAGGAAAAAACCAAAGCCAAAACAAACAAACAAACAAAAAAAAGGAGGTGAGGTGTTTCGTGTTTCAGTTGAGCACACAGAACTCAGCCTTCAAGCCATGACCAATGACGAGTCAGGCTTTTGTTTCTTTTTCTCTCTTACATATTTTCTAAAAGATTTATCTTAGGCTTTTTTGGTTTTGTTTAGTTGTTGTTTGTGTGTGTGTGTGTGTGTGTGTGTGTGTGTGTGTGTGTGTGTGTGTGTACATGTACCATAAACTCTCAGGGGCCAGAAGACAGTGTTAGATCCTCTAGTCTCCTAGAACGAGAGTTACAAGCAGCTGTGAGCTGCCTGATGTAGGCACTGGGAATTGAACCAGGTCCTCTGCAAGAGCAGTCAGTGCTCTTAACTGCTGAGCCATCTCTCCAGCACCGTTTTAAAAGGGTTTTGTTGTTGTTGTCTTGTTTTTTGCTTTTTAAAACAGGTCTCACACAGCCTAGTCTGGTCTCAAACTTGATCTTTAGTTGAACTCCTGGTCCTCTCGCCTCTACCTCCAGAGCGTACCACTATAATCAAGTTAGATTTTGTTTTTAATAACTAGGGTTTGGGATTAAACCTAAAGGGCACCACATGAGCTGGGCAGGTGCTCCACATGAGCTGGACAGGTGCTCCACCACTGAGCTTGCCAGTCTCAGCCCTTTGGTCTTAAACTTTCTCTGTAGCTCAAATAATTTTCTTTTCTTTTCTTTTCTTTTTTTTTTTTTTTGTCTTTTCGAGACAGGATTTCTCTGAATAGCCCTGGCTGTCCTGGAACTCACTCTGTAGACCAGGCTGGCCTCGAACTCAGAAATCCACCTGCCTCTGCCTCCCAAGTGCTGGGATTAAAGGCGTGCACCACCAGTGCCCGGTGCTCAGACAATTTTCAATCCTCCTATCTCAGCCTTCTGAGGAGAGGGACTGCAGGCCTCTATGAGGCTGAACTAAGAAGTGGACTGACACTATGATTCCCAGCTTTTTCCTTATTAAATATCCCTTGTATTGTCTTTTTCCCCCCAGCTTACCCTCTTCAAAATTACATTAACATTACCTCACTGAAACTTTATATTCACAGCTAAAGGTAAAAGAACTCAAAGTTTTCCTCAGATAATGGATCCCAGGAAAATACCCATTGTATTTCCCAAATCACTGGTGGTAGCCAGTAAGCAACCACAGGGCTCCAGGGCACTCTCAGCTTGAGACCAGGAAGCTAGGGGACGAGTCCCTTCATCAAAGCCCTCGGGCTGACACCCACCGACCACCTTACCAGTGTTATAGAACACGGTGTTGATAAACGTGCAGTTTCGGAAGAATGTGTTGCTGGATGTAACATCTTCAAAGTAACACTCCTCAAACAGGGAATCCTCAAAGGACACTGACTTCAGACGCAGCCCAATGAACCTGTAGGACCAGGATGATGAGACACATCCCCTCACCACTCACGCCCCTAGTAGTGAGACCTAGAGCCCTGATTATACATAGGCTTGGCCCCAAACCACCTTGTCTTGAGCTCAGACTCATCAAAGAGAAGGAAGTAGGAGGAAGAGGGGAAAGTGATGTGGAAACATCCTCCACATACTTGTCATTGAAGTACTGTCCCCCTCGGTGAATCTGATTCTCCAGCGTGAAGTTGAATGTCACATGCTCTACGCGCTCCCCTGGGAACACTTTGGTGCGGGCTGCATAGTCCACAGCCTGGAGATGGCGGATCATGTCGGGAAACCAAACAGTCAAACCATAGTAGCTGGGGAATCAAAGGCATGGAATTAGACAGGGCAAATGAGACACCAGGACCCTAATCAGAGGGGCTTGCTTACCCCCAGCCTCATCCCACACATTCTCCATCCAACTACTGTGGTTCTCAGGTCTTCTACACTACCCATTATACTCTTCTTCCCATTCACTCTGAGGATTTAGATTCCCCTCCCCAGCCCCCTGCACCCCCACCCAGCCCCAAATGTCCCCGTAACACAGCATCCTCACCTTACGGTGGCACCACTGCACTAACTCTAACAGCTACTTTTATCTATTCCTGACAGAAGATAAACTAAGACTGGAACACATCTCCTTATCCCAGTACATTGTCTGGTAAAGACTGATTGCCTGTCAGTTTGAATTACAAGTTTGATGACTTAATTAAGTAGAGAACCTAGAGAAAGCATCGGAGGATGCAGACAGATAGCACCCTCCCTTGTGATGTGTCCCTTCATCTCCTGTCTCATCACTCAGCTTCAGCTACACACAACCACAACCAACACTTAGCCTCCCTCACCTGAAGGACATGGTGAACCATACGCCCATCATCATCAGAGTGATGCGCCGATATTCTGGACTGAAGCAGGAGAGGAAATTCCCCCAAACCTACACAGGACACAGTGAAGGCAAAAGCCGGCCACACTAACGTCTACCTATTGACCTCCAACTCTTGCTCTTTCCACCTCCCTCAGATCACCTTGACCCTCACCCAGGCTCAAGCCCTCCCTTCTCTATGTCCCCCACTCCTTCTGTTGCTCTGCCGTTCACTCTTTCCTTACCTGACCCCCCAGGCTCAAAGCCCGAACTCCCCATCGCTGGTACCAAGTTCCTGTGTCAGACTGGATCTCAATCAATTCATCCTCCTGATGAATCGTTTTAATGTGGGTTACCTGGGCACAAGAAGGGGAGTGAACAGTCAACCCACTCCAAGTGTCTCTTTCTCTCAGTAGCAAAATGGGGGGGTGGGGGGAGAGGAAGCAACATAATGCCCTGGGAAGGTCACTGACCTACAGTGTGGTCTGAGACACCTAGGAAATGGGTGACATCTAGAAGGGTTCAGGTGGGGGGTTGGGGGGTTGAGTGGGGAGAGTCGTAGCTTACTGAGAAGACTCGCTCAGGATGGCCCTTAGCTCGCATGTTAGTGTCATGAACCTGCTTCAGCACCATCCAGGCTTCGTCATGTTTCCCATTCTAGAACACAGATGTAATTCCCAACATGCAATTCAGGCATGCCAGACCCATTGTTACAGACCCCACCCTTCAATTTGGCTTCCTGAGTCCCAGCTCTCCCCCACAACCCTAATCTATGGTCTGTACATCAGCTCAAGCTGGGATACAACAAGGTATGATAAGACTTGGTCAAGACTTGGGATGGGGGGTTTGCATGGAACAGATGCCAGCATAGATCCTTGGGGGGTTCTCCAGTAAAACATAAAGGAAAAACCTAAGATGAGGGAAATGGTAGCCACAGAAGGAGCCACACCCCAATCTGCTGGAGCCAGGAATAGCTGGACGGGAGATGTAAAGGGTGGGTCCCAACTTGGGCCTGCAGGATTGTAAGCCACCCATAGATGAACAGGATTCTTGGTCTCTCCAAACCCCTCAGGAGACACATTTTAAGACAAAGGAAGCAAGATAAAGTCCCCCAGAGTTACGGGCTTGTGGGCTTGTGACCGAGGATTTGGTCACAAGAGTGCATCAACCCCACAGCAAGCATTTTCATCCCCACCCCCGACTCCCCTGGGGAGCAATCCATTCACCTCTAGGAAGAAGCGAGGACTCTCTGGCTGAGTAGTCAGAGCCCCGATGGCAAACACAGAGGGAAAGGCACAGACGAGGACAAAGACTCTCCAGCTGTGGAATTGGTAAGCAGAGCCCATCTGGAAACTCCATCCTGGCAGACAGTCACAGAATCAGCAGAGAAGCAGGAAGCACAGCAGAGCTGGGAGGACTGAGAGTCTGAGGACAGCTTACCATAGTGGGGGATGATGGCCCAGGCCATTGCAGCTGCATATACCCCACCAATCATCCAGAACATACAGAGCCAGCTCAAGTGCTCCCCACGTTTCTCCTGGGCCAGAAACTCCGAAAAATAGGAGAAGACAATGGGGATGGAACCGCCAATCCTGGACATTTCAAAAGTAAACATTAGGAAACAACCATCTCCCCGATCCCTCACCCCAGTGCTCTGGTCCTCAGCCCCCCATTCCCACTTTATTCTCATCTCATACATTATGTCCTATTAGCTCTTTTCACCACCAGCCACCAAGTCACTATTCTTGGGATAGCAGGAAACAGGCGAGCAGGTCTTGGATCAAGGAAAGAACAAGCATTAAACCCTAAAAGTGGCTAAGAGTTGAGAAGGAGGCAAGATCACTGAAGAAAAGGGAACTGCAGTTGAATGTGGTATTTGTTGCATGTGGAGATCCCAGCACCAAGGGGCAAAGGCAAGGTGAGCATTTCAAGTCCCAGACCAGCCAGGAGCTTGCTATATGTAGCAAAATTCTATCCAAATAAAAATTCAAAACCAAGACGAAACAAAACAAAAAAGCCCTTTGAGATGGATGTTCACACCTTTAATTCCAGCATGTGGGAAGCAGAGGCAAGCAAGTCTCTGAATTTTAGACTAGCCTGCTCTATCTACATAGTGTCCCAGGCCAGCTATGAACACTCTGTCCAAAGCAAAACAAAACAAAAACAAACCCAAAAAACAACAACAAATGGAGACAGCGCAGGTCTTCAGATTTGGCCAAGGAGCGTGTCAACAAGCTTTCTTAACAAATTCAGGAAAAATATACATTCTGGGAGGGGATAACTCCATGGTGTGCATGAGCCCAGGGGCAAGGCTCAGGCCTACTGGACCTCTGTGTAGACAGCTCAGAAACAGAGGTAAGCTGAGGGACTCCGGGACAGACCAGGCATGGATGATGGATGTTAGCGGCAGGCACTGGACATGGGTAGCTGGCCTGAGGATGCGGTAGGGAGTGGAATAGTTATCCATTCACACAGTTCACACAGATGTAAAGTATATCCAATATGCCTCACACTGTGCCGAGTGTACATTACAGCAGTGGCCTGCTCTGTCTTTAAGGGCTTAGGATGTGGACACTCACCCAACCCCAGAAAGGAGCCGGCAGAAGAGGAAGGTGCCATAACCCTGGACGAAGGATGAGAAGAAGGCGAAGACGCTGTTGACTGAGAGCGAGATGAGCAGACACTGTCTTCGACCCAGCCGATCAGCCAGGCCTCCCCAGAGGAAGGCCCCCACCATCATGCCCAGGTACACAATGAGACCTTTGGAGAGGAGGAAACGGGGGGGGGGGGGGGGGGGGTGGGGACGCATGAGCAGATATGCCTCAATTCTCCCATCAGCTTTGTATTAGAGCCCCAACTCTAGGGACTGAAACTCCTGTAGCAGAATGGATCTGAAGAACTTCTAGGAGCTAAGTTTACCCAGAGATAAGGAGAGCAAATATTTAAGAAAAACACCTCTCACTTTTGCCGCTTCCTCTTTCTTCCCTCCCTCTCCCTCCCCCTCTTTCTTCCTCTCTGTCCTCTTCCCCTCACCCAGAAGTGAAATAGATCTGCATAGATTCCTAGATACCACCCCCACCCTCTCTATCTTCCCACTTTGTTTGTTTGAGGACATCTTCATCACCATCATCATCGTTGTCATTGTTTTAGACTGTGTCTCACTGTGTTGCTCTGGCTGGTCTGGAACTCACTGTGTATACTGGTCTAGCTTCAAACTCACATATCCTACAGCCTCTACCTCCTGAGTGCTCAAACTAATGGTGTTCACACCACACCTGGCTTTTTCTCTCAGTTTTGATGCCCTCAGAGAAGAAGATCTCAAGTTCCCTGGGAAAAGGCTCCAATACCAAGTTTATCCTTTATCTCTTTCCAGCCCCAGTACTTGGGATCCCAAAATTTCCCCCAGTTTTTTGTTTCTTTCCTAAAACCAGAATTGGAATTGATTTTTAAAATCATCTCTAAAGCGTTGCATTTTGTCAATGTCCAAACCAAGTCCAGAGAGAGACAGAGAGACAGACAGAGAGAGATAGACAGAGACAGAGACAAAGACAGAGAAATCTATGGAGAAGCCAGCCCTCTATAATTTCTCGGTGAGCATATGGGATTTCTCCTTCTAGATTCCTGTCAGGAAAGGCTACCAAAGACATTCCTGGCCCCTAGACACTCCCATGTCTGAGGTGTTCTTACCCACATCGCTCCAAACAGACCCTCCCCATATATACCAAGGCATTTCAAAGCTGACTTGTTTGTTCTGCAGTCAGGGAAAGGCAACTCAGTAACCTGATGGAAGACGTGGAAGATGCACTTAACAGTAGCCCAACCTACCATGGCCGTTATCCCGCAGTTAGGCAAACTACCACCCACTCAGACACCAGTGAAAGCCCCAATCCAGCTATACTTTCTCTTTCACACACAATTTCATTTACCCAACCTCCAGAAGAGGGTGTCCACGGGGGGATGGTGTGTGGAATGTCAGTGGGCCCTCTAGGTACAGCTTGCAAAACTAGTGGGACAAACTAGTTAGTGGGGTGGTTACTACAGCAGGTGCTTGCAGGCTTCTTACCCAGCATGCCTTTGTTGGAGTCCGACAGGCACATGTCTTTCTCAGCACTGGGCAGCACAAAGCCCACCACAAAGACCTCTACACCATCTGCCATCAGCGCCAGACCCAGGACGAAGTAGAGTGTCCACTGGAAGCGGCCATGGCCACACTCCCGGAGGATGGTTTCATACTGCTGAGCCAATTCTTCCCGATCTTTACGCCGCTGCGCCTCCCCCCGACCCCCAGGGGGACCCTCCCCATCACTCAAGCCCCCTCTCACTCCAGCCAGGGGTGCCCCATCTGCCATCCGCTCGCCTTTGCCCCCAGACTCTGCCCGGGGGATGCCCTGATATTCTCCCTCGTAGATCTCATCATCCTCATCGTGACCCTCAGTGGCATCACTAGAAGCACCACCTTCCTCCTCATCCTGGGCCCCTTCTCCGCGGTAATAGCCATCAGCAGGGGCAGGGAAGTCGTCATCATCCTCCTCCTCCTCAAAGCGGGAGTAGGACCTTCGGGAATACTCATCCTGGACTCTGTCGAGGCCCTTCACCACCTTCTTGGCCGCGTGCTTCTTAACTTCCTTGGCAATGTCTTTGGCCCCACGGATGAACGCTGCTCGGTCTCGGAAGCCTTCTTCCATGGTGGGGCTTGGGGTATTCACTAGATCTGCCTTACTCTCTGCTTCTTTTTCAGCCCTTTGCTCAATTAATTGGAGGGGGTCAAGAAGACCCTCTCCCCAGATGAAATGTATTCCAGTATCTTTGGGCTCAGACTAAGAAGAACTAGGGCCTGGCCACTGAGGTCCAGATGGGGCAAAGGAAGAACAGAATTCTACCGGGTTCAGTAGGGTGAGCGGGGGAGCAGGGAGAGGAATCGGGAAGGGAGAGCCAGGTTGGAGGAGCTAAACTGAGGAGCCAAGATATTTCAGGGAGGGCTGCCTATTTTTCTTCTGGGAGGCTCTGGAGACCTAGGAAAAGGAGAGAAAAAGAAAGCTCGCTAGACTAGTGTAGAAGGACCCATATGGGGCCCCTCTCAACCTAGTACTTTCAGCCACCAGCTATTAAAGAGAAATGATTATCTGGGCCAACCGCGAGCCACTGGATATACAAGTCCCTCTTACTTTGGTGCTGGAGGGTAGCAGATCCACAGGATTTGCTCCAGAATCGGCCATCTATCTGTTTCCCCCTAACTACTGCCCACATCCATTTTGAAGAAAACCCAGGAAACAGCAGAGACAAGAATTTACTAAAGGCTCCTGGAGAGTCCTGGCTGAGACAGTGCTTGAGGATGAAATGCAGGGACAAGCCTTCTGACCAGGTCCCTCAGCCCACTGATGGATCTGAAGGCAGGGCCTCGACTGTTCTTTCCTCAAAGTCTTCCAAGGGGAGATTTCTCCCAGCTTAGCCTAGTAGGTAAAGCTCATCCTCCAGAGGCAGACAGCCTTGGGTCCGCACTGTATGAGTTTGACATGGCTCCCCTGACTCCTACTTAAAAGAGGAAAGTGGAGGCTTAGTGATACAGCCCATTCATGCTCACCCCAGGACCATCAGCTCTGGTCCTGGGGTGAGCAGGAACATAGGGAGATGCCCCTGCATCGCCTAAGATCTCTTAGCTAAGGCGCGAATGCCTATTCTTTGGGGTGAACAGCAGAAAGGGACACTACCAAGGAGAAAGCTGGTCAGATGCAAAGCGCATGACATTTGAAGTCCCCAGCCCCCACTTGCTCCCTGCTGATGATGGGCAGGCAGCCTCCATTTGCCTGAGCCTCCCTGTCTGGCCATTTCACTTGATGGTAATTGAATTGGGAAAATCCACTTCTCAGAGTTGTGAGACTTAACCTCACAGAACTATTTTATGAATATTAGTTTGCTTCCTTCCCTAATATATTGAAAAAGTGTGAAAGAAGCTGCCCCAGCGGAGCAGACTTTGCTACTGAGGCCCCGGATCCGCCCTAGAACTTTGTCTGGGTTTAAACTAACTTCAACAGCTGGAATTAGGTATATCCTTCGTAAACCAGCAGGGTAAGGATCCCAAAGGGGAGACTTGAAACCTAGGCAGGAGGGGCAAGGAGGAAGCTCATGAGCTAAGAGGGGAGGCAGCCAGCTGCTGTCCCCTTCCTTCAGAATGTCACATATAGACCCTCTCTGCCTGTAGGGTAGGAATAGAAATGACTGATGGAGGTCATATTTCCAATGAGAGTCTAAGGTCTTTAGTTGTGTCTCATTCTTCCAGGGTCTCCCTTCCTAATCTCCCTTAATCCCTCTGGTTCTTCAGGAGTCAATGAAAAAGAAGTCCATAAATACTGCATTGCGTAGGCAGCTGGTGGAAAATGAAGGGGACCAACCCTCCCCCCCAAATAAGACATCCCCAAAGGGAGGCATAAGTTAACCTCCTTCAGAGGACACAGGTCTAGATTAAGAGCAATAGCATTCCCCTAAAATAACCTCTGCTCCTATCCAGGCCAAGCCTTGACTAATGTCACACGCGTGTGTGTGTGCGCGCGCACACACACACACACACACTAGTGGAAAAGGGTAAATAATGCCATGTCATTCAGAAAGACACACTGGCAAAGACAGATGTAAGCAGTGGACAACAGTGATCAGAAACAGTGGCCTCAGTGTCACCTTTTCTCCATGGTTCAGGGAGCAGCTGTCCTCAGCACCAAGGCCATTTGTGTACCTCACCTTCCTTTCCCAACCATGATCTCTACTCAAACCCTAAAGGAAGATTTGGACCCACCAGGAGCTGTTTCCCACGCCTGTTGACATTGTTTACCCCTCAGCATGAGTGTGAGGGTAGGAAAGGCTCCCCCCAGCCACAAGAGCACCAAGTGGCTCAGCAGCCAGCTCCCTGGGGCCAGCAAGCCCAGGAGGGAGAAAAAGAAGACAAATTCTTTGAGCTGGTGAGGAAGTCGTGCTATATTTAGCCCACGGAGCAGCACAGAGTGGCTGAGCCTGAGGAAGAGAGGCCACACTGGAAGAGGTGGAGTTAAAGGAGACTGGATTGGGATTTACCAAGTCCTTTAAGGCTGACTGGCTTCACCTGACCGGAAGAAACGTGTCCAGATTTTCTACAGAAGGTGGGAAGGGCATGTGGACAGGGCTTCATAAGCAAACCTTCGAGACAGCTGCTCAGGTCCAGACTATCCCCTTAATCAAAACCCTTGCTTTGGAGACCCCAGGTTTCCAGCTCATCTCATCCCATCCCAGGTCATTAAGAAGTGACAAGGTCATGAAGAAGCAATCATTGATCAGAAGGTTCCCATGGAAAAGGACAAGGGACAGAGAAGGTAGGGTGAGGGGGATTCCAGAGTGCCCCTCCCTGCATCATGGCTTGATAACTGACCCTCCTACTCCTCTGCAGGACCAACAAGACTGAACCTCACCCCTACAATCTACCCCTGGGTTTAGAAGATGGGAGCATCCAGTTTTGTCAGCCCGGGGGAGGGGGGAGGGGGAGAGAGAAGGTGTCAGCGAGAATGGACCAGGAGAAATGCTCACAGAGAGGCCAGGGATGTAGAGAAAATGCTTCACATGCACAGGCTTAGGGACAGCCTCTGCCAAGATTGCAGAGACCCCCACCCCCACCTAGCCTCAGCTCGGGTACCAGGCACGAGGCCCTGGGGCTGACTACACTGCTGTTCCCACCCTGGTCCTGCTGCTGGACAGGTGCCCACCATCATTCTGCCATTCTGCACCCCTTCCCTGACCCCCCTCAGTAAGCGCCTCTAGCCCCAACACCTGGCTGCTTCCCATGTCTGTCTGCCCAGTATTTCATTCCTTCTATCCTTCACTGAGCTGATTCCTCTACCCCCAACCCCCACCCGCCAAGTCCAGGCAAGAGAGGCAGTACTCATTCTCTGGCCCCAGCCAAGGTCACTTACCATGGGGGTGGGGGGGCACATACATCAAGGTGAGGAGAAGATGGAGTTTGAGGGAACCTCAGCTTACCTAACAGCCCCTCACCAGGTTTATGTAATGGGGACCTTAAGCTAAGGTAGAAAAAAAAAATCCTTGCATATATATGTATATATGTGTGTATATACATACAAATGCATATGTGTGTATTGCACATATAAATTTATTTATTCAAGTATATTCTCGAAGCAACTGAAATAAATGACCCATTCCCCAAACCACCATCACCACCACCACCACCACCACCACCACCCTCACCTCTACAGCGGGGACAGTCACCCTTCCCATAAGCAAAGCATCAGAGATAAAATGGCTGCAAGGCTAGACGAGGATGCTTCTGCCTGGGGCGGGATGGAGGTGAGGGGAGAGGGGTCTCACCTGAGCTTGGTTCCCCGGGTCAGGGAGTCCCCGGGTGAGGGAGGGGGTCCAGCCACAGGGCTGAGGAGGCAGCGGCGACTGCTCCTCCCGGTACCAGGAGAAGCGACACTGCAGACCTGCCCCCCGCACGCGCTCCGGCCCCGCCTCCGACCCTCCCTCCCCCGCGCCAGTGAACGGCGGGAGAGACCATTGTGGGGGGTGGGGGTGGCCAAAGAAAAGATGATGGGGGGACTTAGGACACAGGAAGAAAAGACGAAGGAACTGGAGGGGACTGTCAGTGTGACAGCTGTAAATGACAGTCTTTCTCAGCCCCCTCCTCCCTAGCAAAAGATGCCGGGAACTAAAGGAAGACACTAACAGTGGTTAGGGGAGTAAGTAGAAGAAATAGACAGGAGGTGATGAATGAGGTAGCCCCTTCCTTTGCAATCAAGCTAGGATGAGAGAACCCAGGAGTCCCAGCAGATCTTGCTGCGTTAAAAACAGCTTCCTCCCCTTCTACACTGCTCCCTGGAATTAAAAACCCTCTCCCAACCCCACAGCTTGGACCCCAGGCCCAAGCTATGTGAGAGGACTGAGAGATAACAAGGCGTGGTTTCTGTACTCAACAGTCAGAGTCAGTGACTCCTAGGTCCTGTCATCTGTCTCCTCCAAAACCAGTCCATACTATAGATGTACAAGGTGGACCTCCTCCTCCCTGTCTCCATTCAGTTGCAGGTAGCAGAGGCGGGTGCTAGAGAAGGAGTTGGTCTGATCCACTGGACAGTTTGCTTTCCAACCACTCACTCCAGTGACTCAAAAAAAAAAAAAAAAAAAAAACAAAAACCACATAACCCATCAATTAACTCCCTCTTTGGGGTGTGTGTGTGTGTGTGTGTGTGTGCGCGCGCGCGCGCACGCGCTCGCTCACGTGCGTGCTGGCTTGGGTTCTCCTTTTCTTGAATCTTTTCTATTTTATTGTCAGATAACCTGGACTAACAGATCAACACTTGGAGACCGTTTCGCTCCACAACTCAGAGGCGCTTTGAAGAGGTACCCCCTGAACCAGTCTACTCAAGATAAGACCTTGGGATTGTCTGGAAAGATCGCTGACCAAGGCATAGCCCAGATTTCCACTTCTGGCCAAGTCCCCTGTCTCTGTGAACCGCACACAGGCTTCTTGTCTAGAAATGGAGTGTTTTGGACCAGGTATCTTTTTTAGCTGTAATACCATATAAATCTACTCGGTTAAGTGTGGGTATAGGCTGGGAGATACTGAATACAGAAGGCTGGCAGCCTGTGTGCTCAGAGATTTCCCAGATGCCATTTGACATGATAAATTACTATGCTAGGAATGTGGGCCTAAGTTTTGTAGGGCCCAATTCTGGATTTTGGAAATGTATGGGTCAGTAAGGTACACAATTTATTGAAAGTCATAATAGATACTAATTCACCCTAAAAAGCTACCTCTCCCCTAGACTGAAGATTTGTGTCCAGTGCACTCTCCTCAAGCCAAATCAGGACCATGTCAATGTTTAAGTTACACAGTGACATTACTGAATGAGAGAACTTGCATCTTTAATGGCATCTGGCCATCCCCAGTAGGATGCCAATGAATCCAAAAAACTCTCCTGGCAATAACTCTCTGCCCCACCTCTACGAGCAGGGAAGCTTTGCCAATGCTCTAGAAGTACTCAGTCTGCTGGCTGGAGTGCTCTTTCCAGGATGGCACTTGGAACAGCGCTGCCCACACGGGCCTCGGGGACCGGTCTTTTACTAGGCTTTCATTGATGAACCTTCTTAAGGTGTAATACAACTTTTAAAGACATTATCCCCCATTTTAGGTTATGGGCAGGCCTTGCTGATGGGAAGCTGTTTTTTTCTCTTTCAGGTGATTCTGCACACTCTGCACTGATATATTTATTGGCTTCTCAGAAGACATACAGGACTCACAGCCAAGGACAGCACAAGCCTGTAGTCCCAGCTAATCAGGAAGCGGAGGGAGTTCCAGGCCTGTCTGAGCTACAGAAGAGCATCTTAGACCCTATATCACAATAGAAAGTACAAAGAGGGCCAGGGATTCAATCCCCAGCACTGCAAGCAAACTAAAAGGCATAATATGAAGTTTCTTTTTAAATTCTGAGGGAAGATTTAAATCAAGTACTTCACCACATCCACCTTCCCAGTCCCTGGACAGGGTTCATCAACAGTCTGATTTCTTCAGGCTGTCAGGCTCCCGCCTTCCACTTGTGATTTCCTTGTCCACATCAGACAGCCCCACAGCTTTGCCAAGGTTGTCTGTTGAGTGAGTCTCACATTAACATCTGTAATCCAAGTTTGTCTCCACATGCCTAGTCTATGCTGCTACCTGGATGCCTCATTAACATATCATTAACATATCAACTAGGGCAGCTCTTATTCCTGAGCAGAGCCCACAGCCTCCTCCCTTCAGTGTTGTTTTGAAGGATTTCCATGGTCACCAATAAAAAAAGGTTCTAAAACTCCAGGAGCCCAAGCTGCCTCTGACCTCAGCAAGTCTTCAGCCAGCCTTTGTGCTTCATCCACCCCTCACCTTTCAAGATAACTCCAGCCAGGAGCATGGCACCCTCCTGATCCCAGCATTCTATTGACAGGCCAGAAGACAAGGCTGGTTGAGTGGCAGTTAAAGCCCCTGGGTTAGGATTAGGCTAGATCATGTTTTTAAACTCTGGCTTGTCCTAGGAACTATGAAGGCCAGGCTGATCTTGAACTCAAGAGATTCACCTGCTGCTGCCTCTGGCAGCATCAAAGGCATGCACCACCATACCTGACTAGTAAGACCATTACAGACATCACTATTTTCCAAAGGAAGTCTTCCTGAACATTCAGATCAAGTTAAATGTTCTGACAGTAACACTTGCTGTGCTCAACCTGGTCACTAGCAGAGCCTTTGTAGGAACCATAAATGTTAAAGTGGAAATCATTTGGAGAACTGAGAATGTGAACAAAATTGGGAATCAGATATAAACGTTATTCACTGAAATGAACATTTGCTCTCCTTACTCACTTTCTCTAGCAATTATTTAAGACATTCACATGGCTCCAAATGAAAGCCATGGTAACAACACTCAAGAGATGAAGCTTCCATTGAGCATGGTGGCACGTCTTAAATCTCAGCAGAGGTAGATCTGAGTTCATAGTCAGCCTGTTCTACCTAGTAAATTCCAGGAGAGCCAGGGTTACAAAAAACAGCTCCAAAAGGAAGGAAAAAAAAAAAAAAAAGCACAAAGCTTCCCTCCATATTTTAATGATACTTTCCATTGGTTGGTCATCTATTTTTTAAATATATGAACATACACACACATATATGCACCACTCCCTAAATAAGGGTGCATATCATATATATAGGTGAATACAAACACATTATATACTTTACTATGACCTACACATCTTTTATGAGAATGCATCATCATTTATTTCCCCTCTGGTGTCAAGGACAGAACTCAGACAAGTGCCCAGGATGCACTCACTGCTGCTGAGCTGCAGCCTCACTCCTTGGTTGCTGCAAAGCTGCAGAGCTTTAGTGTGTGGACTTACCAGTTCATCCAACCAGCCCTTCAATGACAAGACACTTTCCAGCCGCACTGCAGATGGTGTTACAATGGATACTTTTGTGCCTGTCACTCTTTGCTAATGTAACACCAGACATTTTATTCCTGCTGTTAATGTCCCCATATTATAACCGAAGATAAACTCCATTCCAAGTGCAGCTGTCTGGTGGTATGGCATGGCAGTGCAGCAACATGAGAAATAAACCCTTACAATGTAAACACCATCCCTCTTTCATACTGTTCCACCCATGATCCCTGGCTTCTCCTAAAAGAACTTCACCAGAGAACAAACAAGAAGCATACTTTTATTTTTCTATACAAGTATAAAGAAATTAGGACCAACATTTTAAAATAAAAATGAAGAAAAATCCCCTATGGAAAACATGACATTGGAATGGGGACAGAGTTGCTGGAAGGGGTCAGTACATTAGCCCTGGTGAGCTACAGCATCTCTGATTGGTCCAAGAAATGAAGACACAGGGAGGATAAAAGGAGACAGAGGATGGCGATTTACTGAGGAAGTGGGCCCCGTAGTGGACCTCGAGGTGGAACTGGGGGCCGTGGAGTGGGTCTGGGTGGAGGGAGGGGCCCCCGCTGGTAGCCATAGGGAGGGGGTCTTGGAGGACCGGTGTATCCATGAGGGGGCATTAAAGGAGGGGGCCCACGCATACCATGAGGAGGCATGGGACCTGGGTGACCTGCAGGAGGAAAAAGAAAAGTTAGCAAAACTGAAAACAGGAAGCAACTAATGTTGAGATCAGTAGGGATGAGAACGGAAATGTGGGAAGTCAAAGAAAAGGCACAGGACAGAGCGATGGGCAAAGAAAGCTGTAAGAACACATGCAGGAGCAGCAGCTGGATGGTGCCTGCCCTGTAACCATAGCACTTGGGATGCTAAGGCAGGAGCAGGAGTCACCTGGGATACAGGCTGTCTGCGTGTCTCTGTCTTGTCTCTCTGTCTGTGTGTAGATAAGAAATGGGCTAGTGCCCACTCACCCATGGGAGATCCAAAAGGAGGCCCTCGGGGGGGCATGCCCATCGGAGGAGGTCCAGGATGAGGCATTCCAGGAGGTGGCCGAGGTGGTGGCTGCCCCCCAGAGCCTGGAGGCCCAGCATGGGGGTGTCCTAGGCCATGGGGGCCATGGTGGGCCAGCTGCATCTGGGACATCCCTATGAAAATAAAACACACAAGGAGACAGAGACAAAAGGGAACCAGGGCAAAGAAAACAGAAGAGAACAAAACGACGAGGATGACAGAGGACACAAACAAGGTGACACCACCCTTACCCCTTCCTACAGTAAAACCCAGCCAGCTTTACACGCTCTTCACTTTCCTTCCATGATTTTTTTAAATCAATCTTTGTCTGAAGGTGACTGACAGCAGTGGCTAAAGTAGTCATGCTGCTAATATTCCTCCAAGTTTATTTAGCACATCAGAAATATCTTTTCTCTTGGTGTGGAGAAAAAAGACAATGAAATGTGCATTCACTTCCCTTCTCTGACTGAAGCTAGAGATGGTGACAGCCAAGTACAGAACAAGCAGAACGTTTGCTCTGTGTGTAACAGGACTTGGTGGCAGATATATGCCTGGACAAAGGCTTAATACTAAAAGGCCGGACAGAACTGCTTAGGAAGACCAGTCTGGTAGCATATACCTGTATTGCCCAGCATGCTAAAGGTAGAGGCAGAAGGATCAGTAGTAGCAAAAGCAAAGTTGACATCAGTCTGGGACACATGAGACTTTGGCTCAAAAACCAAACCAAAACAACTAAATGAAAAGGAAAGAAAAGAAAAGAAAAGAAAATTTTAGCCTGCCATGGCAGTGCACACCTTTAATCCCAGCATTAGGGAGGCAAAGCATGTGGATCTGTGTGAGTTTGAGCTAGCCTGGTCTACAGAGAGTTCCAGGCCAGGCTAGCCAGGGCTACATTGCAAACCCCAACCATCCAAAAACAGTTCTTAAGAAGACAAGAGAGTTATGTCAAGTGCTGCAAGCAGAAAGTCTGGCATGTGCAAACACCAAACAGTAAACATGGTAATGCCTGTAAGCTCGGCCACCAGGGGGACCTGAACACTGAGCGCTGACAGTCCAGGTTTTCTTCTGTGAGTGAAGGGAACAGAAGAAACTTAAGCAAATGTCTATGAATACCCTGGAAAAGTTACCCAGGGAAAGTAGATCAGAGACAGAGAACCTGAGTCAGAGTGACAGGAAGTGAAGTGCAGTCTAGAGCACTGGCTTATGACAAAAGACAGACTTGCTATGCAAAGTGGAGGGCAGAACAGACAAAGCACAGAGTTGAGAACTGGGCTCCTACAAGCAAGAGCTACTGAAGATGGTGCTGGAAAGAGAAAAGTAAACTGTGGGTTGAGCAGCAGCCCTCTTTAGCCTGCCAAGAACCTCAGACGAGAGACCCAGGATAAATCAGAACCTTCACATTTAACACTACAGATAAACACAGAAAAGAGAACCAAGCACAAAATCCACACAAACAAAAAAGGAGCTGATCCAGGCTGCTCTGGTTGACATTAGAAAACCCAGAAATACACACGCCTTTAATCCCAACCCTTGGGAGGCAGAAGCAGAGGTAGAGGCAGAGGCAGAGAGGCAGAGTGGCAGAGGCAGGAGGATTGAGTTTTGAGGCCAGCCTGGTCTACAGAGTGAGTTCCAGGACTGCAGGGCTACACAGAGAAACCCTGTCTCAAAAAAAATCAAAAGCAGAAATGTCTTCTAGATTTGGCAACCTTGGAAGCATAGGAGAAGTTAAAAGTTTTGCCAAGTACGAGCTGTTCTTCAGAAGATCTAAGAAATGGAGATAAAACAGGAACACCAGCATGTACAAAGTATTGTTTGTTTTCTGAAGAAAAGGAGAACTCTGGACTATTTCCATCTAAGACAAAGACCACCAGGAGAAGCAGTAACAGAGTCCCCCTCACAAGCTCAGCTCCTTCCCAGCATAAAGCACTTACCTGGATGAGGCATCCCACCTGGTGGGAATGGGTGAGGATGTGAATGGCCATGACCAGGATGTCCAGCCCCTGGAGTTCCTGCTGCCGGGGGGCCATGTCCTCCAGCCCCAGGTGGCATAGGTGGTGGAGGCATGGCTGGGGGTATCCCAGGAGGGAGGGCTCCAGGAGGTGGCACTGGAGGTGGGAACGAGCCAGGAGGTGGCATGCCTGTTTAAAGAATGAAAGACAGCTATGGTAGTAGGACAGAATGTCTTGCAGAGCTCCTCCCAGCATGCCACACTTCAGTTTCCCGAGGAAACCCAGCAACCTATGCCCTTCCACCAGTACTCCTCCCTCCTCCCTCACCGCCCACTCTCTGGGGGCCGCTTCTGCCTCCTGCCCTCTCTCCCAGGGCCTCATTGGCATGGTCTGGACGACAAGCTGTACCTGGTGGAGGGAGCCCAGAACCCAGGGATGAAACCACAGGATTGGGGGCAGAGGGTGGAGGGGGTGCATCGGCAAACAGCTGATGAGGGCGGTCAGCCTGGGACAGTGGGTTTTGGGCTGCCAGAAGTCGTTCAGCTGCTGAGCCATGGCGTTCACCCTTAGAGTCCTTCTTGAAGGCATAAGACACAGTGATAGGGCGGTTACACAGGTACTGCCCATTCATGGCCTCGATTGCTGCATCCGAAGCATCAAATGAGGCAAAATTAATGAAGGCATAACCCTTGGAGTTGCCTGTGTCAGGGTCCCGCATAATCTTGGGTGTCTGTAAGATGACTCCAAAGGCGCTGAAAGTATCATAAAGCAGCTTTTCATCAATTTCTGGGTCCAGATTTCCGATGAAAATGTTGGCTCCTACATCCAAGTTTTTGTTGTGAGCTGAGGCCTTGTTCACCCGTATTGGCTTCCCATAGAGTTTGATCATGTTCATAATCTTAATGGCATAGTCAGCATCTTCCTCACTCAGGAATTCAACAAAGCCATAGCCTGGGAAACCAACGAAACATTAATTCACCTGCCTCCAAACACAAAGAACGTAACATAATAGCTGGGTGGTGGCCCATGCTTTTAATGCCACCACTCAGGAGCAGAGGCAGGCGGATTTCTGAGTTAGCCTGGTTCGTGATTAGCCTGGTCTACAGAGCAAGTTCCAGGACAGCCAGGGCTACACAGAGAACCTCTGTCTCAAAAATAGAACAAAAAACCAACATGACAGCCAAGCGGTGGTAGCGCACGCCTTTAATCCCAGCACTTGGGAGGCAGAGGCAGGTGGATTTCTGAGTTCGAGGCCAGCCTGGTCTACAGAGTGAGTTCTAGGACAGCTAGGGCTACACAGAGAAACCCTGTCTCAAAAAACCAAAAAAAAAAAAAAAAAAAAAAAAAAAAAAAGAAGAAGAAGAAGGAGAAGGAGAAGGAGAAGGAGAAAGAAGGAGAAGGAGAAGAAGAATAAGAATTTTACTTCGATCGAGAATGGCTCCAGTAACTATCGCAAAGAGAAAATATTCCAGAAACTAGAAACTGAAGCTTAACGGGGAAAAACATCTTTAGATTGACTGCTCATTCCAAAGTAGCTGTGACTGGAGCTCAGACTCTTCAGGGGCCGTTAACCCTATACGAGGTTAGTTCTCCCCAAGTACTCACCTTGGTGCTGGCCAGTGACTCTGTCCTTCGGCATGTGGGTGTTCACCACTGGCCCTGCCTGCAGAAAGAGCTCCCACAGCAGAGGCTCACTCACTTTCTCGTCCAGACCTCCCACGTACACCGTGGCATCTAAAGGGAAGAAGCAGGAGGTAAGAAGGTCGGGAGTGAAAAAGAAAACAAAACCCAAAATTTGGCATTCTTGCTGATTCTGTATTTCCGGGAGATTTTTGTCTTCCTGGTGGAGGGAGTACTTAAGGGGACTGGATCCAGAAGCATCACTCCTCACAGGCCTCGGCCTGCACCCGGCCTCGAGGCCAGCCAGGCGCCCAGAGGTCGGTCTCACACCGGAGAAATCTCGTCTCCCACCCAAGCGGAAACGCTTCTGGCTCTAATCTGCCCTCCACCTCCTTGGCCCCATCTTGGGATCCTCTCTCCCAATTACCCTGATTCCGTTCGGAGATAGGTCCGGCAGCCATGGCGAAAGGGCTCCCGCCGTCTCTAAGCAGCAGCACCGCCCCCTGACCTCAATTACTACTTCCACTTCCGGGCCAAGGCTCGCATTGGGCGGGGCCGGCGACAGGGGAGGGGCCGGAAGCGATCGCGGCCATCTTAGGAATCCGATCCGTAGCAAGGGGCGCTCTGGGGCTGCTGCAGCAGTCGGGGCGGAACGGAAGTGTTCGGCCCGTCTTGATACAGTTAACTAAAGCCCTGAATGCTTCCAGACTGTTAGAGGATCACACTGCCCCCCAAGCGCAAATTCAAATGCTAAACCAGGCTTTGTATGTTCTGTGACGCAGAGACGTGCGCCAGGCGAAGTCCCGCCACATCCAGGGCAAGGACTGCCTTCAGAAGTAGTCTGTTATTAATAAGGTCCACAACGTTCGTGCAGATTCGCCCTCGGCCTAAGCTTGAGCTCGAGGTATTTTGTTTTTCCCTAAGTGTCAGAGCTCCGCTAAGCTTGGGAAATCTGGGACACAAAACCGGATGGGTTCACAGGCCGGTATTGAAGCTTTAAGTAGGAGATATGGATCTCTTGAGTTAAAGGCTAGCCAGGGCTACAGAACGAGTTACAGCCATGGCCACACAGAAAACCTGTTTCGAAAAACAAAAAAGTTCCAGGCTAGCCTGACATACACAGAGACCCTGTCTCAAAAACGTTGTGTGGTTTTTTTTTTTTTTTTTAAGATTTGTTTATTGTATTTATATGAGTACACTGTCTTCAGACACAAACAAGAAGAGTACATCTGATCCCATTACAGATGGCTGTGAACCACCATGTGGTTGCTGGGAATTGAACTCAGGACCTCTGGAAGAGCAGTCAGTGCTCTTAACCACTGAGCCATCTCTCCAGCCCCGTGTTTTTGTTTTTTTGGTTTTTTTTTTTTTTTTTTGGTTTTTTTTTTTTTTTTGGGGGGGGGGGAGACTTTCCCCATATTTCATGTGAATTCTGCCAAACCACGCCTGACTTAGAGCCTTTATTTCCTTATAATAATATGGGTGCTTTTCTCAGTTCACACCCTACCACCACCGCTTTGCTGAGATCCTCATTCAACACATGAAAATACCAGCAATGTGTAGAAATACTGCGCTTTAATGAACTTCTTAAATAGAAATGCTGCTACAAAAATAAACAGTGAGAGGAGAGGGTGTTTCCCTTATTCACCTCATTCCCACAGAAGACTAAGAAAAGATGTCAAAGTAGTGCTGAGAGCTTGAGAATGAGGTCTCTAGGACACCTTGTTGGGACTGATGAAAAGGGTCTCTGATACCACACTTCCGACAGCCACCCCAAAGGTACAGAATTGTCTGGAAAAAATCACATTCTGAATTGGTTTTGTTTCTTATTTTTCAAATCACAAGAAACAAAAATAGCGCCAGGAACCAAACGAGAGGGGAGAGCTGGAGGTTGGTAGCACCACCATGTGTTACAGAAACCTGCCTACTAAGTGAGCTTTACAGACTGGGCTGCCAAAGCTGAAGCACCAAGGTCAGACATAAAGATCAGCAGAAACCCCTGCCCTCTGCCCTGCCTTTGAGAATGCTTGCAGTTTCAGCGGATCTGAGAGAGGATGGTATTTGGATCCCTTTTCGTGCTGTGATCCTCAGGAGATATTCTTGGTGTCCATTTTCTCAACAGCTCCTGAAGATGAGATAACTCATCCTGCAGACCAGCGATTGTAAGAGCTGAGGGGCCCATCTGGGGAGACGCAGAGAAGGGCACAAAGGAAGATTGTTACAGGTCTAGCTTTCCACTTTCTTTCTTTCTTTTTTTTTTTTTTTTCAAGACAGGTTTCTCTGTGTAGCCCTGGCTGTTCTGGACCTAGCTCTGTAGACCAGGCTGGCCTCGAACTCAGAGATCCACCTGCCTCTGTCTCCTGAGAGCTAGGATTAAAGATGTGCGCCACAACTACCCGGCTAGTTTTCTATTAAGATCCTTGGTACTTCTAGAGTCTTAAATGTTCTTCCCCTTCTAACAGTGCTCTAGATTCTACGTGATCCAAGCCACAGGCAGTTTTCCCAGCACCTACCATCCCAAATGGACCCAGTTCCTCCAACCCTTTGCCTTTCCAGCTTTCTCCCCCAACCAACCTGTCTTCCCCTCTCACCTGGACCTCAGGCCTTCCCCTCAGGTAACATCGCTTCCAGAACCTGACCTGTGGTCCCAGATACCCAGGCAGCAGTAGCCCGGGAGGTAAAGGGCAAGTTCCCCAATGTGAGGGAAGCCCCCATTCCTGGTCAGCTAGGCTTTCAGAGGATCTAGTGGGTCGAGGGAGCCAATGAGAAGAGACTGCCAGCAAGGAGGGGCTGTCTTGCCAAGGACAGAGCTGATTCAGGGGGGTCAGGGCCCCTCTAGAGAACAGCCACATAGAACTGGGGGGTCCAGGAACCATGAGGCTTGGCTAAAAGAGAAGAAGTCAACAGACAACTGAGAAAACAAGTGCTTTCTGAAGTGGGAAGGGGTCCCTAGCTGCCCCTGACTGTGCTGTGACAAACTGCAGCCCTCTCCCTCTGACCTCCCTTCCCATTAGGCTTCAGGGCTTTGGGCTTATTAGGTTGCTTTTTAAAAAAACATGTGATATATGGACATGAACCAAGAAGACAAACAGATGAAGACCAGAAAAAACACTCTCTGCTACTCTAGAACATCTGTTTTGCTGAAGGCAGGCTGCAGGTGACAGCTGTAAAAGATAATGGTATCTTTCTCTGAGAGACTCGAATATCCTGTCATTCTCATCTAGTAGTGTGAACCTGAGAGAGTCAAGGGAATTGAAGTGTAGATATCTTACCTGCTGTCTAGGGAACCTGCTGTCTGGGCAATGCTCTGGATTGTAGCCAGGATTAAGGAACTGTGATATCTGTTCCTTGCTGTAGCGTAAATCCCAGTCCCAGACAGACAGATGTAAATTAGCAGGGCTTCCAGGTAGGGGCTGGGAGTGCTCAGGAGTGTAAACTTGTGTATACGAGTTGAACTAAACAGAGGAAGCAAAGAAACGGGTGATTTGAGCTCAGGATTGGTTTGGTGGATAAAAGCACTTGCCATGTGAGGGTGAGGACCTGAGTTGGAATCCCCAGAACCTTCACAAAGCCAGACACACAGCTTAGGGTCTGCCATTTCAGTGCTACTACAGGATGATGGGGCAGAGCCAGGAGAACCCCTAGAAGCTCATGGCCAACGAGCCTGGAGTATGCAGCAGACAAGCAACAGGGACTCTGTCTTAATAGAAGGAAGGTGAGGATTGACGCCTGAGGGCCTCTGACCTCCGCAGGACTACTGTGACATGCATATGTCACATTCACACACGTAAATGTGCACACACTTAAAAAAATTAAACAAGGATGGTTAAACCAGTTTGTGTTCCTGTCCCACATCTAGAACAAATTATAAACCTTTTACCTCCTATTTCTGGCATCACATACAGAACAAAAGTCTGATCCTAAGAGTGAGGTCCACCAACCCCTTCCACAAACCTCAGTTTTCCTAAATCAAGACTAAATCCCAAAGTTTGAAATGCTCAACAGGAAAGAATTAAGAAGAGGTCACTGACCTGTCCACTCTTCTTCCCACGCTCCCAAGGAGTGTTTCTCAGAAAGGTGAGGGTGTCCGGAACCCTGACGCTGTCGTGAAGAGCAAGAAGGAAAAACTCGGAGAACTCAAATTGAGCTGGAAACTGCTGGAGGAGCTGCCAGGCACAGTCAAGGAAGAGAGGGAACACTGGGGCCTGAGAAGAGAGAACAGTCTGGGCTGTCGCAGGCATCTGCAGAGGGAAGAACGGGGACCTGGAATAGGGCACTAAGGAGGTCAGGGATTAAAACAGAAATTGAAAGTAAAAGGGGTTCAAGGCTGACTCACCTGAGTGTCCACTCAGCCCAACAGTCCATTCAGACTGAGTTTGAGTCCAGTGGGTTAGGCTAGATCATTTTCCCACCCTCTTTCCTTTAGTAATGACACCACTCAAAACAAAACAAAAACCCCTGAAGTGTCCTCACCTCCTCAGTGGCCCCAGTTTCCCCAAGCCTGGTCAGGAAGGGGTGTCCAGCTGCCACCCACTCTCGTTGCACTAGGGACTGGAAACCAAACAATGTCCGAGCTTCAGGGGCCAAAAGCAGCTGGACGAGTGAAGAGAGGAGGCCATTGAAATCACGATCACCACGCTCTGGGTGACAAAGGAACAAAGAAGGGGGTCCAAGAAACTAGGGCAGGAGGGAATGAGAAGAAGAAACATGGGGAGAGGGGGAGGGACACACAAAAGAAAGTGGGGGGAGGCAGGAGAGGGCACAGAAAAGTGAAGAGAAAACAAAGCTCAAATGATTCACCTCATAGACTTCACCTTCACAGAGAAAGCAGAGCCACACTTCCCAAAAATCGTCCCCAGTGCCTTGCTCACCCTGCCCCGTCCCTATCCACTGATGAAGGGGTGAGAAGGACTGAAAATATCTTGGAATTCTGGACAACTGTTACAGTAGGGACTGAGTAGTTCTGAAGGATGAGTTGGCACTCACAGGAAGATGCTAGTATTAAAGGAAGCGCCCCTTCCACACTACGCAATCACATGCAGGGCAAAGGGAAGGAAGGGAAGGAGCTGACCCAAGGAACTCACCTTGAAGCACTACAGAACGGACCCGGGATGTCACTAGCACTGAGATGTCACTGGCCTTTCGAAGACAAGACCTGGAAGGGCATGTGAAGAGGGGAGTGGTGTATTAGAAGAGAGGCAGATTCCCAAATACCTGCTCCTTCTCCTGAACAACACAGTAACAGTCTTGGGAAACAGGACAAATTGACGGAAGGCCTAAGTCAAGAGAGGGTTGGGGAAGCTGGAATTATTAACCATGATTAGAAGGCTGGGCATACCTGACATAGTCCAACCACCGTGTTCCTTCCAAGGCTGAGAGCCATTTATCTTCAGCTACAGATGAGTCTAGCACAGAGGGAGCAGGAAGGACAAAGAGATCAGAACCCAGGATCTACGTTTGTACCCAGATGTAGAGTGACAATTTTGAAATTTTGGTTTCTTTAAAAACACAAATATAAAATTCTCTCTTTTTTTTAGTCCCAGGTGTGGGTGTGGGGCTGCTTCAGACTGTCCACAGCAGCTGACTGTGATTCGCCTCATGCTCTAGCAGGGGCACAGTTTTGCCAGCTGCAGATAGTTTCTTGAGATTGTGTGACATTTGAAATTCTGGGAACCTTTCAGAGGGTAATAAATGCTAGAGCCCCTAAAGGTTGGTTGTTTTAGGGAAGTTGGTTGCAGTTTGTCAGTAGTTGTGTCCAGAGAAGAAACAAAAGAAAAAAAAATTAGATTCAGGGATCTCTTTCTCTCCCCCACAATTCATTCTTTCCTACCTAGTGATAGGGAATGAAACTGGGGGGTGGGGGGATAAAGGGTGGGAACAGGAAGTATCTACAAAGTAGCAAAGACCAGGTACACAGATGGGTTAAGAAGTCTAGTTAAGCCTGGCAGTGGTGACACACGCCTTTAAACCCAGCACTTGGGAGGCAGAGGCAGGCGGATTTCTGAGTTCGAGGCCAGCCTGGTCTACAGAATGAGTTCCAGGACAGCCAGGACTATACAGAGAAACCCTGTCTCAAAAAAACCAAAAAAAAAAAAAAATTCTAGTTAAGCCGGGGAGTGGTGGCATACGCCTTTAGTCCCAGCACTTGGGAGGCAGAGGCAGGCGGATTTCTGAGTTGGAGGCCAGCCTAGTCTACAGAGTGAGTTCCAGGACAGCCAGGGCTACACAGAGAAACCTTGTCTCAAAAAGCAAAAAACAAAACAAAACAAAACAAAAAAGTCTGATTAAGATGTATGTGGTGTGTGCCTTTAATCTTAGCACTCAGAGGCAGAGGCAGACATATCTCTGAATTTGTTGAGGCCAGCTTGGTCTATACAGTGAGTTCCAGGACAGCCAGAGCTACATAGTAAGACTCTGTCTCAAAAAGCAACAAAACAGAGCTGAGTAATGGTGTGCACACATTTTGTCCCAGCACTTGGGAGGCTGAGGTAGGCAGATCCCTGAATTCAAAGCCATCCTGGTCTACAGAGTGAGTTCTAGGAACAGCCAAAGCTACACAGAGAGACCCTGTCTCACAAAACAAAAACAGAATAAAATAAAATGCTTTGGTAGTAGGGGCTGAAGAGATGGCTTGGTGATAAGAGTGCACATTGCTTTTCATGAGGACCTCTCTGCTTCTCAGAACCTGACAGTGTTTCACAGCTACCTGTAACTCCAGCTCCCAGCTTCAGGAGAGCTGACACCATTAGCCTCCACAAGCACCCCAAAATACATGGCATATATACACATGATTATTTAAATTACTTAAATATAAAATATATGGTATACTCAAGAGGCAGAGGCAGGTGGATCTCTAAGTTTGAGGTTAGCCTGGTCTACATACATAGTGAGTTCCATGACAGCTAAGGCTACACAGAGAAACTCCATTTTGAAAAAAAAAAAAAAAAACAATTTCCAAACAATTACAAACAAACACAAACAAACAAAAATCCATCCCACTTAACTTAAAAAACAAAGTCTAATAGCAGTTTCCTAAGAGTAGGTATGAATTATGAATGCAGGCCTTAGATTTGATCCTGAACATTTTTAAAAGGCTTTTATGGGTATACAACACTGTGATTTTTATTCCACAATAGGGCCAGCGTGGTCCTACACTCATTATAGAAATCTTCTTGATTTTTACTATCCAAATGCTGTGATTAAAAGTATGTACCACCATACCCATATTCAGCCAATAAAGTTTTTATTTTTAAAGTTGGGGAACAGGGTGTGGTAGTACATGCCTTTAATCCTAGAAGAGAGGGAGGCAGGTAGATCTGAGGATTTGAGATCTTCCTGGTCTACACAGTGAGCTCCAGGTCACCACATAGAGCGACTATTTCAAAAAATAAATAAAAACAAACAAACAAAAAAAAACCCATTTGTGGGAAAACAGGTTATTGGTAAGTGTAGGTGATGAGGATGGGATAAAAAAATGAAAGATCATTGGGCTAAAGGATCTATAATATACAAAATAGTAAACCAGGTCAGAGTTGAGGGTTCAAAGGTTATTCTCACCAGGCAGACAAAGGGCCCTCAGTTTCAAGTGGGCAAGTTGGATGTCAGCAATACTAGGCATCTCATCCGTGGTATCTACCAAGACAACATCAGAGTGCCCAGCCTGTAGCATTGACTCCACTGCTCTGGAGGGAAGAAAGGAAGTCAGGAATGAAGGCAAGGGGTCTTCTAAGAATGCCTAGCCCTTGGGTTTCATCAAGACCCCTCACCTGATATCTTCTTTGTTAGGGTCACTGGCTATATAGAAGCCTCCACATCGGAGAAGGTCACTGCCTCCCGGGTGGTGCCAGGACAGGCGCTTCAGATGGGTGAGAAGAGGGTCATTGTAAAAGAAGTACATTTAAGAGGACAGCTTTGCCCCCATGATGACCTCACAGCAAGCCCCCCATCCCTTGTCCCTTGACCTTCTAGTTTCAGACTGACCGGTCCACGGCCCTGATGGAAATGTGCAAATGCTCTTCTGACCTCGCTGTCCAGAGTTCGATTAGGGACCCAGAAGTAACCTGAGAGACTGCAAAAGGAAGAGTGAAGTCACAGCCTTTCAGTGACCTGTGCTAAGGAAGCTGTTCTAACAAGGACATTACTTTGGAAAGACCATTCCAGGAGATCTCGGGTTTTGAAACCAGGAGTAACAGAGGCTGGAGTTTATGGGAAGTACTGACTTGGAGGATCAGGAGACTCTGGGAAGATTGGGAGGGCAGCAGGAGTCAGGGCAGCCTGAGCCATCACCTGGTAGCTACATCGAACCGCTCATTGACAGTGCTGACCCTCCAGCCTCTGGCCCCTTGTTTCTTCCTCTCTGTTTCCCAGTCTTCTAAAGTCTCCAAGAGAGGAATGGGTGGTTTTCTGGAACTAGAAGCCTTGCCTGGAGAAAGAGTGAGAAGCAGAGGAAAAAGAAATATTTTGTCCAACTAGGCCCTTCCATTTCAGACTCACTTCCCATCCCCTGACCTAAAGCATTGTCGCTTACCAACTTTGCTCAGGGTTATTCCTCTATACTGCTGAACGTGATTGCTCTGAGTTCTGGCTTGAATGATGGCCATGGTTACCTGGGGAGGAGAGCATCTATCCTTTAGCTTCAGACTGAAGATGTAAAAAGATAGAAATAGAGCATGTGTTTCTCTACTTACTGCCTTTACCACCAATATCGAAGAGCAGCTAAAACAGGTGCTAGAGAAGGGGACCTCCACAAGTCACAGGTGCTGTGGTCAGAGGAACAAATCTAAAACCACAGACTCATAAGTTGGGAATTAATTAGGAATATTACCCAACTCTCCACATTTTGCAGAGGTAAAAACTTACCTATAGTTACTGCTGCTCCTAACTGACAGAGCCAATCTAGAGCCCCCCCCCCCCATGAGACTGTCACTCTTGTCCTTGAGTGGAGTGGAGTGAAAAATGGTGATAGACCCTGGAGCATGGAGGGCACCCTGAGGTTTCTACGTGAGAAGGGTTTTTCTAAGTAAAGGGTTCTTACCTGGAAGGCCTGAGGTGCCAGCCCTCCGACCTCAAAACCAACTCTAAGTAGCCGGAAGTCTTTGCCATGAATCAGAACCTCCTCTGGAATGAACTTAAGCTGAGACCCGGGACGGAGAAGCTGTACTCTTGACAAGCCGCTCACTGAAGTCAAGAGTGGAGTGGGGTAACCGTGGGATCTCTCTGGGAACCTTTTCTCCAGTCCACCCTGCCCCACCCCTCAGTCTTCTGAGAACAAAGAGGTGGGGGCTCAAGTGCCCCTTTTACTAAGGTCTCAGACTTACCAGCCTCTAATCGCCCAATGTTGATGAGGGCGAAATCATAGTCACTACTCAGAGGAGTATCCTAAAGGAAGCACAAGCAAGACATGCTACAGACAGCTAACAACCATCCACGTCCTGCCTTGCTGCCTCCTCCCCGCCCCTGAAGAAGGCAGCTTCCCTAGAAATAATTCTACCATTACTGATACATTCACAAGATAAACAGAGTATTGCTATATAGCCTAGTCCAGCCTGGAACTCTCATGGTCTTCCCATCTCAACCCCCCAACTGCTGGGAACACCATGCCCAGCTTCAATCTTTTTTACACTAAGCACCTCACCTGACTTCGCTGCCATCCACAAGGCTGGAAGGTTACCCTAAAGTTAGTACAGATCAGGGTCCCAGGAAGCTCCAGTCCGGGGCCTTTCCTCCGGCCTGGTGCCCATGCTAGGACATGCTCCCCTAAAAGGGAGAAAGAGAAGCAAAGTTCTAACTATTCCCAGTGCTGCCCACACTTTTACATGGTTACTGGTCCATTCTTCTAGAATGTAAACTTGAAGGAAAAGAATACACATTTTTTTAACCTCTAAAAACTCGACATAGAATATGGCACATATACACTCACTGGTCTTTGGATAATTCATAAGAAAAGTGGAAAGCAGGGTGAGAAAGCAGAAGGAACAGCGTCTAGGTCTCCCAGCATCTGAGGAAGCAGGGGAATTGAGTCTCAGAAACACTTTGAGGAAAGGAACAGAGAGCTATCTTTGGTGAAAACAAAAAAGGATGGGGGTAGGACAGCTTTCAAAGGAATCCAGAGAGCTCATATGATTACCTGGGAGACAACCAGAGGCCAGGCAGCTGCCAAGTTGATGACTGCTGGCCTCTGGCATCCTGGTCCTTGGGTCAGACTTCGGTCCAGAGAGCTGAGCAGGGGAGAGAGTTAATCTGGGACCTCCCAACCTCAGAATCTGGGATTTCTTCAGTAGCTGCCTTTGGGGACCCGCATTGAGTTTGAGTTCCTTCGTGTTTCACCTCTCTCTCTCTCTCTCTCTCTCTCTCTCTCTCTCTCTCTCTCTCTCTCTCTCTCCTTCCTCCCTTCCTTCCTCCCTCTCTCTTAGGGAAACTGAGAACAGTGAGGGAGGCTGGCAGACAAGATAAGGAGGGGCTGGTTAATGGATAATGAGACAACTCCAGACTGAAAAATGCAGAACAGCTCCATGACAGTTGATAAAACATATACACCTTCCTCCTCTGGATCCTTTCCTTCCTGCTTAATTTCCACAGCATCCCATTCACACCCTCTTGCTAGCCACCCTCCCATTCCTTCTCCTTACCCCCATCTCTGGCTCCTCCTGCTGGGGGGCAATGTTGAAACTCTGGCCCCGGCCCCCCCACCACATTTCCCTGGATCCATCCGGGAGTGGAGCAGCTAAGGGTGAGAGTCCTTAAAGATGCTCGCTCTCTCTGGGGAGAGGCTAAATCCTAGAGGTGGGGAGAGAAAGGCTGGGGAGAACACAGGGGTAGCGGCATTTGGGATACCGGGAGCACAGTTGGGGGGGGGGGTGATCTTATTTGAAAGGTGTGTCCTGCTCAGACAGGGGAGGCTCTTTGGAAACTTCGGTGACTCTAAAGAGAACAGGCAAGATGCCCAGCCCCTTAAAGGAGAATACACACATTTTTTTTTTTTGAAAGTAGAAAGGAAATGGAGGAGCTTAAGAAAGATGGAAGGAATGGGAGAACTGGGGAATACTCAGATTCCCTTAACCCAAACCCACATTCTAGTCTCTTTCTGTTCATGAATATTAGAGGGTGGGACGAGGGGAGCAGTAATGTAATGAAAACATTTTGGGCTAGCTCTCTATACTCTTTCAATGAGAAATGAAACACTAGGAAACTCAGTTATTTTGTTTCGTTTATTTATGGGTTTTGTGATTTTGTTTTGATTTTCAGCCCCCTCTGACAACCTAACAGGGGTTGAGAAGAGGACATGGACCTTGTGTCCTTTTCCGGAGAGCGTGACAGGCTGAGGGGCAAAATGTAATGGGCGGAAATTGGTGTGTCTGGGATGCAAACATAGCACAGGTATTTTGGCGTGCAAATCTCGGCCCTGGGGCGGGGGCTAGAAAACCCAGGAAAAGATTGTGGTATATATCTAAATCAGCCTTTGCACCCGGCAAGCGCACCTCCCCACTCCCGCAGCCAACTATTCGCCTGGAAAGCCCTGCCCCAGGTACATGACTCCGCCCCTCCAACCCAGTCACCAGATCTCCTAATGAATGATTCATGATCTGGACTTTGAAAGCTAAGGACTGGAAACCACTTTTCAGTTCCAGGATCACATCTCCCCCTCCTTCCCTGCTGAATTCAAAAAGCAAACATGAGGCTGTAGGGTACTAGAGGCGCAGAGAGGCTAGGGAGGGCAGCTTGAGGGTAGCATGTTTCAACACTGGAGAAGACAGGAAATGAAATACAAAATAGGTGTTAATGAGCTGCTGTTTTATTGTTTTAGAGTCTGTACAGAGGCAGCAATCCTTAGGTGGGGGCTGTGACATTCAACATTCCCTTCCCCACAGCACACATCCTTACAGCCTCAGCTTCCAAAGTTCCCTTTGTTGGCTGCAACTGTGGAAATAGTGAAGCTAGCATGAGCAGAGTCTGGAACAAACAGGTATGTACTTGCTAGCAAGCGGGCCTAGAAGCCTGATTGTAAAAGTCCTAAAGGCTGCTGGCCACCACCACCCCACCACACACCTCAGTGTATGTAATAAAATATGTAATGTAATAAAGTGTGTAATGTAATAAGGAACAGGTGTGCCCCTGGTGGTTTAGAATCCCATGACCTACTTTTCTTCTCCCCACCACTTTCTTCGAAGAGCCTCGTTCTGTTCTTTAATATCTTAGGTATGGGAACGGCAGAATATAGAGGGAATAGTCAGAACAGACAAGTGATCTGATCATCACCTAACAGAAGCACAAAGGGGTTGCAGTTGAGGGTTAGGTAACAGGAAGACTTTCACCAACTGCAGCACAAACGCAGATGTCCACTGAATGGAAAGGAAACAGAGAGGCTAGGAGCTCTATCAGATTTTTCCATTCTCAGAGCCCCACTCTGGTTACAGGGTTGTGCCAGGAGCAAGGGCTGCTGGGAGGGGTAGCTGGAGGAGGAAGGTGGAACTGAATGACTCACAGGATGAATCACAGATCCAGTTATAAACACAGAGAGAGGCCAAGGTCCTTCCCACCCCACTCCTATACAGCTTCCATCACTTCCTCGACCCACAACCCACATAGCCGAGGGAAGGAGGGGGCACAGGAATTCTACATGGAAGCATGCTTGTATTTTGTTAAACAGCTTAAACACAGGAGGCAACACACAATAACTTGTGACTGGGTATCCACAAAATATTCAGAGACGAGTGCCTGTATGACTCACTGAGCCTGCAGTTGATAGAGATTGAGGGAAAGAAGAAAATATTAACAGTCCAGGGTACATGTGTTTCCAGACCAGAAAATGGCTTCTAATTCTGTCCTCTTGCCTACGGCTATGTGGCTGGGTACTGCCTCTTTGAAAAAGAGGACACAGTCCAGTCAGAAGTGTCTGAGTAACTAATAGACAATCATTACTCAAATGCTCCTTTATTGAATGAAAAGTAAAGTGCCTGGAACCTTGGACATGGGGGTGAAAGGAAGAACACAGGAGCCAGAGCTCAGAGAACTGGCTCTGTTCTCTGGGCTCAGGATCACCTCCTGAGTATACAATATAAAGTCATGGTAATTTCTGCTTTATTGGTCTGTGGACTTTGGAAATCTATGGCGAGGGAAGGTACTTCTATTTTAAGGCACAGCATGGAGCTTAACACCATCCCTCACTCTTAGAAATTGCATCTTAAAAACTAAAAAGATATAATTTATATCATTTACAAAACGCAGTGTGAGGAAAATCTTTTTCTCAGTTAAGCCAGCATGGGTTAAGGGGTTTGGAGGCCAGTCCTCTGGTGTACTTGCTGTAAGCTGGGATGGTACAGAGGATGTAGGGCAGAGAGAGTGTAATCATGTTAAGGGGAAAGGAAAACAAGAACCCTGAAGATCTCTCTCCATTAAAACTTTAGTGGGACCCCAGATGCCCCAGGTTAAAGAGAGTAATTGCACTTAAATATAAGCCTGAGAGATGAGGCCACACCTCGTGTAGGGATCCACGGGCCTACCCCACCCCGTCACACGAGGACCTTCCTAAATAAGGGAGGTTTTACTCATTTGGATGCTCCACACACAACCCCTCCTTCTCCCCACCACAGTAATTGTATGGGCTTGCTTATTCCAAACAACAAGTCATCTTTGTTTCCCAGACATTCCTTAACTCCACCCTACTCAACACTTCACCCTCCAAAAAACAGAATGAGAACCTCACCAGCCCTTATTAAAAATAAATAAATAAATCTGTTGTCTCAGAGTCCCTCATTTTTAAAATGGATTTGGGGGGGCACCTTGATAGTCACCCCCCAAATTAAAACTAATTTAACAAAAAGTTAAAAGGCCTAATACCCATTTCCCACATGTCCTTAGGCCTCCCTTCCCTTTCCTTGGAACTTTATTTTTTCTTTAGAAAGGCAAGCAGAATTAAGATTGGGTACCATATAAATAAAAACAAACATGATACAAGGTTTCTGATTCTCTTCATTTGTCCTCAGTTTTTAAAAACAGGAGTGTTAATACAATCTAATAACAGATCAAGTCCAAACACAGCAGTCCAATGGAGATGGAATTCCTTGGTTTTATTCTCCAGGAAACCCCTGCTGGGCTGTTTGCATTCCCACCCACCCAGGCTGGCATCCTGTGTGTGCTGCAGGAGAAGGGTGCCAGCAGTGCACACAGGATGTCTGCAGTCAGGAAGAGGGGCTCCCGGTGAAGGTTTCACCTGTGGCATTCAAGCTTCAGAAACTGGGACAAGATTAAGATGATGACAGCAAGGCACGAGGCATTCATTCACCATTCACTGGGAGAAAAACTGAAGGAGTGCTTAAAATTCACCAGTCAAGATAAATACTATCTTGATGCAGTATTTAAAAAAATAAAAATAAAAAATGTAAAAACACCTTTATGAACCTATCACAACTTAAGTAGACAGGGTTTGTCCTCAGACTTGTTCAATTGAGGGCTCTCACTTCTTTCACCATAACACCATTCCTGTTACATCCTAAGATTTCGATATTTTGTTCAACCTGGGTTTTTAATATGTTTATATACTGAAGTTTTAAAAAAAAAAAAAAAAGTCTGGTATGATGTGATCCCAGCACTTGGAAAGTTTGAAGCAAGATCATACATTTAAGGCCAGCCTGGGCTACAGTATAGAATCCTTCCTAAACAAAACAAAACAAAACAAAACAAAACAAAAACAACCCTCATTTCCTAGTAGACCTTTAAATTATGCACTTACCAGAAATACTTGCCTCAGACTGGTTTCAGCCTGAAGAAAGCTCATGCCTAGATATCAGCACTCAGAGGACTGAGGCAGGAGGGTTGCTATGAATTGGAGGCTAACTTAGGTTATATAACAAGTACCAGGCTGGTTAGCCAGGGCTACATAGCAAAGAAAACAACAGCAACAACAACAACAACAACAAAAGGGAAATTCTTAAATCAACAGATTGGCAGACTTGGAAGTGAGTGACTTTCAAACTTTTTGAGTGGGTGGGGGACAACTTCTTAAACTTAGTAATTCCATAAAGAAGTCTTGACTAGCTTTGTTACCAAAGAGAGGTGTGTGATCATTTTCCTGACTAGACAGAAGAAACATGCAGAGGAGTCCCAACACACTCTCACTCTCTCTCTCTCTCTCTCTCTCTCTCTCTCTCTCTCTCTCTCTCTCTCTCTTTCACACACACACACACACACACACACACACACACGCACATATAGCCATTTGTGACTTAAATCAAATGCTGGGATTACATTCCATTAGTGGGCGATGACATACCTCAGCAGAAAAATCGGAGCCCAGAAATAGCCCCAGGTAACACTCTGGACACATGCAGTACACTCCCACCCCTTCTTCATTTGCATCCACAAGTGTATAGAATTGCATAGATGATTTTTCCCCAGGAAAAAAATAAGGAGAAAGGACAATTGGTGCAGGATAGTCTTCAGGTTTAAAGCTCTTAGAAACAGCTCTGGTCAGAGCATAAGCTGTCCAGACTTGTGCTTTGTGCAAATTGCAAGGGAGCTCTCAGCACTGGGTCCACCCCTACCCCTCTGGAGAACAGGGCTGGCTCAGAAAAAGGGAGAAATCCAAAGGTAGGTCAGCTCCCTGGGACTACTCTGTGGCCCATGGACTACTCTGTGGCCCGTGGACTACTCTGTGGCCCATGGACTACTCTGTGGCTCACAGACTACTCCGTGGTTCACGGACTACTCTGTGGCCCGTGGCTACAATCCACTAAGATGTATTTTTCTAGCTACCTTCTTACGTGGCCCCTAGCCCCATCCCATGCTTCAACACCAGTCCTAATATCAAAAATAATTCTTCTTACAAAGTACTTTTATTATTTTAATAAACTAACCACAGATTAAGGTCAGCTATGGCTTAACAAAAGAAGCCAGGATGTTAAGTTCATTCTCCAGAAGTTGACAGGAAGGAGAAAAAAAATCACTTAGCTAAAAGAGGGAAGTAAGTCATTTTTAAATTTTGTCAGGGTCATGTTTTTCTTTAAAAAATTAGTCAGTAAAATAGGTTGTTTTCTACAGAAACACAGCAGCAGAGGACAGTGCTCTACAGAGGTTTTTGGTATTGTTTCAAACAGTCTAGCCACACATCTGGCCTCCTCCAGCCCTTCTCAAGTGTATTCAAACTCACATGGAGTTATTGCTAAGTAGTTAAAAATTCCATCACTTTGCACCCGTTCACCTGAAGAAAATCCCACATACAAGTCCACTTCTTACCACTCTTCTCTTTCCCAAAGGGAACTTGCTATTAAAGTAAAATAAAAATAAAAATAAATCACATCTTAACTTAGCTGAGCTTAGTCCTTAAAAAGATGAGGGAAAGATGGGGGAACAGGTAGTCTCCCCCTAAAACTAGAATGGATGACAGATGAATATCTAGAAGAACATAAAACTCTCTAGGAAAGAATTCCCCTTTCCTATTTCCATTCACTGGGATTTAAACGACCCTTTCTGTGTAACCAGGCCAAGCACATACATTACTGCCTTGATCCTTCAGGAAGAATTTAGCCAACCCTAATATCTACCTAATTCAAACCAAATCAAATGTGTTCCATATCTCAGATTGACTCTATACTCCCAACTACACCACCATGTGCTTTTTTCCTAAAGTCAATGAACTTTGGTCTATTTTTTCCTTAACTGACTGAGAACTTTCTTTCCAGGTTCCTCCCCGAAGGTGTCCACCCACCTCCCACCCACACACACCTAGTATTTCCCTACTTTCCCTTGGGCCCTGGGATTGGGACACAAGAGGTTCTGCCTTGCAGTCTCAAGTCAACTGTGCACAGGAGCAGTCCTGCCCTCGGGGCAGTGCTAGCCCTGTCCTGCTCTTGCCAGCCTGCCAGCACTCCAGCTCCCACACATCTCTGCACTTGCCCCTGATGAGCCAGAGTTGAGCTTAACGTTCTTTGTTTAGCCCCTTTCCCCACTAAGGTTCTAGCCATTCAGAACCTGTGCGCCAGCAGTTCCCCACCAGGTTCCCGTTCCCTCCGCCTCAGTTCTTCCCTGTAACAGCAAGAGCAGAAGTTGTTTGTCTCAGGGTGTCCATAGAAGCTGCAGTTCGGTTGTTTGCATTTGGTCTGGGTTGGGGGAAGTCCCCGGGGAGCTCCAGCCCATCCATCTGGCTCAGGGGGCTCTCTGTAGCCATTGCTATAGGAATCAGCCACACGGAACTGGGGTGGTAACAAGGCACCCCTGTGAACTCCGTCTTTGCCTGGCTCCAGAGATGGGATGCTGTCCTGGTGGGGGTAGGGTCGCCCAGGAGGGTACTGTCTGGGAAAGGTGGCATATGATGGAAGGCCCCCTACACATGGACCCCCTGCCAACTGCCTCCGGGGTTCCTGGCAGTGGACTCCACCCCCAGAAGGTCGAGGAATAGTAAAGCCCCCAGGGTAACCAGTAGAGAAGGCCATTGCCTTGGACTCTGCTGGGGAGTCATTGGGCTGGTCCTCCCCACCGTCCGGCTCTGGCTTTTTGGCTGGAGGAGGCCCACTAACTAACCCTCCATTCATGATCTTCCTTTCAGCCTCCTTCTGCTTCTGCTCTGCCAGGAATCTCTCCTCAGCATCTGCAAGGTAGCGTTGGATCATCTCCTCCTGATATTGGTGCCGGTGGCCCATCTTCAGGGTTCCAACAAAAATATATTTGCCCTCCCCTTGCATCGCGATCCTCATAATGCCCAGGCTTTGCATCACCTCCTGGCTATACTTGCTCCCTCCATTGCCAACAGACTCAGACGTGGGCTTCTCAGACACGGGCCCATCCCCAGCCGCCTCCTCCTTGCCACCCTTCCAGCTCTTCAGTGCGTTGTTCTTCTTCTTCTTCTCTAATGTCTCCGTACCACTGCTTATTCCAGACCCACTCCCCAGCCCTCCAGGCTTGGGGACCTTGCTATGCATTAGGCCCCCCATATTCTTCTTAAGCTTGCTGCCCAAGGTCTTGCCAAAGCTGCCCAGTTTGTTAGCCACGGAATCTGCTCTCTTCTTGTCCTTTTCCCGGTCGCGCTTTGACTTTTCCTTCCGCCTGCTGCCCTCATTGCTGATAGAACTGCTGCCAACTGACTCCTTGTCTGATTCCCCGGACTCAGGAGTGGACCTGGGTTCATCTCCAGCTGAGGCTGTGGGGGACTCAGGCTGGGCCAGAGGAGCCTATACGAGAGAAGAGCATTGACAGTTACCTCCCTATCTAACAGCTTTCAGAGCTACCTAGAACCCTGCTATACAGGTTAGTCACATAAAAAAGGGTGGTATTCTGGCTAGTGTTTTTGTCACCTTGACATACGTTAGTGTCATCTGGGAAAAAGGCATGTCAGTTGCTGAGCTGCCTCTATCATACTGCCAAGTAGGCCAGTCTGTAGGACATTTTCTTGATCAGTGATAGATGTGGGAGGGCCCAGCCCATTGTGGGTGGGGCTTCTTCTGGGTAGGTGGTCCTGGGTTGTATAAGAAAGTGGGAAGAGCAGGCTAGCAATCAGCATTCCTCCACAGTCTTGCTTCAGCTCCTGCTTTCGCTTCACTCAATGATGGAGTGTTATCAGAACATGGACACCAAGTGAACCCTTTCCTCTCCAAGTTTCTTCTGGTCATGGTCTTTACCACAGCAATAAGAAGCAAACTAGGACAGGTGGCATATGCACCATGAACTCCATCTGGGGAATGACTGTCTGGCTCCAGAGATATGATGAAGGTCACTCAAGAGGCACTGTCCCTCTCTGGCTTCAGCCTGCTGTCATGGGCCAAGTAAAGACCCTTGTCTGATAGCTAACTCCCTCACTCCCTGCAGCCCAAGCTCCTTCTGCAGTACAGAGATGCAGATCCACACGGGAGCCTGAGCGTCACAGCGTCACAGAGTCACAGCACAATGCATGGCCTCTGCCTAAGCAGGGGCCTTTCACATTCCTTCTTTTGTCTGTTTGTCTGTCTGTCTGAGACAGGGTCTTGGTACACAATCCAGGGTAGCTTTGAACTCACAATCCCCCTGCCTAAGTTTCCCAAAATACTGGGACTATAGATATTTGCTACTTTGCCTGGCTGGAAAAATATTTTTGCAGATACCAGAATGTTCTTTATTACAAGTCTGTTTATGTCAAATTCTGTTCAAAATTAAACTCAAGGAACCCTTAACTAACCACAAGCACCCAAGCCTGAGCACTGCTTTTATACAATCTATACTCTAACTTGTGGAGGTCCTGACTCCAGTCTCCAATAGAGCCAAATAACAGTAAATAAATAGCAGAATGTGACTGGAGACGGGTGGGCATAAGGGGGCCAATTAGGAAGGAGGAGGGGGTGTTCTGACATCATCATAAGCTGCACTAGAGCAGGTTCTTATTGTGCTTGCCATTCCTGACAGTGAGGACACACAGGGGTTCTGGGTGGAGCAGTGCTCACTTGTGAATCAGAAGATAGTGGGATCCATTTCACATTCATATAGCTATGCAGCAGATGTAACTTCACCTCCAGAGACAGAATTATACTGTGAAAAGGAGAAAAAAATTAAACAGCTGTTACTTCAAAGGCAAGTAGTCCTCTGGAAAGGACTGAGCAGTGTCCCGAGACCAGCTACCAAATGCTGCCATTACTACTGTTGTGACATCACTTAGTGAATTCTGACCATCGGGTGAGGACTACCTTTTGGGTTTCTTTTTGTTTTAAAGAAAAGGGCTCACTATGTAGTCTGTCATAGCCCTGAACTTGCAGTGATTCCCCTGCCTCAGCCTCCTGAGTGCTAGGTGAGGTGTGGGCCACCATGCCCAGCTGTAAGGACTTTAAATACTAGATTTTAAAATCAAACCCTCTCAGCCAGCTCCCAAAGCTGCAAAGGCCCAAAAGGGGAAGCAATGAGGAGTGGGGCAGGGACAGGTGTTTACATCCACATCTCCCCAGGGAAGGGACACACACACACACACACACACACACACACACACACACACACACACACACACATACACACACACGGAGGCAGGCCTGAGTGCCAGATGACAGAGCATGTATTTTCCTTGCTATCTAAATGCCAGAAAGATGAAATTTAAAAGCAGAGTATTTTGGTCACTTGTTTAAAAACTCCTCTGACTTTGGCTTAGAGTCAAATAGGATCTGGTTGTCTTGCCTTTTTAGTCACCATTTTGGGGATTCTGGGATGTAGTAGGCAGGAACTCGCTCTGCTCTAAGAAAAGAAGGCCAGCGTCCTGAGGAACAGCCTGCCTTTCATCTCTCCACCACTGAACTAAGAAGAGTGTGGGTACGTGGCTCTGCATGGGGAGGAGATTTCAGCTACTGCACAGAGAAAGAATATGGAAAGGCAAAGCTGGCCTCACCTGGCCAATCGGACATTGTCATTATCATCTTTGCCCCACTCCCAGCCCTTTCCTGGGTCCACAGCAAAGTGCAGGGGCAGCAGCTTATGCTCTGAATCTGTGAGCGGGATCACAGCTGGGGAGGGAAAAACAAGCTGTCAGAAAGTCTTCTGAGAAGGGAGAAGGTAAATGAACACACACTGACATCACCTATGGCTAACTATAGTCCATCTATCTGCAACACTTAGAAGTGAATTACATTAAACGCCAATGAGCTACTTCTCCTTACTGCCCAGTATACAATTTAGCCTACTAATCCCCCAGACTCCCTGCCAGTGACCCAACCTACTCTTCACAGAGATAAGTGCAGCCTGTACCTCACCCAGACCTTTACTCTACAACAGCAGTGACAGAGACACTTTTTTCATCAAACCATCCCCCTCTTTTTAAAGTTAAAAACCCTTGGGAATATTGTATAGCTTAGTTAAAAAACCAAAACAAGAACTGGCACCATCCGGCCTTCCATTTCCTCAGTCACGTCCTCCTCCTTAGCCATCATCTCCACTTCTGAGTAAAGCCAGCCCCAGACGCACTGCATGTGGCACCTTGTTCCTTGGCATTGCCCTTCTGCTCCATCGACACAAGTGCAGAGAAGTGGGCCTGATCATAGGCGAGCACCAGAGGGGATCGATGACACTGGCTGGCTGGGACCTCCAATGGCAGATAGATCCCTCCAAAGGGGATAGGGGCAAATGCTGTAGGAAACCATGAAGGCTATTATTACCAAGGTGAGATCCTTGCCTACTTCAGTCTCTCTACCCTACTTCTCTAAGATTTGTTTTTATTATTTTAATCCTGGGTATTCATGGGTGTTTGTGTGGGGGTATGCACATGTGTGTGTGAATGCCAGGTCCCCTGGAGATGGAATCATAGATAGCTGTGAGCTGCCCAATGTGGGTGCTTGGAACTAAACTTGAGTCCTGCAAGATCTAAGCCACTTCTCTAGCCCCTTAATCGCACTTTTCAATTGAGCATGCCATCCCAATTCGTTTGAATCTCTTGAGAAGTTTCCACTGTTTTAATGTATAGCCCCCACCCCAAGATTCCACATACAAGAGGTTTGTGAGGGAGAATGACGATGAGTAGCTAACTCACCTTCCCCTCCAGAGTCCCTCAGCATGGTGTCTGCCACAACCACTATAGGCCTCTTGAGCACATGAGCAAGGACGAAGACATGAAATTCCTCTAGGCTCTCATATACTGGCTCCTCTGAACTCTCCACTCTACAGTGTAGGAGAATGGAGGAGGCACAGCAGAAGGGAGAAGGGAGAAACAAAATGAGTCCTGAGACCAGTTCCAAAGTGAGGGAAAGAATGCCCCAACCTGGTTTTCTAACCCCAAAGCTTCCACAACAGATCACTCTGTGCTACATGGTTGATGCTACTTCTGTTTCACTAGTAGGGAAACCCAAGAAAAAGGTATAGGGCTGAAATGGTGTTGCAAATGTGAAAGTAAGGGGCTGGTGAGATGGGTAAAGGTGCTTGCCACCATTCCTAAGGACCTGAGCTCAATCTCTGAGATTCATATAGTAGACAGAAGGAAAGAACTGACTCCTTGGATGACCCCGCTCCCTTACCGAGACACACTTACCCACCACCACTGGCTCCGTTGGTACCCAGATGCATTCTGGGTTCACTTGAGGCAAGTTTGATCAATTCATTCCATTCCTTCTGCCACTCATCTTCCGTATACACCAGTCCTGACTGTAAAAGAGACCAGCAGTGACGAAAGCACAGGTAAGCAGAGGCTAGGTTCTAAAAGGCAATGACCATCCAAACTCTCCTAGTGTTACAGCCGCTCTGTCTTCTTAGCACTTGCTTTACACTTGTACTAAATCAATTGTTTTCTCTTTTTCAGAGTCAAGACCCATAAAATAGGTAGGTTGGTTGGTTAGTTTTGAGACAGGGTTTCACTGTGTATCCCTGGTGTCCTGGAACTCCCTAGGTAGACCAGGCTGGCCTGGAACTCTTAGAGACTGGCCCACCTCTGCCTCTGGAGTCCTGGGATTAAAGGCATGTAACACCATGCCCCATTTTGTTTCTTTTTGAGATAGAATCTTAGGTATTGCAGACTGATACTGAATTAGCTATGTATGGAGGTTAGCCTTGTAATTCTGATCCTCCTGCATCTGTCTCCCAAATGCTGGGATTACAGGCACAGGCCACCATGTTTGGCAATCTCACATTTCTTGATCTTCTGTTCCTTTTTACTCACTGCACTCTAACCCTATTCTGCTCTCTACGCCACTGTCCTGTCCATACAAGTCACCTGACCAAATCAACAGATCCAATGGCTCTGGCTCTTATCTTTCACAACCGTTGTGTATCTCACTTTCTCTTTAAAGTCTCTAATTTAGCTTCCACACCACTGCTTTCCCTTAGTCTCCGAACTCCCCTCCCCACAAAACTGGAGTTTTGGCAACTATTTGAATCTTGCTTTCCTCTGGGTGATATCTTCACAGGCTGCAATCCTATCTACTACATCTATGTGTGCAGGACTCTAGAACTGACCCTCCCAGGCCCCAATCCCTTTTCATTTCTATGTTCACGTGCTCAGATGTTCACTGTCACTTATCCACTTTTCATTTCTATGTTCACATGCCCAGCTGTTCACCATCACTTATCCACAGCGGCTCTAAAGTCTGTATTTTAAATGTAAAACTTAACTCCTGTCTCCTTACATGCAATAACTATTACCCAAATACCCAGACTAATAACCAGGGAGTTACTAAGCTGTTTCTTCTCTCAGTTACCCTACACCAGACGTCTCTGTCGACAATTACTAAGCATAAACTGTGAAGCGTCTCCCTCTGATTGTACTGAACTCCTCAGATCCACTTCTATTGGGCTACTATAGCTTTCCCAGTATCAAAATGTAATGGCTTGTTTGCTGATAATAATAATTCTAAGAATCTTCACTGCACACGGTATACAAAGCCTGCTCCTCCCTCTCTGATCCCCATGAGTAGTTGCTCCTGATGGCAGTGCCTCATTCTCTGCTCCTTTATTCCTGCCGTTTGCAATGACTACTCCCTATGCTTCTGTAAACAATGCCTAATCTTTAATAGCAAACTCTCCTCTGAGGAGTTTTCTAAACTTCCCTAGCAGATCAGCCATTCCCTCCTCTGAACCTCTCTCTTTGAAAATGCTCTATATTACTCTACAGAGACCATATCTGAGTCAGGTGTAGCAGCACACATCTTAGCATGCAGGAGGTAAAAACAGGCAGATCCCTATGGGTCCCAGGCCTACCAGGGTTACCAAGAAACCACATCTGGTCTATTTTGCTATATGTCTTTAGGGGTCTATTCTATTCTACTGCTCTATAAGAAAAAAATCCTGTTTTATGCAACATGGCCCAGTGCCTATTATATGATCAATAATCAATAAATCCATGCTAAGTAATTATAATTTTTATTAAAGGATAGTGTACACCAATACAAATAATTTGCTTTGTCTTCTTGCTCTTTGAGACAAGGTCTCACTGGGTGACCCAGTGGCACGGCTTAGGTAGTAGAGTGCTTGCCTAGCATGCAGGAAGCCCCAATTTTGACCTCAGTACTCAGATAAACTGAGTACACTCCAACAGTCATGGGTAATTCTGGCACTCTGGTGGAGGCAGAAGTTTAAGGCCATCCTCAGCTACAGAGTAAGTTGAAAGCCAGACTGGGCTAATTCAGACCCTCTATTGGGGGGGTAGGGGAAGAGAAGGCCTTAGGATGTGATGATTTGAAAGATAAGTTTATATTATCAGTATTTTTTTGTTTAGCATAAAACTGAGTTCCATTACTTAGGTGCCTTCTGACAGTTTCTGCAGTCACACTGAGCACAAGACAGCAGCAGAACAAAGACCATGGGGATCAGTGCTACTGTGAGCATATTTTACTTTAACAAAACGGCAAAGAAATTTGCAACTTGTAACAATGCAAGGGTTATGTGTGAAATGCTCCTTGATAAACACAGCCAGGAGGACTTGCCTCTAACTCCTCCTTGCTGTCTCCTACTTCTGGTGGTGCTTGTTCCTATTTGTTTTATTCTGGTTTGGGTTTTCAAGGCAAGGTTTCTCTGTGTAGCTCTGGCTGTCCTGGAACAAGCTCTGTAGACCAGGCTGAGATCTAGAACTCAGAGATCCACCTGCCTCTGCCTCCAGCATGCTGGGATTAAAGGACTGTGCCACTACCACCTGGCTTTTTTTTTTTTTTTTTAAGGTTAATTTTATTTTATGCACGAGTATTTTGCTTGCATGTATGTATGTGCACCACATGCTTGCTGGTGCCAGATGAGGTCAGAAGAGACCATTGGTTCCCTGGAACTGGAGTTATGGACAGTGGTCAGCTGTCAGAGCTCCTCTCCAATTCCTCTGCCTCCTGTTTTAATACATGCAGCCACTAGGTGGCAGGCACTCTTAACAAGTTTTACTACCAATTTCAACACAAAACAAGGAAGTCCAGATTTGAGTTTTGTCATCAGAAAGCTAAAAGCCTCCTCTCAGGTCATCACCTTATCTTCTCCCTGCTCCCAAGTAAGGGATGAAGTTATCAAAGTTCAAGCAAGACAACCATGCATAGCACATTTCCAGTGTGAGACTTGCACTATGCCAACCAAAGGGAATAAACCAACTGCTCCTTCACTAGCCACTATTTTCTGTGCACCCCCAGAAGGAAGGGCAGAAAACATAAGAAAGAACTTGGTTCTTTCTGGTTCTCCCGGATAATGCTTCCATAACTGACGCCCATCTTTAATAGATTTAATGATCAGATTGAATGTACTTACTCTTATTTTACTTTTGCTATCACTCCCACTTAATAACCTCTCTCTCTGATGAGGTTGTTCCTTGTCCCTGGTGTGGTCAAAGCTGAGGTTCAGCTATAACTTACACTCAGCAAGAAGAGAAAGCTGATCACTAACTTGGTTTAAACTCCCAACTCTAGGCCAGCTTGGATCTACTCAGGAAAAGCAGCTTTCTATAAGGGCCACTTCTGCTTTGGTTGATAATAAAGAGTGTCAGTTTGTAGCCAGCTAAAGTGATGGTGGCAGTGGCGCACACCTTTAGTCCCAGCACTCAGGAGGCAGAGTCAGGTGGATTTCTGAGTTCGAGGCCAGCCTGCTCTACAGAGTGAATTCCAGGACAACCAGGGCTACACAGAGAAACCCTGTCTCGAGAGGGGAAAAAAAAAAAAAGGATGTCAACTTGTGTCTTTTCCCTGTGGATTCTATTTCTGAAGCAAAAATGGATGATCAAGGATATGTGTATGATTTCTTTTTTCCAAAGATTTATTTTTTAATTATTTGTCTCCATCAGTCATATAAGTGTGGGTGTCCACAAAGGCCAGAAGAGGGCAGCAGATCCTCTGGAGCTGAGTTACAAGTGGCTGAGAGCCATCTAGTGTTGGTGCTGGGAACTGAACTAAGAGAAACAAGTGTTCAGAACCACTGGACACTTTCCCCAGGCAAAACAATGAGTTCTTTGTTTTAAGGAAACACATCAGTGTGTGTGTGTGTGTACACATGTGTGTATGAAGGCCAGAAGTTGATCTCAAGTGTCTTCTTTGATTGATCTCTTTATTATGGAGACAGATCTTCTACTGAATTGCTGCTTGCCAAGGCCAGCAAATCTAGGTGCCTGATCCCTTGCCCTTGGGGTCCCATCTCCTGTCTCTGAGTACTGAGACCACAGGCAGCTTCCAGCCTGTGTGGCTTTATTACAGACTCTGGGGATCTGAGCCTTGGTCCTCATGCTCACGTGGCAAGGAAGCACTGTAGCTCCTGAGCCCCATAATGGCAGAGATCTTACGTTACATCTTTATATGTAAAAGTCCAGATGACTGAAAAACAAAACTTTAGTTGTGTATTATTGCCAGTTATAATGGAACAGTGAAAGATGGAGATTGGGGAAGACACAGGAAAACCAAAAAAACCTCTGAAAAGACATTCTATATCCAATGTTAGAAATAATTAGTCAAAGCAGGCAAAAAAACAAAAACAAAAATAACTCCAAGTCAGGGACTATATAGATGGCTCAACAGTTAAGAGCACTTGCTGTTCTTGGAGAGGATGAGGGTTCAGTTCCTAGCACCCACACTGTTCAGCTCACAACTGCCTGCAACTCTAGTTCTAGGAGATCTGGACACCTTCTGTCATCCAAAGGCATTTCCATGCATATGCACAAACACATACATAAAATAAAAAAAAAAAACAAAACAAAACCAGTTACACATGAAAACAAAGCATACAGATATATGGAAGACAGACAACCACACACACACACACAGAGGGGGAGTGGGAGTGAGAGAGTGAATGAGAAGAACTAAGGAAACAGAGAAGTCTACTTATGTAAACACATAATGTCACTTTTATAGGAACGGGTCAACTTCTATAGAGAACCAAATAACAAACACAACATCAGACTCTGGGCCATAAGTCACTCTAAATTCTGTGCTTGAACAAAGAAAGCAGCTCCATCCATACCCAAAACAGGCAAGGCTGCCTTTCAGTGAAACTTTTAAAACCCAAACTAAGAAAATAAATGTAGTTTTCCCAGTTCCTGGTGTAGAGATGGAACATAAAACTCCATCACTACTTTCTTATATAATTATAATCACAATACCTGCCAAATCCCTGAATAGTAATATTTAGATTCAATTTAAGAAGTATCCTTTTGCCGGGCAGTGGTGGTGCACACCTTTAATTCCAGCACTTGGGAGGCAGAGGCAGGTAGATTTCTGAGTTTGAGGCCATCCTGGTCTACAGAGTGAGTTCCAGAACAGCCAGGGCTATACAGAGAAACCCTGTCTCAAAAAGCCATAAAAAAAAAAAAAAAAAAGTATCCTTTTACATTTTTTACCAAAACTAAAGCAAAGCTGCAGACTATAAAAACATTTAAGCATTTACATAATTAAAACCATGAGTGGCAAGGAGTTAAAGGTGCTAGCCACCAAGCCTGAAGACCTGTTCCACCTCCAGATCTCACACAGTGGGAGCAAACCAACTCATACAAGTTGTCTTCTCACTTCCACATATGTGGCTTATGTGTGGCACGTCATGCATACATGCACACACACATGAAATAAATAAATACTATGCAAGCAAATGATTTTTTAAGAGAATTAAAAACAGCTGGAAATTCTGATTTAACCATATAACCCCAGCAACTGGAAAACTGAGGCAGAACTGTTGCAAATTCAAGTCCAATACACTTGGACTGTGTAGTGAGTTCCAGGCTAGCCTGGGTTACAGAGTACGGGGAAAGGAGGAGGAGAAGGGTGAGAAAGAAAGTAGAAGAGAGGGGAGAGAAGGTGAAAGAAGGGGAGGGAGATGGTCTTAAAGTTAACCAGGCAGGTGAGACAGCTCAGCAGATAAAGGCACTTGCTACTGAGCTCAATAATCTGAATGTTGATACCTGGAACCCACAGAGTGGAAGGAGAGAACTCACACAAGGTGTCTTCTGACCTTCACACACACACTGCAGTGATGCACACACACACACACACACACACACACACACACACACACCGTACCCAACAAATGAGTGAATAAATAATCTAGCCTTATACTAAAAACAAGCTACAAAAATCCTATGAACTTATCTGAGCTCATTAAACAAACCCTCCACTAAGAACTCTGAGTACCTGCAAAAAGCTTGTGTTGGAAAACACTGTTGTGGGCAGAGGCCTCAACCTGTTGGGTTTAGCCCTCCCAGCTGAGCAGAAGGCTCTTGTCTATGGCATTACCTGCATTTTCTGCAATTTTCAGGAAGACACAGAAGTCTCAATCTTCAGCACCAGGAGACACTTCTCTCTGGTTATTGGTGGGGGACTTTGGAAAGAAGGTGCCCACCCAAGCTCACCCACCTCTTTATTCTGCTGTGTTTGCTGCCATCGCCAGCGCCTTTTCAGTGCTTCCTTCTCGACCCCCTTCTCCATCAGTGCGTACAACGCTTTCCTCAGCACCAAGTCTCTATCATGGAAACCCCACATCCCTGTGGGGAGAAAGCAAGGCATAGGACACTTTGGCTTGACTCGCTTTCACTTACTAATCCAGCCTTTGTTCTGTGGCACTAGGGATCTCAAAAAAGGAGGGAGATATAATTTAATCCCCAAACTTCTAAGATGAAGCCATCACTCCTCAGCAAACCTAACAAACCAAAATACAACAGCTATTAAAACTGGTATGATATCATATACCCATCAGCATCATGAAATGGCTAGAAAATGGGGACCCCTTCCAAAGTTAAAAACAAATATATGGAGTTATGAGTAGGCTTAATAATTTAACGTGTCACAAAGGCCAATGAAAACCACGTATTTTTATACACTAAAGGACTAGTTAAGTATAATTTTGCCACTATACACATAGATAGCCACATAAGCTTGCTTATTGTGCTTATTACTTCCAGAGCTCAGCTCAGAGTGGAGCCTACAGGAACCGAGTATTCTCCCATCTCTAAAGATAGGAAGCTAAGGCAAGGTTCTCCCATTCTCCTAAGTCTTGGCATGAACCATCATGTCTACCTGGGATGAAATATAAGATGAAATCCTGCACATGATACTTGACTCAACGGTTTTCTCTCTACAGGGAGGGAGGCCATTTTTGAGACTCACCAAGAGAGGCTGCATGCAGGAGGCAGTTCCCATCCCCGGTAGTTGCTAAAGGGAGCAGCCTCTGGCAGGTGGAGTCCACACTGACCCACCAATTCAAACGCCCTTCAGACATGGCAGCAGGAGAAAGGGAGAGAAACAGATTAGAAAGACTGTCAGTATAAAACTACTAGTCCTTTTCTTGAGACCAGGGTCTTGCTACATAGACCAGGTTGGTTTTGACCTCATGATCCTTCTGCATCAGCCTCCCAATAGATACTGAATGCTCTGTATCATCATCACCATCATCATCATCATCCTGAAATGTGGTCTTGTGTAATTGAAACTGAGCTTTGAACCCACTATGTAGCTGAGGTTTGCCTTGAACTCCTGATACATCTGCCTCCATATCCTAGGTGCTAAGATTATGGGAATATAGCATTAAGCCCAGCCTCTATGACTCTTTATATCTTTACTTACAGTTAGAATCTGTTGAGCATGACTAGTTAGATCACTGTGTCTTAAGTAGAGACAATGCTGTCCCATGGGATCATGAGGCAACATGTGAAGACATGTTTCTTTCCCACAGTTGGTGGGGAGGTATATGCTTCTGGCATCTAGTACATACAGACCAGCAATGCTTCTAAGTGTAAAATGATGGTCAAGAAAGCTTGTACAACAAAGAATTACTTGGTACCAAGTATCAATAATACCCAAGGCTAAAACTGAGCTACTTAGTGTGGTTCTGATTCCTTCTCTCTGTCCAGAGACACTAACTTCAATAGCAGCAAGGCTCAGCTTAATTGAATCAACAAAGAAAAAACTATGCAAGGTATATATGTATATGTCTTATATCATTTATTTATGTGTATATATCCTGTATCATATGTGACAGCACTCAGCAGGTATGTGCTGTAACTTTAAAGTTATAAACAAAAAGACAAAGTATATAAAACACCCAAATAATTACTCTTAATTGTGAACAGCAATCTCACAAATCCATTTACAGGAGAGAACGATTTTACAAATGACACTTGAAAGTTTTCTTGAGTAATTAAAAAGTCGCTGGGCAGTGGTGGTGCACGCCTTTAATCCCAGCACTTGGGAGGCAGAGGCAGGCAGATTTCTGAGTTTGAGGCCAGCCTGGTCTACAGAGTTCCAGGACATCCAGGGCTACACAGAGAAACCCTGTCTCGAAAAAGCAAATAAAATAAAATAAAATAAAATAAAATAAAATAAAATAAAAAGTCTACAAAAGGAAAAAAGTAGCTTATGATTTCACTAACCCAGATAAGTTGGTAACTTCTAAAAAAGAGTTGCAGTTAACACTGGATACAAAATGGAAAAACTCCCTATTCATGCCCCCACCTTCAACCTCCGATCTTTCCTCCATAGGAACTTAAACTTTTTTTTATATATTCATTTATGTTATGTGTCAAGTGTTTTGTCTGTTTGCCCATCTACATCCCACAGGAATGCCTAGTGCTCTCAGAGGTCAGAAGAGGGTACTGGGTCTCCTGGGACTAGAGTTGCAGACAGTTGTGAGCTGCCATGTGAGTGCTGGAAACAAAGTCTCAGTCTTTCACTCTAGCCCACCATGAGGATTTTTTTTGTCTTTTTTGAGAAAGGATCTGACTATGTAGCCATGGCTGGCCTGGAGTGTGATATATAGACCAGGTAGACCAGACTGGCCTCACACTCATAAAAGATCTGCCTGCTTCTGGCTCCAGAATGCTGAGATTAAATAAAGGCATGTACTACACCAAGCCTGGTCTTTTTCAATCCCTACCACCCCCATGAGGATTTTTTTTAATATATAAATTCTTCCCAAAATTCCCAGCTGCCATACTGTTTTACACTAGCTAATTTTTCTTAATTACATTTATTTAGTGTGTGAGTCTATAAGCATTGGCACATGTGCATGGCACAGCACTGTGTGAAGGTCAGAAGACAACCTGGGGACGTCAGTTCTCTCCTTCCACAATGTGGGTCCCAAGGATCAGGCTTAGGCTGTCAAGTCTTGGTGGCAAATGTCTTTATCCACTGAGCTATCTTGCTTACCCAAATTAAGTTAATGTTAATTTAAAATAGGGTCAACTAAGAAGGTAAATAAACATAGGGGAAAGATTTGCATGAATAGATGTGACTTTTAGTGCATCATCTACAGCCTTGGTCCTCTGTTTTTGCAAAGATGCTCCATAGCCAATTATAATCAATTATTTTTGTTCACATACTGATTTTTGGGTATCAATTATTAAGCCCTTTACATACATATCTGGTTTCTCTTCTATTAAATAGGAACCTTTCAACGTGTCTAAATTTCATTCCTATCCCCTTCCCCAATACCTGGCTGGTTTTTATTCTTTATCTCAATACAGGTACCTGAGTCCTATCTGACAGAAATCAGATCTCACACTTAAAAAAGAGGCCACTGATGAAGGCTTTATGTGGCTGCAGGCCAAGACTAGAGGAGCTGTCACTGAAAAGGAAACACCCACTGACCTGCCTGTTCCAAGGCAACCAGCATGGACTGCTCAATGAGGTCTCTCTCTATGAAGCTGCGGAAGTCTTCTTTGTACACAGTGAGATCTGGAAGCTGGAAGGCACAGATGGGCATTTCCAGGGGGTGCTCACTGCTCCCCCCACCCCCACCATTGGAGGAGACATGGGATCGGGCCAGGGAAACAATGCTGGAGCTGGCGTGGGAGATGCCCCTAGACAGGCGTTTTTCTGCAATGAGAAATGGAGTCACCTTAGAACATATGCAACTCTCTCTGAGAATTCGCCACAGATGTAGGGTACTTACTGCTTGACAATTTCCAGTCAAGGAAAAATTGTATCTAGCCAGCTACTTCTCAACTTCGTATTTTTTTTTAAGCCAAATACAAATGGGAAAATATACAGAATTGCATATTTTGTAGATACTTATAGTACTACCAAAACCTTATTCATCTTTCTAGTCTTGTCTGGGGTTTCCCTAACCTTCCTTCTGACTTTATCTGTGACTCTCACTTTTTAACATGAATGTGAGCTGTTCACTTAGCAACCTGGTCATTTTTTTTTTTTAATGGGAAAAACAAGGAAGAAAAAATGGGCTTTCATTAAGCTGGATTTTGGCAAAGAATCGATCTAGTGTCTTAGAGGATGTAGAAAGGATTTCCATGAATGAAAAGATTATACAACAACATCTATACAACTTACTGTAACTTTTATTGATATTTAGAGATTCAATTCTAATATGCCAGAGAGCAAAACACGAAAGGAAACTGTGCCTCTGAATCATTTTGTTTTAAGTACATGGCACCTGCAATGTCCCAGCCCATGTAACATGAGCAGAATATGTCAGTGTGATATTACGTATTTGCACAGCTTCAAGTACTTGGGCGATTGTCACAAGGGGACAGGAGCTCTAATGCCGCAGCTGTCCTCCTCCAGTACTAGCCAGAGATGCTGCAGAGAATGCAGGGCTATCTCAGGTCATTCACAGATAGTTACAAAGTAACTGCTGGGTTTGGCTGGGAAGAGAGTAAGGAATGAAAATCTCCCTAAAGGAGCACACAGGTGCTCCCTACTCCACATATAAAACCTTAGTCCTCAGAGCAATACCTTGAATGATGTCATCCTGTCTCTGAAGGATGGGTCGAGAAGGGCGAGTGGGCTCTCTATCCAAACCCCCTTTTTCAGGGGTCTTAGGGCAAGTACTCCCTCCACTAAAGGGTGGGGACAGGTTCCCAGCATGGACTTGACGCAACTGTTCAAAATCACTGAGGGCAGCACTCACATCCCAGTTCTTTCCTAACAGGAGAAAAAACAAGAACATATAGTAGACTCAGAGTATTAAGAGACTAGGGAAGACCCCGGAGGACCATTCTAAACGTCCTAGCACAGTTAAGCAAGCCAGGTATGGCAGCACAAGCTCATAATGCTAAACCTCAGGAAGCTGAGGCAGGAGATTCACAAGTTTAAAGCTAGTCTGAGCTACCTGAGACTTAGTTCCAAAATACTTCATGTCAAAAATAAACCTAGTAAGATCATATTCATGTACACTACAATTTGATTTTAACTTTCTTCTCCTTCCACTTTAATTTTCTTCTTCTAAAATACCAATTTTCTTTATTGTCTATTTCCTATGTAAGGTACACAATGGTAGAAACTTTGTCTCTAAACCCAAAGGGCCCTTTAGAGACCTAGTTACATAAAATGAAACTCGTTTTACAGACAAAAGAAACAAAGCTTACAGAAGTACCAAATCTTGCTCAAAGTCTCAGTTTGTAGCAGGCTCAGTAGACTCCAGGATATCCTAAGACTGTAAAGTGCATACAAAGTCCAGGTCCGCAGTGAAGAGCTACTATGTACTCAGGAAAGTAGCCGGGCCACTCCCACTTTAAAAACAGCTCACTATTTGAAATGACTCTATGTGGTAGAGCTTTTCCTGTTGCTTTCTCTATTTAAATTATTTAACACATGTTGATGAACTGTTTGCACTTCTGTTACTCTAGCTGCTGCAGCCTTGGTATCCACACCTCCAATCTACTCAAGGAATCTCATGAGATTAATTTTTCTAAAGTACATTTAGTTCTGTGTTCAAAATCTTTATGTAATGGGTTATTATTACTACAGAAGGCTCCTTAGCCCAATATTGAAGGCTTTCTACAGTCTCTCCTGTTTTCTGCCTTTTTCTCTGTGCTGCAATTTATCTAGTTGTGAAAAATATAGATAACAATACTAGTATGCTGTGTGACTGATTCTTCCAGGCTAGATGTGATCATTGCCATCTGACACCCTCTTCTGGCCTCCTTGGAGATTAGGCATGCACATACATATATACATGTTAGGCACTCATACATACATATAAAATAAAAACAATCTTTCTGGGTGTTATTATTATCATTATTCTCTCTTGGTAGGGGAGACAGTAATGAGGTTAATAAAGTTTATAAGGTTCCTCCTCTGCCCAAGACTATGTAAGTATTTAACAACTGCTGAGAAGACAAGACTCTGGTGGTATAGCTGCCCATAGTTATCCATACGTTTGGCATGCTACCTAATCTCCTGAAGTGACCTCAATAAGCTCTGTCCTCGGGTAGACTTGGGTGAGGTGACTTTCATGATCTGCTCCCGTCCATCAGGTATAGATAGAAATAGACTTCCCCAGAAAAGGTTGTGCAATGCTGTGCTTGCAGCAGTGTGCCATTCTGAAGGTTAACTGAGTTGAAAGCACACACAACAGTGCTTTGTGTGCAGAATCTCACGTGCATTACTGCACTCTCACCTTTGTCTAACCCTCCTCTTAAGCTCTACTAACTCTTCAATTCATGCTTGCTGACTGAATTCTAACCCTTTCAACTCTTGCTCTTGATTCTCTTGCTCTAGTCTCCACTGGCCTCCTTGCTGTTGCTAGGCTACACCAAGACTGCTCCCCACCCAGACTTCTCCACTGACTCTTCTTACTGCATATAAGATACTTTTCTCCAGCATGTCTACCTAGATGAATCTCTGTAAACTTCAGATATCTGCTCAAATACCATGTTCTTAGTAAGTCCTACTCTGACTGCCCAGTTTAAAATCACGTCCACCTCAATACTCTGCTCATCATTTCCGTACCCCCCCCCATGCCCTTGAACATAATACAGTAAACTATACACGTACCCCGTGTGCACTGACCATCTTCCCTACAACATTAGGGTAGGGGGGTTGTTTAGTACAAGCATCAAGAACAAGAAACTCAATAAACATTTGCTGAATAAATGGAGAATATTTTCCCTGAATCAACTTGTGTGCTAATAAACAACCTGTATTGAGAACTGGGATTTGCATTTCCAACTGTCAGGAAACTCCTTAAAGTCATCAGGACCTCTTAACACTAGCATGTCCAGCACCAAATGTCAATCATCTCTCCAAAGCTTGTACCCTCTCTTTCCTCATGTGACCCCTAAATCAGTAACAGCATCGCAATCTCTCTGGGTCTGAAGCCTTCAGCTGCAGCTCCTCACTGTTGCTCAGACCCACCCTTTCTTCTCCCTCACCTCAATTACTCAGAGGGTTAAGTGACTCTCCAATCCATTCCTTCTTTTCTGTCTTTATTGTCTCTGCCCTAATTCAAGTCTTCATATGCTTACCTGGGTGGTATATATGTATGTGGGTCCTTCCTATGTTCTTCTAAGAAGGAGACTCTCTGATTTTCTAATGAGTCTCTGCTCCTAATCTCTCTTCTCTCTAATTTATTCTTTGTACTACAACCAAAGTTAACTTTTTCTTGTTGTTTTGTTTTTGAGACAGGGTTTCACTGTGTAGACCAGGCTTGTCTTGAACTCACAAAGATCTGCTTGCCTCTGCCTCCTGAGTGCTAGGGTTATGTGACACCATGCCTAAGAAAGAGGTAACTTTTTAAAGTAAATTAACATGCTAAAGAAAGAGACGATAATATTATAACAATAATAACAAGTTCTTTGATTCCCTTTCTAAATTGTACCTTTGTCACTATGTGAGTAACGAGAACTGAACCCAGGTTCTCTTAAGAGCAGCAAATGCTCTTAACTGTGGAAGCATCTCTCCAGCTACTAACTACTATCTAACTCTATCAGCTCCTCTCCCTCTAACAACACTGTGGTCTAAATCACCATTATCTCTCACCTGAACTATGATAATATTCTTACCTGGTTTTACCAATGGCTACCTTCCAATATAACCTACTGAAACAGATTAAACACTCAAACTCTAAAAAGTATTCTTATACTATTAATAATTTCACTTCCAGTGAACTTAAGGTATAACTTCCTTACTGTGGTGAACAAATGCCCTCATACTCTGCTTCCTGTTCACCCCACCACTTCCCATCACTCTTCCCATCACACCAGACCACTCTTCCTGTCTCTCTCACCACTCCATTACATCGCTCTCTCCTCTCAGGGTCATCTTGTAAGCTATTTCTCCTAGGCAGTCCTTCCTGAAAGCTAAATTAGATTTCCCTCTTCGTAACTCTTAATGCCCTTAGTTTTTTTTAATTTCATAAGTGTTTACAACATGCAAGAAGTATTTGTAACATGATCATTAAGAGCCAAACTCAGAAAACGGGTCAAGGTTCAAATTCTATGTAATTTCACTAGAATTATATAACACAGCAGCTGAGAGAGTAATGCATCAAGTACCTTGCATACACTGGGCACATTGCACACACAATGAAACATATCCTCTTATAAGAGAATGATTTTATTTTTATGTTTTCCTTAATTCTGAGTGTGTTGTTGGGCATGTGTGTGGTATATATGTGTGCTTTGTGCATACAAGTGCATATAGAGGCTAGAACAAGTGGGTGGTATATATGTACAGCATGTGTATAAATGCTAGAGGTCAATATCAGGTGTTTTTCCTTATGATTATTTTAGTGGGCTAATCTATAATTTTTCCCTTGACTTACGTGAACATAGATTCATGGTGAAGAAAGCTACCCAAAAATACAAGATGACCGGGAATCTGCAGTTTTACAACTATGGTGGATCACACAAAGTAGATCAACAGAAGCAACTAAACTGAGGGCACACAGCACTCAAAGTGTTTTTCTGATCACGTTAAAAATTTTCAAATCGCCGGCAGTGGTGGCGCACACCTTTAATCCTAGCACTCGGGAGGCAGAGGCAGGCAGATTTCTGAGTTTGAGGCCAGCCTGGTCTACAGAGTGAGTTCCAGGACAGCCAGGGCTACACAGAGAAACCCTGTCTGGAAAAACCAAAAAAAAAAAAAAAAAAAAAAAAAAAAAAAAAAAAAAGTTCCAAATCACCCTAATAATATGAGATTTTGGTTTTCCTTTTCTCACTCTCTCCTTACCTTCTAGAAGATCTCGAGCCAGCCCTGGCTCTGCACCTGTGGAACGAACAAAATCCGACAGGACAGCATCCATGTCCAGGGTCATGGGATCATCAAGTACTCTCAGACAGCAGGATGTAAGCAGAACATAGATGAAAATCCAGGCTCTGACCTGAAAAGGAGATATGTGCACAAGGCTCAAGTAACCAGAAGAGCATCACCACAGCCCAACTTCAACAGGCTCTTAACGAATAGTAAACTACTCTGGTTCCTTTATTCCAACTGAATTTTCAAACAAGGAATTTTAATTTTTTTCATGAAGAATCACATTTCATTTTCTTGTTAATAATATTTTAATGCCTACAATAACTACAAACCACTCAACAAAGCTTTGCTTCTGTTTTGATTTGATTTTTAAGGAGGGAGGCACTGTGGTTGAAGCCCAGGGCTTGTATACACTAGGAAGTGCTCTGTACCCACTCTAGTGCCAAGTCTGCCCCTCCAGTCTAAAGGGAGAAGGCAGCAAGCTGCTGCCCTAAAAAGCTCTCCAACCTTCAATGTTCCCTAAATGGTACCATTCTCATTTCCCTCCTGAAACATATTTATTATTAAGGGGTTTTGGTTTTGTAGACAATGCTTCATTACGTAGCTCAGACTAACCTCAAACTTGTAGCAATCATCCTGTCTCAGCCTTTTGAATGCTGATACTACTGGCATGTGCCACCATGCCCCGGCTTTCTCTGAATTTACTTTAATCACTCTCTGCCTAGCCTTTGATTTTCATGTCCAATTTTTGGAAGCGGGAAGTTGTGTGTCTTCTTTACCGATAAATCCCCAGAATGAATTACTTGATACATACAGTACAAGGCACATTGGCCCTTAGGAGATACTTATTAAACAAGTGAACACTACACCGCAGATGACTTCAGGGCTGACTAATATTCTCATGCTAGTTGAGAAAACAGGAAGAGTTAAACTGAATGCTGAAACTACTAAAAATAAAATAACAAGCTACTCTGCACTCTGAGTGGAGAGCCAAGAGGCTCATCACAACAGTCACTGACTGTACAACTCAGGAAACACAATCAGACAGGATTTTCTCCTCCCAGGATAAGTGAGTGCCAGTTTACCTGAGAAAAGATCCCTTCTTTCAGACTTGACTTTAGCAGAAACTATGTCCGTTGACCTGACTGCCTGGCACCATGCACATTCCTCTGAGGTTAACAGTCCCAGCTGAGAAAGCAAAACTAGGGTGGAGAACCACCTCTGAGCGCATTCATCAGTCCTACGGTGCTCTGTAGAAGGGGCTCCTTCATAAAGTGCCCAGGCATCCAAATGCTTCACTGCACCCACTAATCCCATCTTTTTGGAAAAGACAAAACCAGAATTGTTGAAAACAACAGATGACTCAGACAAAACATTCCTCCAAAAACCTAAAGTCTAAGAATGACCCCCAAGTATTTTTTTTAAGATTTATTTATTTATTTCATGTTATTTCATGTATGTGGGTACACTGTTGTTGTTTCCATACACACCAGAAGAGGGCATCAGATCCCATTACAGATGGTTGTGAGCCGCCATGTGGTTGCTGGGAATTGCAGTCAGTGCTCTTAACCACTGAGCCACCTCTCCAGCCCCACCCCAGGGATTTTTTTCCCTCACTTCTCTCCTATCCCTGAATACAACTTGTTTAGTAGTATAATCTGATCCCATTTTTCTACATTTTTGGATCTAGTAAGGCAAATAGCAAATTTTTGTGGGCTATAAAAATTATAAGTCTCTAAACTGATAACTGAATTGTTTTGTTGGTGGTAGTTCTTAGGATTTTTTTGTTTTTGTTTTTTGAAAAAGAGAAATCACTATTTGTTATAGTACTCTAAAAATACAAGAGATCAATGGGAACAGGGCATGATTTAGTCATATCCCTAGCCCAATACTGAGCAAGGTATCTACAATATAATGGGCAGTCAATAATTACTTGGTGACTAAATTCATTATAAACAAATGTCTAATTTTCATCTGCTTCAATATCCTAAGCACCAAGCCAGCATTCCTGAGGTCAACAGTCCCTGCTGTTAACCTCATACTAATCCAGAACTACATGAAGAACTTCTGGTCAAGCTTTCTACAAAATGACCCAGCCCCCTTGCAGCTTGTGCTTAAGAATTGAATTTCAAGGCAGGCAAGTGGTACACATTTCTAATATCAGCCCAAGAGGCAAAGACAGGAGGATTGAGAATTCAAAGCTACAAAGAAAGACCCTGTCTCAAAAAAAAAAAAAAAAAATTAAATGCTTTCAGAATTCACTGGTGAATGAAAGGCTTTTCGTTTCCTAATTCAAATGAGAATTCTCTCCAAAGCCCATTATATTCACCACTTTGTCACAGGACATGGTCACTGTCCAAGTAACAAACACATAAATAATCCAAAATTAGGGGCCTAACTCCAAAACGAACTTCAATATTTGCTCTTAAAAAAATAAAGCAAGGGAGATGTGTGTGTGGTGGCATAGGCCTTTAATTCCAGAATTCTGAAAGCAGAGGCAGGCAGTTCCCCATGAGTTCAAGGCCTATGTAATGAGTTCAAGGGCAGCTAGAGCTACGAGACCCAGTCTCAAACAAACAGACAGACAAACAGACAGACAGACAAACCACTGTAAGCTACTGTAACAGCTTTCTGAAAAGACATGGGAAAGATGCAACAACATACACACACAGAGCTCAGTGGAATGCAGGAGGCTTGACTGAGCCACAGGCATGCAAACAATTTCCAGCCAGATACAGGCTCCTGAGGGAGAAGCAAATGAAAACCAATGGTGTCGTGGCATCTGGGATCTAACATGGTAACAGAAGGTAGGTTATTCAATTCCAAACATCTAAAATAAACAAATAACTCCTATCTGGAAAGACTGGCTCTTCAGCAAAAATGTGAAGCACTAAAGCAAACTTCTTGGCAGCTCATTCTTGTATTGGATTCTCCAATACATGGTGTAGACTATGCCCTTCGCCCAACAGGTAAGGACAGCAGCTCTCGTTACAACATCACCACACCTGGCTGACGCTTCTCAAATTCCAAGTGAGGATACTGAAGCCAACTTCAAAGACTCAGCTAGCTCTGTCTCAACACACAGGAAGGGAAACCCAAAACAAAAAACCAAACATAACCTTCAGTTTTTCAAATAAAAGGGAAGCAGCACTCAAATGTTTGTCAACTGTGTGGTTTATAGATGGCTTCAGTCAAAAGCATCCAGTTTTCCTAGAAGGGCTGTCACCAATTATTTAGTCCCATGTCTGACCCTACCAAAGAACTCTTCTATTACATCTCCAGTAGACTGTCCAGTTCCCGAGTGGATACACACTCTGACAGGGAGCTCATTACTTTCAGATCCAATTGGAAGAAATTGTTTTGTTTTGTTTTTTTCTAAATAAAAGCCAAAGCTATCACTACACTCCTCCCCTGATAATGTTCACATAATGGTTCTTACTCAGTTCTACTGAACAACAAAACTGACTCCTGAGAATGATGGACTTTTCAATGGAAATTAAATTATTACTTTACATAATTACTTGTTGCAGTCCAACATCATTATCATGAGCCAGGAGGTTTTATAAACTCTTTCCCTGGATCTGTATTTACCTGTACCTATCTATATTCATTTATAAATGTTGGTGCTGACAATAACTATAAACTCAACATGTTGCATAAACAGAGTATCTTGGTCAAAATTCAATTCTGCCTCTTGCCCCTGCTTCCACTTCCATGCTTTCCTGAAGACAGAAACCAAGAACTAACAGGAACAAGTTAGTATTCCCTAAGCTCTTTCTATAACAACTCATTAGCAGTGCACTCAGCAGCACACAAAAGGTGCTGGGTCTGATTCCTAGCAACCTTCCTTTACTATCTTATTAGCTCAACAATGAAAACAACAGGCCAGGTGAACAGTGCATCTGAATGTCCAGTCTGAATGCAGCCTTCCCTAGCCTCCAGCTGTTGCCAAAGGGATGCCTTTGGTGTGGCACAGAAAGGAGCACAATCACTGGGGAAAGGCTCTTGCTTCCCCACTTCAAGTCCTACCATTTTCCTGAGAATGTCAGTGCTCATCTGTAATCCATCTACCTTAGAGTTTCATAACATCTAAAACTTTCATCTCTAGTGAGATAATTCAGATGCTGACCCTGCCATTTCCTGAAACCATTTCCTCTAGGAGTCTGAAATTCTAGCATTTTACTCTACATTTTTTTTCTTTTTTTCTTTTTTAAAAGACAGTGCCTCTACAAAGCCTTCAGTGGCCCAGAGCTTCCGCTATAACTCATGCTGGCTAGGTTCTTAGTTTCTATGACATCTACTTTCTTAACCACATTATGCTTGGGACAATAAAAAGTCCATCAACTGCCAATGGAACATTGGGCACTATGCTCAAGATGAAACATGAACAGTGAACCAGACACAATTCCCATGCTTATAAAATATCTACAGTAAAAGGAAAATAATTACAAAATCTCACAATAATAAATATTGGAGCAGAGACTGTTGTCTCCGTAAGGAGGGAGAAGAAGCCACAGGGAACGTGGTATTTAACTAAGAACTGGACAGTGAGCAACTAGAGAGACAGCCTGGGATTAAGACGGCTCCAAGCTGATGAAACATTTATCAAAGTTCTGAACTTTGTGAGAGGTGAGAGCTGTAGAAAAAGAGACAGGACCTAGTAGAGCCTGGTGAAGTTTGAGGTTTTATCCAAAAAGTAATGATAAGTATTGTGAGCACGGGTGAAAAAGAATCAGAAGTGAATTATTAACATATCAGAATGAAAAGGTTTTAAAGCTGTTGCTGTTGCTACAACCATCCTGATTCTACTGGGAAGAATCTGAAAGAGCACGGTGGACTCAGGAAATGACTGCTGAGGAGACAGATCTGATGAACTAGATTAGGATGGCAGCAGAGAGGAGAAAAGCTGAAGAGATTCTCATCTTGTCCCCTCTTGCAGAACTGAAAGGAAAACCAATGACTGATTATTTAAATAATCTGCAAATACCTAGTTTCTTTTTTAAAAAACTTATTTATTTTCATGTTATGCATGAGCGCTTTACCTACATGTATGTATGTGTACTACATGCATGTCGGGTGCTCAGAGACCAGAAAAGGACATTGGATGCCTGGAACCTAGACTTATAGATGGTTGTGAGCTACCATGTGGGTGCTGGGAACCAAAAACTCCAGTCTTCTGCAAGCGTAGCAAGTGCTCTTAACCACTAAGCTACCTCTACTGCTCAAAACCTAGTTTCTTTCTTTCTTTCTTTTTAAAAAAATTGGTCCACATAGCTTTTTAATTTGAAATGTGAAGAAGAAATGTGTACTAGATAAAATGGATTTATGTAAACATTTATTTTAGTTTAATGAATTTACAAAAATTTAAAGACCTAAAAGTAATTTGTTAGGCATTTTTATAGATTTCTTATCACTGTGATAACAAAGTTCAACAAATTGTGTGGCTTAAATACCACTTTGCAGTTTTATACTTTTTTAAAAAAATTAATCATTGTATTCATCTACATTACGATTGATCCCCCCTTCTCAGTTTCCCTTCCACAATGCCCCCATCCCACCCCCCTCCTCTTTCCTCTACCCACCCACCCACTCCCGCTTCACCACCCTTGGATCCCCCCTACACTGGGGCATCGAGCCTCCGCAGGACCAAGGGCCTCCCCTCCCACTGGTGCCAGATAAGGCCGTTCTCTGGTACATATGTATCTGGAGTCATGGATCCCTCCATGAGTGCTCTTTGGTTGGTAAAACCTAGTTTCTGTATCATTCTGTTTTAGCTACCCAACTTGGGTGGCTCTGCCACTCAATTTCTCTACCACTAGATGGAGTTACTGAACAAAATAAGATCAAGTAATTCTGTAGATTAATATGCCAACTAAAGTGCATTTAGTTTTCTTTCATCAAAACACCATTGTCTTCTGGTTGACTCTGTTACACCACACAGTTGTCTCATGACCATCTCACACCTTCACCATTTTTCCTGAGCCTCCTAGCCAAGAAGCTGTCTCACTCACTCTTAGCAAGGATCTTGCTCTCTCTGCAAAGAAACAAAATTATAAAGCAAGGCAAAAGGACTTTTTAGATTTTCTCCCCTGCCCTTCTTTCACATTTGTGGTGGTTTGAATAAGAATGACCCCCACAGGCTCATGTATTTGAATGCTTAGTCAGTTGCTGTGTAGACTGGTACTAAGGGAGTGGTACTATTTGAAAAGATTAAGAAGATTGGGGGAAGTGTGTTCCTGGGGGCAAGGGGTGTGTGTGTGGGGGGGGTGTATAGGCGCTGAGGTTTCAAAGCCCATGGCAAGCCCGGATTGTCCTTCTGTTTGTCCCTCTGTCTGCCTATGGAGCAGTCTGGAGCTCTTCACTACTTCTCCAGCACCTGCCTAAGTGCATCATGCTCCCTCCCTACCATGATAATGGATTAAACCTCTCAACTGCAAGCACGTCCCACTTTAATGTTTTGTTTTATAGGAGCTGCCTTGACTATGATGTTGTCAGCAACAGAATAGTGAATAAGATGTTACTACCCTCTTCTTAAATAGACTAATCCCCTGATGCTACTTTCTTAACCCGTATTTAGTTCATCCTACTCAAATGGGCTTCTACAGGAGGACAGTGCCATCACAGGGACTGTCACAATCATCCTCCTCAGCTCTCCCGGAGCCTCCTAGGTCACCTTGTGGACTCTCTGCCTGTTCCTGAACTAAGGTTAAATAGGCACAGTTCTCGCCATAAGCCCCCCATTTCTTACTCTGTAGCATCTCCTTGAGAGACTTCATTCTCAACACTGGCCACCCAAATGCTGATGATGTTAAAAGTATCCAGAGTATCAGACTCTTTCTGCCTTGTACGAGAAGCCCCAGACACTTCAACCCAGACAGATTAAAAACATATTCCTCTTTCCTCTCTGTCCTTCGTCCTTTCTAGCTATCACAGTGCTTTCTAATCTAGCAAATGGAGCATCACTCCAAGCATGGAGCCGCAAGCCAAGAAGGCATGCTGTACTTTCCTCTTCTGCCTTACACTCTCACACAGCTTTTCAAATTTACCTTTACAGTCTCTTAAATCCATCCAATGCCTTTATTTAACAAGTTTTGATATCTCTTTTGAAAACTGGGACCCAGAAAAAAACTTCTTTTTCCTTTCACAAACACTGATCAATCTCTATAAACACCTAGTATAAAGAATTATTTAATATAAATAGACAGTATACCAGTGCTCAAAACTCCTCAAAGGCTCCAATGAGGAAAGTTCAACATCTAAATTTTGCACATCACACGAAAGCCCTTCGTGACTGGGCTCTCCCTCTCATTAGCTCCATCAAGTGTATTTCAGATGTCAGTTGCTGTGTAGACTGTTCCCTGCCTAAAAGGACTGCTGGGCTTTTTCCTCTTCTCGAAAACCCACTGAGTGCCACCTCACTTGCAAAGTGTTCTCTGGACTCTACTTTCCCCTTGGTCTTCACAATAGAGCTTTGCCCCCCGGCATCTATCACCATTTCCCCAGAGCACACAGATTCTGTTGATTTACATGTTTGTGTCTCCACCAAACAGTAGCAAAACCTATCTTAACTTTCCTGTGTCCCAGTCACTACCAGGTACACAATTTTCATTCCAATAAACTGAAATATATTTGTATATTTGCATAGTACCTAACTACAGACAGACAGACAGATACAACACACACACACACACACACACACACACACACACACACACACACACACACACCAGTATTACACATAGGCAAATTTACAATGGCTTATCTTAAAGACATTTTGCTAAAGACTTAAATTACTTTATTTGGAATAGCTTCTATTCCCTAATGATTGCTACAACTCAGGAGGCTAATGCTGCATTAAAGCCCATCAGTACATACTAAGTCCCCAACAACTTAACAACAGAGAAAACACCCTAAAATTAAATACTGGTGGAAGAGAATAGATCTCTGTCAAAATGCTTGAGACACTACTGACCCTACATGCTCTGCACACTCTCCTCCGTGCTCTCACTCTGCACACTCTCCTCCGTGCTCTCACTCTGCACACTCTCCTCCGTGCTCTCGCTCTGCACACTCTCCTCCGTGCTCTTACTCTGCACACTCTCTGGCCCCCGCCAATGCACTGGAGCAGCCTCTGTGCTCTGCATCCTCTCCAACTCCTCTCAAACCTCACTGAAAAAAAAAAAAACAAAACACATTTAAGATTCAAGAATTTTTCAAAGGTCAGAGACTCCTCCATGCTTATGATGTCAACTCCAAGGAATCCAGACAGAGAGAGAGGAGGGCAGGGGCACACAATTCTTCCTAAGGTGGGAGGGAGGGATGAATGATTGTTTTGGCAGGCTGTCTTTGGTTAATACCGGTCCTTCTAACATACAAAAATGTAAACTTTCAGACAGAAAGAGAAGATGGCCAACTTCCACTCTCAAGGAACCCATGTAACATTAAATGAAGCCAAAGTAGACTAAAGCTTTAGAAATGATTTCACTTAAATTTTCAAACAACTCTAAGAGGTTTATATCACTAACCTCAAGTTATAGATGATAATGGCTTAGGGGATTCCTTCAACATCATACAGTACTAAGTAACTAACCATATTATTTACACACCAATCCACCACAACAGAGACCCGTACCTACTCTAAGAGCACACTTCATCTGGAGAGGATGGAAGAACATGGTCAATCTATCCACTCATACAGGAGCTCACCCACACACTCAGAGCCTTTCAATTCCACACTAAAATAAAGAATTAACTCTGGGTTCTGACACTTCTTGTTACAAATCTGGATCTAACATTTTAGGACTGTGTAATCCTGGAAATACAACTATTTTGTGCCACATTTTTTTCACATATAAAATGGAAATTACACAGTTCATAACTCTTGTTTGGATTACAAATATTTACAATCTTTAGAGTAATACCTGATATCCTTGAGAAATGTAAACTGCCTATTTGAGCCCAAATCCTTGTCACAATACTCTTAACTCCACCAGGACCCAACATAGCTGCTATCATTTCTTCCAGAATTCACTCCTCCCAAAGCAACCTCTCCAGGCCTACAAGTCTTTTCTTGTTTTTTTCTTTTTTTTTTTTTTCCATGTGTCTTTTTTGTTTGCTTTGTGTATGTGTGTGTGTGTGAGGGGGGGAGGTGTTTTGTGTTTTGAGAAAAGGTTGTATATAGCCCAGGCTGGCCTTTAATTTTTTGTGTTGCCAATGGCCTTGAATTAGTGGCCTTTCTTTTTCTATGTCACAAGTACTGGGGATAGAGACTTGCCACCATACCTGGTTTTTGCAGGGCTTGGAATTCAGCACAGGTCTTCAAGCACGCTAGGCACGCACTCTACCAAGTAAGACACTTGTTTGGGGACTTGTTTGTTTGTTTGTTTTTGTTTTTAAAAGACAGGTCTCACTGTGTAGCTCAAGCTAACCTTGAACTCATCATTCTGTAACCCAAATAGACACTGACCTTGCAATCTTCCTGCCTCACTTTCCCAAGTAGCTGGGATCACAGGCCTACACTGCTATGCCTAAAGCAACATTGTTGACTTGTTTGTTTTAGATGAATGTATACTTTACATGCTTTTTTTTTCTTTTTCCTTTCAGTTAGGGCTGAGAATGGCCCAAGATTGGGGTTTCTTGGGTTTTTGCTGTTAACTTTAGCTTTGTCTTTTGAGTTAGGGTTTCTCTATGTAGCTCTGGCTGTCCTAGAATTCACCATGTAGACCAGGCTGGCCTTAGAGAGATCTGCCTGCCCCTGCCTCCTGAGTTCTAGAATTAAAGGCATGTGCCACCACACTCAGCCAAGATTGGGTTTTTAATAAAGTCAACTTTTAAGATATCCTACAAAAACAAAAGTTCTACTTGAGTCCTTTAAAAATTGATTACTTAATTTCATATACAGACTACTAACAAAACAATAATAAATTAATAGTCTACACTAATTGTAAAACACTGACCTCTCAAAGGCCAATTTGCTAACCTTTAGTAACTCCCATCCCTCTGTCAGCTATTCAGTTCCTAATTATTGGTCATTTGTTTGTCAATTATTTAATATCTAGTAAATGGAAAACATCACAAAGAAGGAAAAAAATCAAACTACTGTACTATCTGTTAGTTATCCATACAAAACCAATCTATTTCATAAATCTCTTCTGGTAAATTAATTTCCTCCCACATACAGCTAATAACTTTTAGCTTCCATTAGACAAAGTTTTCCTTTTTATAAAAGTAGACACTTCAGAGACAGGCACAGTGGTGTGTATTTGTAATCTCAGCACTCAGAAGGCTGAGTCAGAAGGAATATTTTGAGCTCAATGTCATCCTAAATTACACAGAGAATAGCAGATTAGCCAAGACTATATAATGAGACCCTATCTCAAACAAGCAAAACAACAAATTAGATACTTCAGCTCAAAGATTTTCATCACTTTCTTCTTTTTAGTTCTGCATCTGTCTTTTCCTACCATCCCTAAAGCTCCTGTAGACTCTATGTAGGCACTTGCCATTGTTATTAACTGGTCTTTTAGATACTTCCACCCTATCTCCAACTTGATTATCAGTCATTTACTCAAAATTTGCCAACCTGGTCTATCATCTTCCAGACACTGGTTTAATGGCTGGGAATACAAACAAAGAGGAGCCATAGAACTGCCTGCACAGAGTGTCAACCTGTTAGTGTCATCACTAGCACAGGAACTCATACAAGAGCAACCTCATGACTCAGGTGAGTGAGAGAAGTGGAATCTTTAAAGACTGCAGGGGACTAGAGGACAGGACTACATTTCAGTGGAGATCCTTGATGTTGGCATTTTTATTTAATGTTTTAAGTATCCATACTTAAAACAGACTTTAAATTATTTATTGGTTTCAAATATTTACCATTTTCTGATTTGCCCCATTGATACAATAATGGTATATATGAACAAATATAATTTAAATGTGTATAGCTATGAGTTCACTAAATAATTTTGTAGTTTTGTGAAACACTTTGACAGATCATAAAAAGAAGTTTCAAATTATAATAGAATATACTTGCAATCTCAATATTCGAAAGAGTGATGTGGGAAAACACCCAAGTTCAAGACCAGGCTCAGCTATCTAGTGAATTCTAAGCCAATCTAAGCTATATATATGACTCTATCCCTCAAATATTTTTAATTAAATACTCTTTAAGGTTTTTATTCTGTGTTTTCTGATAGCTGACACATATACTCAGAGGCACTTGTCATACTTAAATGATACCAAATGGCAAAGCAGCTGGACCCAGGGATTCTGATTCTGGGTTCACATCAGTTCTCCAGACATTTACGAGAAAATCACATGGTTGGTCACACAAACTCCACATGCTTATTGACACTGTCTCTTAGTTGTTACTATCCTTCCTGACAACTGCCACCCACTCCACAAATGCATACCTATAGGGCTGCAGTAAAGTACACTCTCTAATCCAGGTCATCTCCACTTGGGCATCTCTTTCACTTGGGCAGGTTGCTCTTCTTGTAGTAGTTTGTTTTTCTTTTAAGAACAAACAACTTGGGGTTAGAGGGATGGCTTGGGGGTTAAGAGCACTGGTTGCTCTTCCAGAGGACTTGGACTTGATTCTCAGCACCCCTACTGAACACATAACTCTGTCACTCCAGTTCCAGGGATTTCAATGCCCTTTTCTGGCCTCTGTTGGCAACAGGAAGGTGCAAAGTACCCAGCCATACATGTAGATTAAACAACTATACACATAAAATAATAATTTACATAATTAACATCCTATGTGAACAGAAGTAGGGAGGCTCAGAAAGTCAGTGTTTTCCCTATGTTACACTGTAAAATTGTGAACTTTTAGAAATATCTTATCAGAGACCATTTTATTCCATATATCAAGTTACAGATGACAACTCAGAGTCAAGTGAGTGAAGTTTAGTCACTGTCCAAACCACAAAGCTAACTAGTGATAAACCAGTTCCCAAAACATAAATCTAGTGATGCTAGTAACTGTTACCTGATGTGAAATATCACCAGCTTTCAAACTCCTAGCCCCCCACCCTCATATCCAGCTAAATCTCTCACTTCTACAGATGGGTACCAAATGGAAAAAAAAAAATGTGTACTTTAAAAGCCAATCCCTGCCTGGCAGTGGTGGCACACGCCTTTAATCCCAGCAGTTGGGAGACAGAGGCAGGCGGATTTCTGAGTTCGAGGCTAGCCTGGTCTACAGAGTGAGTTCCAGGACAGCCAGAGCTACACAGAGAAACCCTGTCTCAAAAAACCAAAAAAAAAAAAAAAAAAGTCAATCCCTTAGCAACCCATATTCAGGAAAAGAAATCACCTGTAAAGACTATCAGAGAGGCATAGCAAAACAAAGCACTTTTGTGTGCTGGCCAACACTAAGTGAGATGGAAACTCTACTTGGAATAACTCCACAACATCATCTCCCTAAGGCCTAAAGCAAGACAGTAGGATAAAACTATGTATCATAGAGATATCATTTTTAGTTTTATATTGTTAGTTTGAAGCTAGAATATACTTTTTTCAGAATAACCTATTTTAATTGAATATACTTGTCTTATACTAATTAAAAATCACTGCTGAGCTTTGAACAAGACAAAACATAACCCAAAACCAAGAGAGAAACGAAACACCAACTTTTAACCCATTTCTTCTGTTTGGCCCAAGTGGAAAGCTTAAAGCATCAAAGCAGCAGACCTCCCTACAGTCGTTCAAGTTAGTTTACTTCTTAAAATACAAAACAAAACCACTTGTCCTCTTGCTCAGGAAGGGCCATCATCAACAGAGTGGCACCCACATGCAAACTCTCCTAACTCAACGGCAGGCCAATGATGCCTTCTAGAAGTTTATAATGTGCTGAGTCCATGAAAAAACAGGGGTGGCACAAATATCAGCCAGCTTCCTTTATTGAACAAATATTTACCAAGTACCAGAAATCAGAGACAAAAACAAAATAAAACAAATTTTTAAAAAGCAAAAGAAATCATAAAGGGGAGAGAGAGATCTTCAAAATCTACTGAACAGATTATTACAGTTGTTTCTCTCCAAGAATGCCAATCACTGAAAGTTACCCATGAAGTCCTTTGATGAAATACCTAATCAAATACTTTAATCAAAGACATTGTTTACTCAATCTTACTACCTTGAAAGCCAGACAGACACTGATCCTGACCAACACATTTGCTATCTATTCTACAGGATCCATATTAGAAGATGTAGTTTGTCTTATCCCCAACTCAGGATAAACTGTTTACTATGTAGATAGATGATTCCCAAAGAATGTACTAAAAATGTCTAAGGTCAGGTGTTGTGGTATATGCCTAAGCAGTTGTGAGGTGAAGGTAGAAAAATGAGGAAATTCAAGGCCACCTTCAGTTACCCAGGGGGAGCTAAGCTAGATGAAACCCTGCCTGTTCCCCCACTTCATCCCCCCAAAATGACAAGTCCTGTTAAACGTGCTTTAGAAACTCTAGATCATGTGTACAACTGTGATGCAAATAAGAAAACTGAGGTAACCCAATCACAAAAGAACACACATGGTATGCACTCACTGATAAGTGGATATTAGCCCAAAAGCTTGAAATATCCAAGATACAATTCACAGACCACATGAAGCTCAAGAAAAAGGAAGATTAAAGTGTGGGTGCTTTGGTCCTTCTTAGAAGGGGGAACAAAATACTCACAGGAGCAAATATGGAGACAAGGTGTGAAGCAAAGACTGAAGGAAAGGTCATCCAGAGAATGCCCCACCTGGGGATCCATCCTAGATACAGTCACCAAACACAGACACTATTGAGGATGCCAAGAAGTGCATGCTGACAGGAGCCTGATTTAGCTGTCTCCTAAGAAGCTCTGCCAGAATTTGACATATACAGAGATATGCTCAGGCCAACCACTGGACTGAGAGCAGGGTCCCCAATGGAGAAGTTAGAGAAAGGACTGAAGGAGCTGAAGGGGTTTTGCAACCTCATAGGAAGAACAACAATATCAATCAACCAGACCCCCAGAGCTCCCAGGGATTAAACCACCAACCAAGGAGCACACATGGAGGGACCACAGCTCCAGCAGCATATGCAGCAGAGGATGGCCTTGCGGAGCAGCAATGGGAGAAAAGGCCCTTGGTCCTGTGAAGGCTTGATGCTTCAGTGTAGGGGAATTCGAGGGTGAGGGAACACCCTCATAGAAACAGGGGAGGGAGAATGGCATAGCAGAGTTGGGGAGAGGAACTGGGAAAGGGATAACATTTGAAATGTAAATAAAGAAAATATCCAATTTAAAAAAAAAAAAAGAAAGAAAAGAAAACCATTGAACTATTTGTTCACATAGAATAGACAGAAGTAGCCTAGGCAACCCTTTACAAGAATATAGCATCAGACCAAGTCTTCAGAAGAAATATCTTTGCCTTTCCTCTCCCACAAAAACTACAAAAGCATCAATTAGTGCACAAATTAATACCTCATTGGCCTCTGTGTCTTTCCTTAAAACTAACCCAAGAAATCAAACCTAAGGATGAGTTGTAACCATTATTATTTTTAGGGGTAGTAGTATTATTTTTAGGGCTTTAAAAATAAAAAAGACATAAATGGAAATATAAAAAAGTATCTCAAAAATCAAACTCAGTTTTACCTAGAATTCAAAAGCAAGTAAGTACTCTCAATTTTACCAAAGGGTCAATAATTTATGACTAACTCAAGCAAAACAAAAATCATAAATTTCTCCTTAAATTATACACTTAATAAATCAAATTGATCCAGTCTGAAAGTGTTAGGCTCAGATCCCCTGTAATAACTTGAAACTACAAAACTTTAAAATTCCATCCTTTCTTCAAAAGCTTTACCTACAGTTAAATGCTAAGTACATCTTTTTTTTAAAAAATAATTTTTATTATATTTATTGTGTGTGTGTTGGGGGGGGGGGTGCATGTTCCACAATTTGTGAGAGTCAGTTCTCTCCCCCATGTGTATCGGAAGTACCAAACTCAGGTCAGCCTCAACGGTGGCAAACGCCTTTATTCAGTAACCCATCTCACCAGCCCCAGGATATAATTTTCTAATGAAGAAATACTTAACAAAGAAGAAATGTCTGAGGAAGGCAAACTGGCAATATGTGGCACTTTTTACAGCACTTTAAAAAAGATTTAACATGAAGTAGTGTGGGCACAGTGGCACGTGACTATAGTTGCTGTGCATATGGGTAACTCAAAGACAATGTGACAAGATTTACGCTGAGATAGATTCCTAAGGAAAAGTTCACAGAAGCCAGATTGTGTGCTATGGAGCTTCTGAAGACTGTAAAACCTGAGGAGCAGTTCACAGAAGACATCTGTGATATAAGAACACAGGTCAAAATGATTAAGCCTGTCCCAGGGGTGGATAATTATCCCCTTAAACCCAGAAGAGTATGTTTTCCTCTAGCAAAAGATTATGCTAGAGGTGGAGATAGTTTGACCAGCCAGGAACACTCCCAACAGACAGGGATGGTGATCAGGGAGGGAAGACTACAATGTCAAGATAACCAGTCTGACCCAGGGAGCCAGCAGGCACACCAAGGGAGAAAAGGACCATGTTCCCCTTTGGCCCTGGTAGTAGGTCAGAGCAGATTAGGTCAGGCCCGCTGGGTACATCAGGTGTGGAAAAATGTAGGGAGGCTAGGTAGAAGAGCTCCAGTTTATGAAAATGTAATGGCTCAGCATTCAGGGAGCTAATTAAGTCAGCACCCCCTACTCATGCTTTGTATCCATCCTTCCATCTACAGACAAGCAATTTTTCATGCTGTAGTAGACCCTGCTTATGTTTGACTTTATTATCTTTAGTTGTTCACCTCTGGGATCACCTGACATTTGCTCAGAACAGGTGACAATGAACATTCAGAGTACTTCACCAAGGCCATCTTTGTAATGCACTATTTGTTATGGGATAGTGGTTCAGGATGTTGCCTTGCCCTGCCCATCTTCTGGAAAAGGTTTTGTTATATAGATGACATCATGCTAACCTCTTGAGTATTTTGCAGATTTGGAAAGCCACCAGAGACACACACAGTGCCTCTAAAGGAAAGAGGATGAGAGATCAGTCTGCACTGTGTGCAAGGACCAGACACAGCTGTTAAATTCTTACAGTATGAATATAATACTTGACAATGGTATTGACAAAATCCTAAAACAGCCTGTGCTTATAAATGTAATGAAGCTACAGGAATTCTGAGGATGCTTAGGATATGAGCAGATTTTCATGCCCCATCTTACCTAAGCTGTCTGTCCTTTGTATAACTTGATAAGAGCTAAGGAAAAGAAAATGTATCCCAACTAGAACTACATGACCCTGGAGTGTCATGAGTGTTATATGAGACTGGGACAGAAAGTTTCAAGATGCTTTTGTACAAGCTAAGATCTCTGTAGGACAGGCCAAACAGCTGTGTGCCCCACTACCCCAGTGTCCCTTCCTGTTTGAAGTCACCAGCTATTCAGACAGCTACCACTGGGGGCTACGGCAAAAGCAACCTGAGCAAATCATTCCAACTGGATTTTGGTCTCAAGTCATGGAAAGGAGCAGAAGCTATATGTATACAACACCCACTATGAAACCGACTACATTTTCAATACCAAATAGTTCTAATACTTACAACTTTGGGGCTGGAGAGATGGATCAGTGGTTAAGAGCACTGAGTGCTCCTCCAGAGGTCCTGAGTTCGGTTCCCAGCACCCACATGGTGGCTCACAACCATCTGTAATGAGATCCGATGCCCTCTTCTGGTGTGTCTGTACCATGTACTCACTTACATAAAATAAATAAATCTTAAGAAAAAAAAATACAACTTTGATCCTACCTAAACTCTAGAACACAAATGAAATCCATATTCTGTATAATGCTTTTTAGTAATTTCTAAAAGAAATCTTTATGCCTCTTTTGAAACTGTCGAATATCACTTATCCCAGGTATCGGCACATGGTAACAACAGCCATAATTTAAAATGAGTACTCTCAAGCTGCTCACAGTGGCTCATACCTTTAATCCAGCATTCAAGAGGTCTATAGTGAGTTCCAGGACAGACAGCCAGTAAGTACAACTACACCAAAAAAACATGTCTCAAAGAATCAAAATAAATAAATTAAATGAATACTCTCATTTAATAACATTAATAACATAAGATAAGGATCGACTTAGAATATAGGTAAAACTGATCTTGGCTAGGCAGAGGACACTCCATTTTTTATGTCCTTCCCATTCTCAAAACTCTTCCTACACTTGTGATATAGAAAGTATTTTCTAATTGAATAAACTGAGGAAGGTAAGTGTAAGCAAAGTATCCCTGTTGACATAGTCATCAGGGAAAGCTAGGGAAAGACAAACATCCCATGGAGACTACATGACACTGTCACAAGCGCATGACTCACTACTGAGCAACAAGAAAGAACATGAGAAGGAGAGAAACTTCAGGAAGCCAAGGAAACAAAATATTTCCAGTCTTCAAAGTCTAAAACAGGCTACTGTCCAGTTCACTCCCAGGCAGGAATGAGTGGGGAGGAGAGAAAAGGCAATATGGGGCAGGTGGACTTTTCAGAACAAAGACATTTCTTTTTCCAATTCATCAAAAGTCTTTAGAACAAAGAAATTCAGGAGGTTCCACCTATTTTTATGGCTTTACTTACTTACATATTTAAAGACTGTACAATGTATATAAATGACAGCCTAATGTAATAATGGTTGCACACATAACCTCTGGAAACCATCAAAGCAGTATTTAAATCCCAGCTCTGTTACTCTTCTGCTTGTAACCTTGGGGAAGTGCGTTACCTCTTTATAACACTGGCAGGAACCTTATACTTTAACAGTGCCTCAACAACGGTGGTGACTATTTTGAATGAATTCATCTGTGTGTAAGAATATCTACCTTAGGGTAGTAAATGACCTATAAGGCACCAGGTTTAATTCAGGGTAAGGGCTACTATCAAACAGTGATACGCTCTTCCTTCTATTTTCCAGCCAGGTCAGAGGTTATGACAGAGACCCTGGCGAAGAACAAAATGGGAGACAGGTCCTACAGCCAAGTGTTGGAAGGAGAGGTGTTTACTACTAGAGACCTGGTCAGAAAGCCCAGCAAACATAGTCTTGGCAGATGAAATCAGGAACAATGGCAGACTCTGACAGTAGAAATATAACAAATGGTGATTCATAAAACATTATTCTGAATCCTTGAGAATCTGTCAACCGTAGATAAAATTGTGGCCAAAAAGAACAGATGAGAGGTGAGAAAGAGAACTACCTTAATGTGTCTGCTCACTTATTGTAACACCACATACAAGCCTCTACGCTAACCTATAGCACAGATAGTTGCCTGCTTCACAGAACTCACTTCCCTTTTTAGGTAAGAGCCCATGTAAGTTGTTCTTAACTGTGGACAACATACACCAAAGAGAGCTGAATTTAAAACCTACCTCTATTCCAAAACAACATCACCTACAGCCTGCTAACCCAAGCAGCCATCCCACTTGGAAGGGAAAAACTATTTCATCTTTAAAACTGAGAGTCAGAGAGAATATGCATTTAAATTCAAAATCCAAAGGAAGCTTTCCCTTTGAATACAAAGAACATTCTCTCAAAAGAAGATAGCACTAATTACTTGTTATAATGCACTCTGAGCATGACAGCTGTAAGTACCAGTTAGTGTTTAAGTGCACAGAAAACCTATCTAGAACTGAAACAGCTTGTGGTTGGACATCATCATAATGTGGTCTTTAACTTCCCATTACATTTCCCAGGCATCTGATCTGCATTTTTAACCACCACCTACCTCCTCCTAAGCAATATGATACGGTAAAAGACAGCACCAAAGGACGGCCAGGAGGGCTCCAGGCAGAGCTCTATCGCTTACTAGAGCCAAACAAACTACTGACTTCAATCCTCACTTCAGTACTAACTGAAAACCTCTGGTTAGAATCAGTGTTTTCCAAAGTTTCCCACCAGGGTAACCTTCCCAAGAAAAGTATCTCAAAGCAATCCAACTAAGCTTCCCTATTGTTATAACTCATTTGAAAATATGCACATTACTATCTATTCCTTTCCCAAAATAATAATTACTAAATTTTATTTCTCTTCAAATCACTCAGATCTCTCATTCATGAGAGAAATTTTTATCTATACCTTGCATACTTGCATAGAATGCTACATGAATTGATTTCTCACTTGGTATTTAGTGTTCATGACTTTACCTTAATTTTTACCTTTCCTGCAAATATTTAGTAGTCACAACCAATTGTTAACTTCTTTGTCTGTGTGTATGCAAGTGCACACTGTATGTTGCAGGTACAAACACAAGTGTGGGTACACACATGCTTGTGTATGTGGAAGCCATGGGACTACATGAGGTGTCATTTTACTTTAATTTACTTACTATTTGTCCACTTGGTTTGTTTGTGTGTTTGTTTGTTTGTTTGTTGAATTTGAGGCCAAGGTCTCTCACTGGACTGGAACTCACTTGTATGCTAGTTGGGCTGGTCAGTAAGACCCAGGGATGGCTCTGCCTGTCTCCCCTTCTCCCACTCAGGGATTACAAGCATTACCACCACAGCAGCTTTCCTATGTGGGTTCTGGGGACCAAACTCAGGGCCTCGCAGAAGTGATGGACAAACACTTTAAGAAGTGAGCTATCTCCCAAGTGTCTTAATTACTAATTTCTCGGTGTGTATAATTCTATACCAAAGGCCTAACTTTTCAGAAAGCAAATATACAAATAGTGTTTGTTGTTTACTCCTGTCTTGAACAAGTAATCCAAATTTTCTGGTCCTTGTTTTCCTTAACTAGAAAATGACTGTAACATATAAAATTCCTTTAGTTCTAAAATGCTCTATGATGATATATATGCTACATATTCTATATTTGTTTCTCACATTTTGAGTGTGTGTGTGTGTGTGTGTGTGTGTGTGTTACCAAGTCTTATTTAACCTAGAATGTGAGTTCCCACAGGACCTAGCCTCCTATTATTACTTATTTATTGGGTTCTACCTTCTTACTGTCACTTCGCTGCATCTATCCAGAGCCTGGTATACAGAGAGTTCTCAGGAGACAGAAATGTATAATCTTCACCACTCAGCAAAAAATACCAATAGAAATGTACACAATCTTAATTTTCGTGATAAACAAGTAAGTGTATGATGATGTGAAAGAGAAGAAATTCTAGGTTGTTAAAATGAGAGACTTCTTTATGTCAAATAAGTAGGAATTTATTTGGGGGATCAAAAGAAGCTAGCATAAGGCAACTCTTCAGTCTAATTTTCAGTTTCTATTTTCACTATTATGAGAAGAGTTATGGAAGACTGTCTCTGGTCAGTAAACAACAGCAACCAAGTATTAGGGACATCAGACTTATCCCCTAGTAAGTAATGAGAAATCAAAGGAATGAAGGGCTTAACGAACAAGTGAGCTACTCCCCATTCAAAGGAAACAGAAGCAAATGCTCACAGAAGGCTTTAACAGCAAACAAAAACTTGCTGTCTCAAATGTGCAGTTGTCAGCATCACACTTTCCCAATGTTTGTACCTCAAACTTCCAAGTAGACAAGCTCCACATAACATCAAGTTCAACTAACACTAAAGCCTCAGAGAAGAAAGCCCCTTTTTCTTTGGTGTTAGCTGCTAATGATTCAAAAGGCACAGAAGGAGTAACTCATTTAAAATAGCCTTGACTTAAAAAACAAAACAACTACTGCAGAACACAAAATTGCCATTTTCAGTTATATTTCACATATAACGTTACCCAATTAACTGTCAGTATATAGCCTAGAGCTTATACAGAACCCTATACCAGGTTTTGAAGAGTTCAGGAAAGATGCTCCTGTCCTCAGTCCTATTGTGCAGTACCTGCTTCTTTGCTATTTCTCTGACTTCAGCATTTTCCTCTCCAACCTAAGAATATTCTGGGAACCACAAAGTAATAGAATAGTCTGGGGTTAGAGGTCCTTTCCTCTGCTTTCCCCAAGTCCATAAATGAAGCCAAAGGCCAAAGGCAATTTTCTCCAATTCCAGATCTCCCTTATGGAGATGAGAGGGGGGACGTGGAGACAGCCAAAAAAGGAAGTGTGGACCAGGGGGAGTTATTTATAGGATATGTAAACTTATCAAACCTAACTCAATCAATTACATATACATAATCACTTCATCAAAGGCTTCTTGGCCAGAGCTAAGCAAGTTACCAACTGAGCTCTTTCCCCAGCTCTAATTCTTAACACCTTGATTCGGAAGGTGTTAATTGAAGCCATTCTAGCTCTACACAATCCCTTACAACCTTCTCAACACCTCATGCATATGATCCAAAACAGACACTCCATCAAATTTCCACCTAACAATAACTGTAAAGACAAGTAGTTGAAATAAAATTCAGAAGTACATTTCAGAGATACAATTGAATTGGGTATTATCTACTTCAAAAACTTCATGATATTGTGCTTCAGAACCCCAAGAGGAAATTAAACTTCATGTTAAACATATAAGTTTAAGTATATAAAATTACCAACATCTGTGGTTTTTTTATCTACATATTAACAATTTCAGTTTACCTTAATATTTAACTTTTACTTGTGGGTAGGGCAAATCACTGAGGCCCAAACAATGTTATAGTATATTAGGACTCTATACTGCAGAATATGCTTTTGAAAATTTTAAAACAATTGTCTGTAGCTTCTGAAGCCTCCTGCCCTCCTGAATTAAAAAGAAGAAAAGAAGAAGAAGGAGGAGGAAGAAGAGGAGAAAGAGGAGGAAGAAGAGGAAAAGGAGGAAGAAGAGGAGAAAGAGGAGGAAGAAGAGGAGGAAGAGGAAAAGAAGGAGGAGGAGAAGGAGGAGGAGGAGGAGGAGGAGGAGGAGGAGGAGGAGGAGGAGGAGGAGGAGGAGGAGGAGGAGGAGGAGAAGGAGAAGGAGAAGGAGAAGGAGAAGGAGAAGGAGAAGGAGAAGGAGAAGGAGAAGGAGAAGGAGAAGGAGAAGGAGAAGGAGAAGGAGAAGGAGAAGGAGAAGGAGAAGGAGAAGGAGAAGGAGAAGGAGAAGGAGAAGGAGCCGCCACCAGGCAGCAGTGGCACAAACCTTTAATCCTACCACTGAGGCAGAGGTAGTGGGATCTCCAAGTTCAAGACCACCTTAGTCTACAGGACAGTCAGGGTTACACAGAGAAACCTGTCTTGAAAGACAAAAAAAAAAAAAAAAAAAAAAAAAAAAAAAAAAAAAAAAAAGTCACGTGTTGTAATCTGGCAATCCAAACAATGGACAGATTTAGACAGGAGGATTGAGAATTCTAGGCCAGGCCAGTGTGAGCTACATAATGACGCTCTATCTATAAACAAACAAACAAACAAACAAACAAACCAGAGAGAGAGAGAGAGAGAGAGAGAGAGAGAGAGAGAGAGAGAGAAGCTGGTGGTGGGACACATGGTTAAATGCACATTCGCGCGCGCGCGCACGTACATAAGAATGTGTGTATCAAATTTTCTTCTTTAGTGGCCAATATTTTTTGGTTCTCAGGGGTGTTTGGTAAGTAATCAGAGAGGCTGGGGTTTTGTTTTGTTTTCTTGTTGTGTGTGTATGTGCGTGTGTAAGAGAAAGAGACTGAGACTGTGTGTATTGGGGGTTGGGAGGAGTTTTAATATCCATCTCTAGTGAGGATGTCAAGACCTTGGTGACTAAAGCAGAATCTGATAGCCAGTGAATGTGTCTGGCCACAGGAGCACAGGAGAATCAAAAGGCACCAGGATCAATTCCCAGGAGTTTCCCAACTGGATGGTATCACCTATCGACTCCTGCTTCAAATTCCAAGGAATGTGTGCTTTCATTCCCTGTAGGAAGTTAGTACTGAGTGTACTTAATAGATATCTCAATACAGTTTTTATTGCAAAATGTTTCTTCATAAGCTTTATTTTTATAGGGTCGTCTCAAAAATTAAGAATTCTCTAACACAATGGACACTCTTATTTTTTAATTTGTTAATATGACCATTTAATCACTAATCATACCTAATGATTACTAAATGCCTACCCAGTGTTAATTACTGTGGTAAGATCCACAAGGAAAACAAAAATAAAAGAGGCTATTTCTGTTTTTAAGGCACTCACAATGCTTCGAAGAGGTATACCAATGCACAAATAAGCCAAAGTATGAGAATATGCAAACACCACATGACAACTACCAACTAACAGTACAATTCAGCAGTGAGACAGCCAATCAGATCCTACTGGAGGGCAGAACAAGAAAGACCTCTGTGAAAAGACCAAACACTGAAGCTTAAAGGTTGGGTAGGGGTGCCTTAGTAGTGGAAGGAGGAAGTAAGTTTAAAGATAACGTGACAGCTGTATTTGTAAAATATTTTAAAGAGTGCAAGGCACACCAAAGCAAGTGTGACAAAATATTAATTTTCTTTACATTTGGGTTATGAGCTCAAATTACCTGTTGGGGCTTTTTCTCTAAAATTTTCCAAAAGTTAAAATAGCTCATCAGGTAAAATTGAAAAGCCAATGGGTAGTGGCACACAACTTTAATCCCAGCACTCAGGCAGAGGCAGGTGGATTTCTGTGAGCTTAAGGCCAGCTTGGTCTACGGAGTGAGTTCCAGGACAGCCAGGGCTACATGGAGAAACCCTGTCTCAAAAAAAAAAAAAAAAAAAAAAAAAAAAAAAAAAAAAAAAAAACAAAACAAAACAAAAAACAAAAAACAACAACAAAAACAAAAAAAACAAAAAAACAAAACCAAAACAAAACAACACCACATTGAAAAGGAAGGGCTAGGTAGCTGGGACACTGGCGGAATCACAGGCTGGAGAATACAGCACTTGCCTAGCATGCAAAGGTGGTCCTGGGGTTGATGCCCAGCACCACAAGAGGAAAACCAGAAATAAGAGCCATTAACATATGCAATAACAACACTCAGAAGCAGGATAGTTCCCTAACTTTTTAAGGCAGTGACTTTCAACTTCCCAATTGCAACCCTTGAATACAGTTCCTCATGTTGTGGTGACCCAAACCACACAATTACTTTGTTGCTACTTCATAACTGTAATTTTGCTCCTGTTATGAATCGTAATTTAAATATCTGATATGCTACACCTGTGAAAGGTTCATTCAACCCCCACTCCCCCAAAAAAGGATTGTGACCCACAGGTTGAGAATCACTGTTTTAAGGGAACATGTGATTCTTTTGTTTTAGAGTGAAGAGCCTCAAACACTTCATACAATGTACACAAGAAGTGTCTAGAACAGGGTGGAGTTGTAGTTGACAATACAGGCTAAGAATGAAGTTTTTATTGCCATCCCAAAGCAGATAGCTGAGGGGAGTGAGAACCACCTTCCCAAATAACTTAAATGCCGGTGGAGCCAAGTCATCTCCCCCAAAACAAAGCAAAGGAAACTTCCAGCTACAGAGGATTCCAGACAAGGACTGACTGTGAGTAGTTCCTCTGTACCTCCTTTCTCCCCTCCCCCAACACTCACAAACAAAAACAAAATGTACCCTTGCCCACTTGAGAAAGAATTAAGAATTGGCAGCTCTGCTGAAGTGGACAGCTTCCAAACCAAAGTCCTTCTCTGGGGAAGACATTGACAGCTCAGAAAACAGAAGGAAATCACTAGTTAGTTAAGATCTGAGGAAAGCCACCAGAAGGTACCCATCCATCCTTCCACACTCCCTGGTGTCTTAACTTCCCCAGGGGAATCAGGAAATTGAAAATGTTCTCTATCTGATTCTGTTCTTCCCCAGCAAAGAATGACAAACATGCAACTCTCATATTAAAACCAATTTCCTTCCACAATTGAAAGGAATAGTTTGAATCTGAGTACAGTGTCTGACTTACCACTGCCTGTTTGTTTTGGTTTGGGTTGAGGTTTTGTTTGTTTGTCATTGTTGTTTTTTGAGACAGAGTCTCTTTCTGTGATCCAGATAGTCCTGATACTATGTAACCCAGGTTGGGTTCAAACACCTGAAGTCCTACCTCAGCCTACTAAGTACTGGGATTACAGGCATGAGCCACCAAGCCGCTGGGAGTATAGGAGGACGATGACAGGGTTGCAACTACTGTGGCACAGGATAGCTTCAAACTCACAATCCCTGCATCAGCCCCCTAAATGCTGGAATTACAGAAGGAGGCCACCATACTCAGCCTTAGCCTATTTCTAATAAAACGTTTTGCTGGCCCAACTTAAAAATAAGTTTAATAGAAAATAACTTGAAGGAAATTTGGTGGAAAAGAAAAACAGATCTACACACTCAGTAAAACCTTGACTCCTTCTACATCTAACTATTACAGCTGATGAATCCCCAACACACTGTTCCTCTCTCTACCGAGCACCTAATAGACCCAGGTCAAAAGTCCCTCCTCAGTGGGACTTTCAATGCATCATTTTCTCAATCAAACCTTGGGAAGTACCACTGTTCACTTTAGTTTAAAAAGACAGTGAACTGGGGGTAATAAGCCACTCTGTGGTCTAGTACAACACAAGGAGGGAGAAGGAAACAAACACTGAAAAAGGGCAGGAGAGAGAATGTGATGACCTCACATCTATTAATCACCTGCCAAAGGCCAGCCACTGAAAATTCAATTGTACACTGAGCTATCAAAACTACTCAGGTTCTAATTTAATCCTCAGGTAGTTTGTTTAAAAATGAATAAGAAAGCATCATAATCCCTCCAATTCTCTGACTCCATAAACTTTACCAACAAATGTACTCTGGTCAAACAGGAAATTACAAGGTCCTTTGCCTTGTTCACCTGGAGCACACTTTATACACCACTGATAACCTTTCTTGGATTTGAAACTTATCCCCATATGCTTATAGTCCTTTATTACCTCACCACTTACTGCACTATGAGATAAAGTTCTCCAGTGGCAGAGCACATGCCTAGCACACGTGAAACACTGTTCAATTCTCAGCACCACAAAATAAACACAGGTCAGGCATGGAAGTTCACATCTGTACTTAGGAGGCTGGCAGAAGAGTTTTAATTTCAAAACAAGCCTGAGCTGTGTAGTTAAAATCCAGGCCTGCTTGGTTACAGCGTGAAATTCCATTTCAATAAATAAATAAATAAATGCATGGATGGATGGACAGACTGACAGGAGATAAAGCTCCACATGATCCAGCCTTGTCCAGTCTTGTTTTCCAGCCATAATGTCTTAGATCCTACATGAAACAGTCTGTTTCATTCCTTCAAGTTTTTTTCATTCCGGCTCTATTCTCAGCCTAGAGTGTGCTGCTCTCAGTCTCCTGTAGGCCATATGCTTAGCTCATCATTCATGAGCCAACGTCTTCTCTGGGAGAACTGATCTGTGGGCCTCCACTTTCTACTCCGTAACTTTTATTACAACATTTACCACACGTCACTACATCTATATATTTACTATCTTTCAACTAGACCAGTGGTTCTCAACCTTCTTAATGTTGCGACCCTTTAATAGAGTTCTTTGTGTTATGGTGACCCACAAACACAAAACTATTCTGCTGCTAACTTCATTACTGTAATTTTGCTACTGTTATGAATTGTAATATAAATATCCGATATTCAGGATATCAGATATACTACCCTCAAAGAGGTTGTAATCTACAGGCTGAGAACTGCTGAATTAGACCCTTATGTTTCTTGAGTAGAGAATTTTTCTGGCCTGTTTCCATCTCTTTAGTGCCAAGGACAGAGTTTGTAAGATGGGAGACATCCAAAAGACACTGGATGGGGCAGAACAGAAAACAACCAAATAAACAGGAAAGAAGAAAGAAGAAGCAACCGAGATGGCCTAGCGGGGAGAAATGCTAACTCTCGGGCTCACCGCCAGTCTTTACCATGCTGCTTTCTCTAAAGCACAGTCCTCATACAGCTATGGATAGCTACTGCATCTTTGCTGATAAGCTCTTTCCCTGCTTCTGCGAAACTTCGGGTTCCTAACTCTGGCAACCAAACCATCTTTCATGTGGACATGTGCCACTGTAAGCCAATATATCCCAAACTGAACTCATCATGTTTTCCTCAAAAATAAGGAAACCTGAGGCTTCAGATATGGATAAGCATTTAAGAGCACTTGCTGCTCTTTCAGAGGACCAAGGTTCAAGTCCCAGCAGCCACATCAGTGGGAATCTGGTGCTCTAACCTGGCCAGGAGAGGCATGCATGTGGCACATATACATAACATGCAGGCACTTCCACATACATGTGAAATTTTTTTAAAATTTTAAAAATAAGGAAATCTTCATAGTCAATATCCCCTACAGCGCAGGCCTGACATGGTCCTGCCTGACTCCTCACTGTGGTGTCCCCATACCCAGTCCTCACTAGTGCAGCTTCACTATCTCATTTCCATTCTTCGCTGTTCTACCTCAAGACTCTTCTCAGGCCTCAACACTGTCACAGACTCCAGAGAGCCATCTCTTTTCCCGTTAAGACAACAAGCCAGCTTGCCTCTTACTGTCACATTACCATTCTAATAAAAACCTTCCTGGGTACCTGAGACCCTATTTTCTACCTTTTAACACACATTTATTAGTCTAGTGTTTAAAAACAGCCTTTCCCCCAAAAGCACAAACCCAAACACCATAAATGTCACCACTACTCAGGTCAACCCAGTCAATGTGTTTAGAACATTTTGACTACTGTCTTGTTTCCCGGGTTTTGTTTGTTTGTTTTCATTGCTGGCATCTGCCTTTTTAAGATGCTGCACTATGCTGCTAAAGCTGATCTGAAGCCCACAGTCTGATCTTCAGCCTCTCATGTGCTAGGGTTTGGCATGACAGGCAGGTGTCATTATACCTGGCTTTCCTAATGCACTTTTAAAAAGCATTTGAAATTCTGTAATTCCTCTGTGGTACCTTTCATAATTACCAGAGTACTCTACTCCTAAAGTATCTATAGTACAAGGCCTGGACTGTGCAATTAAATTAAATTAGAATTTAAGCTTTCCACTTAAAAAACTGTGCCTGGCATGTAAACAGAGACTCAGCCATTCCATTTCTCTTCCTCAAGCTGAACCCATGGTCTTAAAGGACCCAACACTGTTGCTCCCACTCCCTCCACCCCCTCCTTCAAGCATTTAGCATAAAACTGAACTCACAGCAGGTAAAAACAACAAGTTTAATTAATTCCTCTTACCCAAAACTATTTCTTAGAAGAAATTAAGGGATAAGGTATAACTAAGCAGTTGAAAATAATCCCAGTCTAGCTGTACATAATAAGATTCCTGTCTTTTCTGCCTCTGGTTTCCAACTCAGAAATATAAACACCTGATTGGAGGTAAGTGATAATCAGTGCTCATGACATCACAGAGTTTTGTAATGACTACAAGAAGGTGGGAGCTGGCAGGGATAAGGGTGGCAAGGTCACTAGAGAATACCTGTGTGCTTTTGTTTACTGTTTACATGTGGAGACTTCTCACTCCCCACTCCCTTTTAATCAGTCATCAAAAAAATTTTCCTTCAGGATATCTGAAGATTTTTCAGTATCCAAGACCTTAATAAAGAAAGCTACCTTATGAGGGGCTTGGTGGCATACACCTTTAGTCCCAGCACTCCAGAGGCAGAGGCAGGAAGATCTCTCTGAGTTCAAGCTTAGCCTGGTCTACAAAATGAGTCCAGAGAAACCTTGTCTCAGACAGACAGACAGACAGACAGACAGACAGATAGACAGACAGAAGCAAGCAAACTAGCTAGCTAACTTCCTCTTTAACAATGCAGTATAATGCAGTGAGATTCCCTCAGATACTGTGAATGAAGATTCATTCTAACTAGAATACAGACATCATCTACCAAGTGTTCTTATGCATGAGGCAGACAGTCTGAGAGGCCACACAGGACCTTCAAAGACTTTCAAATTAGCATACATTAAGATACTTAGTATAGTTTAGTTTTAATTACCCATAAATGGACTATTAATCTTGTGGATTTCTAAAACCGAATATTTAATGCAAAATAATTCTATGTCATTCTTCCTATAGTCTTTTCATAGCTACCAGGTAATACAGGCTTAGAAACATAAATTTGACATCAGTATAACCTCAAAATAGTAAATCTGGCTTTAAAAATAATGCATTTTAAAAATTATAAATTCCTGCATAAAGTGTTGAATTCTTAGACCAGTACTCTCTACATTAACAGAACTAAAGGCTTTTGAAACATATCCTTACCACAGGCTTTTGAGCAGAACCCCGCCATAGTCTTGCGATTTTTCCACAGGCTGGTGCACTATGAAACAGGGACAAGCAGAGCTCAGACAGCAAGGTGTGCAAATACAAAAGCTTCTGTACAGGATCTTACGTCTACCACTGAGACTGTATCTCTTTGGGCCAGGATGGTACAGAAAAGAAGCAGAGGAGTCACAATGTACCGGTTCCTGCCTGACTCCTGTCCCTGAGTTCCCAGACCAAAGGGCTCAATATTTCTCACTAAATCCACCCTTTGTTCAAGGACCTACAATGACTCTATTGACCCTTCTATCCACATCCAACAGGCTGGCCTCTGAATCCCTTCCACCCTCTTACTCCCCATGACTTGACAGCCCACATTTTCTCCAGTCACTCTCACACATAACTTAGTCATTCATATATACCATCACTGCACATTACACATTCTATACTCTATTTGGAAAATCCTTTTGTTTGAGGTTTTTGAGACTGAATTTCACATATCACAGGCTGGGAATGAGTTCTGATCCTCCTGCCTCAAGTGCAGGGATTACATATGTCTATCACCACACTCAATTTGTTCAGAACTGGTAACAGAATTTAGGGATTCCTGCATGTTAAGCAAGCACCCCCAGCCCCTCAGAAAATCTTTTCTTTTATTCCCAACACAGAACATTTTTTCATTGACTTCAATGTATATATTTATAGGTAATGACAGAGAAGTGACCTGGGTAAGGTCACATTGTAAAGAACCGAAGTGCATCTAATTTCATAGCCCGTACTTTTATATGACTCGTCATAACCAAAGTCCATTTTAAAACATACTAATTCAGAAACCTTTTGTTTAATCTCATTTATTCCTTGTTACTTCAAGTTTGTCCATCCTATACACACTCTAGCACAGTACATTAAACTTGGTTTTGTTTAGACAGTTTCCTACATTTAAAGTCTAAACACTACAGCTTCCTTACATTTATGTCCCCATCATCCTGTGCCCTGCTCCACACCCCATGTGTTACTTCTCTACCCCTCATCCCCTACTCCAAGGGAAAAGGCATCTTTTTACATCTTTTTATCTTCCTAGACACTGGAGCTTAGAGTTGCTTTATCCAAGGAAGTATTCAATTATTATTCAGCAAGAATTTTTTTAAGTTCTCTCTTTTATTATCTTTTAAAAAGTCAATTGAATTCAGAAATTCATGAAAAAAAAAAACTGCCCTACACAAAATTTTAATTGTAATAATTTATCAGGCACTAAGATTCCAGTCGGCTATTCCACTGTCCTTAGGTTCCGTAGGAAATCTATTTCTGAGACCACATTTGCCAAGATTGATTTTCCCCCCTTTGGTGGGGTTAAGTGTTTGTGGTATGCACACTTCCCTAGAGCGCACACATACACACACACACACACAAACACACACAGTCTCTCTGTCTCTGCCTCTCTCCAGTAGTCTCAGACAACACAGCTAGAACACTTGACATACATACATACACACACACACACACACACACACACACACACACACACACACAGTCTCTCTGTCTCTGCCTCTCTCCAACAGTCTCAGACAACACAGTCAGAACACCTGAGGGATCTGGGAGCTCAGAAACTCATTATAAGCAGTATAATATTCCCACAACAAAATCAACATTTATTTTTGATACTAAATTGTTCCACAATAACTCTCTTGGCTACATATAATATATCTCAAATTTCTAAAAAGTCGTCTAAGAACTGAGAATAACAGTGGATATATTGAGCTGCTGGTTCTACACTCATTCCTAGGTTTATTCAAACTCTTCAATCCATACCCAGTGGAGTATCATATACAGTTCAACAAAAGGAAGCTAGATATAAATAGAAATTACCCATATGCCATAACTATGATTGGCACTAGCCAACTCACATGGATTAAAGCAACTATTAGCAGTCAAGACTCCAAGAGGATATGTGTGATTTTTTTAAATCCAATTTTAGACTCCAACTGAGATATTTTTCCACTAATAGGTAGAAGGAGAAGGGAGGAAAAGAGAGATGAAGCAATTATTACTTCAAGAACATTTCCAAATTAGTGACCTAGCTCCATCACAGCACCTCTAACACTGATCATCCGTCACTGGTGCCTTGTCTTATACAGCTCATCAGAACACACTGCTGCTCATCTTGCCTTACACAACATACCAGTCCTTTTTTTTTTTTTTTTAGACCAAGTTTTACTTTTTTCTCCACCACAGAGAAAGTCCCTGGTACTAAATGAGAAGGATAAGATGAATCAGACCACTAAAATAAATAAATAAATAAATTAGTAGTAGTTTGGAAACTACCTACCATCTATACTTCCCACTTAAACGTATGTCCAAAGCAGACATCTCTTCAGTTCTAAATTATTCACGTTAATGGATAATGATTGGCAGAAAGGTGCTGATAATCCAAAACGAGAACAAAAAATCGAAAAAGAAAAATCTATTTTGGTTTTGGAATATGTGTTTTCAGCATATTTACCTTCTCAATTATGCCTGGCATGAGCTAATATTTGTGTTCATGTGCAATCTCTAAGTACACAGAAACCAGCCTGGATTAAGAAGGCACTCTGAAGATGCCAGTTCACTAATGAAGTTAGAACAGACTGCTATTCAGCCCTGTACAGGAGGAACAGCAATTTCTTTTATTTTACATTCTGTTCAGCTTTCAAAATATCAATAGACTAGCACAGCAGGTTAGTAAACCAAAGAACAATTAGTTCCTCATTGTTTACCTAGAATGTGTTCATTTGTAAGTTATGTACTGTCAACATTTAACTACAAGTCTGATTCTCCCCGGCAGACTTCTCCATCCCTCAGGAATGGAATCTCATTTACTAAGGAACACATTTCCTAAATGTCTTCTTAGCTATGCAATATAGAAAAAATAAATAAAATAGAAATTAGCTACTTCTTTGGAGTCTTCTTACCACTACCTCTTATTTTTCTTATCCACCTGAATCAGGTTTTGGGAGACAAAGGGATCCAGCCTCCTAAGAGACCCAAGTATATTGTAGGAAAAGTCAAAGACCAGCAAATTACCAGCTTCTAAGTAAAACATCCTACGTAATGTTCACAAAAAGATAAAGAAAGCAAAAGCCAAAGTTGGGCTAGCGATTGGCTTTGCAGACATGAAAATTCCCTAAGAAGTTTTTGTTTTGTTTTGTTTTGTTTTGTTTTGTTTGGGGGGGGGGGAGGTGGTGGTAACCTCTTAGATCAAATTTCACCAGTCCGCTTCTCTCAACTTCCCCATTTTTACATGTGTCTTGTGCCTAGAAGACACCTAGTTAGAAAGACACTCTATCACCAGAGAGGAGAGACTCTGAGGGCTGGTACTTGTGAGCGACAGGCTAAAAATACGCCGGCCCAGTAAACAAATCCCATTCCATCTCGACAGGAGCCACACCGTTAACCTAGTAATTATGAGAAGAGTGAGATCACGCAGCCCCCAGCTTACTCATCATCAGCTTCTAAAGTTTCCATCGGCTCAGAGCAACTTTTCTTTTTTTTCTAAAGTCCGTAAGCCTGCCCTAGAATTTCTACACCTACACTCACACACAGCCTGCCCCTCTCCCTCTGTGTCCCTCCCCCCCTCCGCCTCTCCCCTCTCTCTCTCTCCTTCCCCCCCCCCCTCCAACCCCACAGCCCCTTCCTCCATTACTGGACGCACCTCGGTTTGGCTATCGTTAAGAACAAACTTGTCTTTTCTTTTTACTTTTATAGTGACTTTAAAAGAACTTTATCCTACTGGGATAAAGGAGTGGGGCCGGCGGCTGCATCTAGACCACCCCAAAACTCCGCCATCCTTCTCCTAAAGTCTAACTGACAAGAAGGGACCATCCAAACTGCCCAGCACAGCTCGGGGAAGGACAGGAGCCGCCGGCCAGGGCTGGGAGCGCGGGACGCAGGTGAAAGATTGGCGTGAAGGGGGAAGGTGGGGACCAAGCAGGGAGCGGCGAGGCGAGGAGCGGGTGCTCAGGGGAGATGGCTTCAGGTGAAGTCTGGTCAGAAAGAGGGGGCAGTGGAGCTCGACGACGCAGAGTTTGGGGCGCTGGAGAGGCGGGAGGGGCAAGGGAAAATGGGGAGGGTGTCAGGGCTGGGGGCTCCGTTACCCTCGCGACTCTCAGGGCAAGGCTCTAGGCCGGGGCGGAGCGCGGGGCCCGGTCGCCTCGCCTCATTCCTCGGCAGTGACCCCAGGGTCCGAGCGGCCCCTCCCCCGACGACGATGGAGGCGGAGGCGGACACTGCGAGCGCGGCTGTTGCTCTCCACAGGAGATGGAGCTGGAGCCAAGCCGGAGTGACCGGAGCTGGCCTCTTCCCAATGGCTTTCCGCCGGCTCCACACCGGGTCGCCACTCCGACTCCAGAGGCTGGTTCAGGATCGGTGGCTTTCGGCCGTCCGGCCGGAAACAAGCGCCCGTTTCCGGCCGGAGCGGGTTGGCGGTGACACCCTAGCCGCCCCCGGGCCTCCTCCCGCCCGGCGCGGCCGGCCCTGCCCCGCCCCGTCCCGCCCAGCCCCGCCCCTCCCCGCAGCAGCCCCGCCCACAGGACCGCTTTGGGGCTGTGGCCGGTTTGGCGCTTGCCCGGCTCGTGACCCCGCGCGTTCTTGGCTAGCGTCCCCGAGCCCCCGGGCTGAAGCACTTTTGAGCGGGAGCTGGGAGCTCCGCATGAACTGTTAAGACTTTGGGGTCGCATCAGTTGGCGCCAGCCCTAAGGGAAGAAATGGAGACCGGTGGAGTAGCTTTCGAAAGGTGAGAAGGATAAAAATACTTGAGAAGGTTGAAATTCTAGTTACTCCACGCAATCCTGAACCAACCAGAGTGAAGTGAACATCGCTTCCTACAAACCAGCCCCACCCAGTTATGCATTCCCCTTGTTCCTTCACTCTTGACACGAACATACCCTTTTCTTTATTTACTTGCATAACAATGACTCCCTAGTGACATCCCTGCCACAGTCAGCAAAAGTTTTTAGTACTTTTCACTGTTAAAGTGTTTCTACAACATTACAGCATAATTCAACGCCTGTACTTATTGAAGCACTACTGTACTCCATAATGCTGGAAATAGAAAACTCAACAAGACGTAAATCCCAAGCATCAGCAATCTAACAATTTAAAATTTACTGAAGTATTTTATATAAAGCAAAACGAACATATATGTCATGTAGGTTACAATGAGCTGTGCCTAGGAGCACACAAACAAGGCATTTCAACTTTTCATACTTGTAAAAGAATAGACTGCTTTCAGAAGAAATACTTTATTGCAAACACAAAATGGGCCCAGCCTATGCTATACTCTAACCAAATGAATCCTAAATTTTAATTCAGAGCCCTAACATTGTGATACCCAGTCCACACATTCAAGGCAGTGTTTATTATCAAAATTGTGCTCAATGGGTTTATGTAAAAACACATTATACAGTTAGCTCTTTATTTTCTGTGGTATTCTCTGAGGCTTTTGGTTTCTAAGGGGGAAGGATAGAGCACAGAATTATCCAGACTAGGAAACTGACACCTGAAACAGGAAACCCACTGGACAGCTGTATCTCTTGAAGAATACCCTTAAGTTTAGAGTTGAAAGTTCAGGGCTGAACCTAAGGTCATGCATACATACCTCAGCCATGCATACATACCTCAGCCAAGGTACCTTGCATGGGAGTCACCTCATACAACTGGTACCTTGCATGGAACATACCAGAACTTACAATGTAACTTAACAAGCAGAGCCATTTGGGCAGAGCTTAAAAGATTCAGGGAGTATCAATTATAACTACTATTTAGTGACAAATTTGAGGAGAAGAGGGTGGGATTTGGTTTTATTGAATTCCATAGATCATACTAGACCTTGCTAGCTAAGTCTGAGGTGAGAAGGCAGAACTATGCAAAACTGAGAGCTGTTTTCACCAAGGCCTCCAGGCCCAAGTCACACTCATCAATGAGCTATGCTAAGCCCACTCTCACAGACTCCTTAGGACCAGGTACGGAGCTCAAAGGCTCTCTCCACCTGGAGTACAAGGCAGATGTTTTTCGTGGCAGTGACCACAAAAAGTGGTCCAGATTCAAAAGCTGAGCCAAGTTGCTGGTCAAAGCCATTTAAGCAACCGCACATTGTAGGCCTGCCTGGAAATTTAGGGATCAGGAAGTGATGGGGTTGCAGTTGCTCTGTGCCTGTTTCTTACTCTGACCATCCATCAGGCATTGTTGTTTGTGTAATTGCTCAATGGGCTACTTGTCTTTGGCCAGCTCTGTCTGTGTGGGTAGCAGTGTGGTCAGCTGGGCTGGAAGCCAGGCCACCTGGGTTCTGGTCCCAGCTCAGCCAGTCCCTAATCCATTAAGTGACTCCCATTCCTATGCTGTCAGTTTCTTTGCCTACAAACTAGGAGCGTCTTCTCTTGCTGTGTGCAGACTGTTCCAGTGTCCGATGCTCAGAAAGCTACCATCTGATAGTAAACAGTCACAGCAGCCTGAGTACAGCCGAATCTTTTTTTCCCACTACTAGGTGGAATAGTAAAGGATGGAAAAGCATCAAAGAAAACCCCAGCAGTGTACACAAGACCACGCCCCTCATCTGCCACAAGGCCACGCCCCTCTCCTGCCGTTCAGCTCACTGTTCTTTTCCACCCTGACGAATGTTTTTGTTTCCTTGTCTTAGTGTGATTTTTAAGCTTCCAGAAGCTCTGTGAGCTTTAACTTGTGTTTCACCAGCGCAACTCAACACTAGGCTGACGGGTACGGTGCAGGGGAAATATTCAGAGAAAGCTGTTTTGCAACTAACCAGGAAGAAAAAAGGAGAAATTATTTGCATTTATATGTTTTTGTGGTAGAAAAGAAAACCAAACCAAAATAACTTCCTTTCTACCACTATGACTATAATTTAGACCAGTGGTTCTAGGATGCCTTTAAAACTATGTACTGTAGGTGCTTAGGAATGTCAGAGTAACTCAGAATTCTTGGCGCTGAAAACCATAAATCCATATATATATATTTTAAAAAAATATTCAGGGCTTTTTCTAAGTTAAATACACTCCTAGCCCCTGACTCAGAAATTTTATTCCTCCGTATTTACCCACTAGAAAAGGAAATATGTGTCTATGAAAAGCTTCTATATAAATGTTCATAACAACTTCATTTCTAAGAGCCACTCAATGGAAACCTTTCAAATGACCACAATAAAAAATAGACACATATACATATATAGGAATTTTTATAAAAAAAAATAAGCTACCTTTTTAAAGATTTATCTTATTTTATGCATTTGAGTATATTATTCTGCCTACATGTATGCGTACCATGTGTGTGTACTGTCCATGGAGACCAGAAAGATGGTGTCCAGTCCACTGGAACTGAGGGTGTCCAGTCCCCTGGAAATGGAGTTACAGATGGCTGAGAGTCACATAGTGCTAAGAACTGAACCTGGGTCTCCTGCAACAGCAACAAGTGCTATTAACCACTGATTCATCTCTCTAGCCCTTCAAAAACTTTTGCTTATTGATGTTTGCTCAATTTTAGAGCCCTTACATAAGGCCCTGGATTTGATAGTGAGCAATACACACACACACACACACACACACACACACACACACACACAAATTATAGAGGGGGGAAAAAGGCATTTTTAAGAAACTCAAATTCCAGGACAGGCAAAAATACACAATAGGCCAGACAGTGGTGGCACACTCCTTTAATCCCAGCACTTGGGGGGCAGAGGCAGGCAAATTTCTGAGTTTGAGGCCAGCCCAGGTACAGAGTGAGTTCCAAGTCAGCCAGGGCTACAAAGAGAAACCCTGTCTCAAAAGCAAAACGAAACACAATAGTAGGTACCAGCCATGGCCGCCTATTAAGGGTGAAGACAAATTAACTTAAAGGATCACAAGAGGATTTTCTAAAGTGGTGAAATGTGCCATATCTTCTAAAGTAGCTGTTACACATATATGTCACATTGGGGTTTTTTTTTTTTTTCTTAATTTTAAGGTATTGTGTTATTATTTTACATAAATGGGTGTATTCCCTGCGTGTATATCATGTCTATCCGTGCACCATGAATCTGGTTCCCAAAGAGGCTAGAAGAGGGCAGTCTTCTTAAGTGGCATTGCTAGATCATACCTCCTAATATTAAAACTCCAATACTAGAGTGATCTTTCCTTACCAAAGTGATACTGACACATGGCAACATAGCTATTCTTGGTTGTCAACTTGACAGACCCTGGGAAGCTGGAACGTCAAATGAGGATTTGTCTCCATCAGATTGGGCTATGTGCATCCTGTAGGATGGATGTTTATGTTTCTTTCTCACTACTAATTGAAAGACGAGAATTTAGCCTGCTGTAAGTAGGCCATCCCTGGACAGGTGAGTCTGAGTTGTATAAGGAAGCTAGCTGAGCAGAAACAAGAGCAAGCCAGTAAGAAGCACTCCTCCACAGTCTGCTTTCGTTCCTGCCTCCATGTTTCTGCTTGAGTTCATGCCCTGACTTCTCTGGAAGACTGACAACTGTAGTCTGTAGATAAAATAAATCTTTCTTTCCAAGTTGCTTTTGGTCATGGTGTTTATCATGGCAACAGGAAGCAAACCAGGTCTTCTTCATCTTTGCTGAGAAAGCCTTGATTGCATTCAACAACAATCCTTCTCTGTGTGACTCTGAACTTCAGAAGAGGCTGTTTCTGGTGAGGTGGGGACAGGGGGAGTTGCTGGTCAAACACAGGTCACAAAACTCCATTACCCTCTGTTTGGCTTTGTTTAGACAGGGAGTCGAATTCTGACTAATATGAAATGCAAAGAAGCCGGGCAGTGGTGGCGCACGCCTTTGATCCCAGCATTTGGGAGGCAGAGGCAGGTGGATTTCTGAGTTCGAGGCCAGCCTGGTCTACAGAGTGAGTCCGGGACAGTCAGGACTACACAGAGAAACTGTGTCTCAAAAAAACAAAACAAAACAAACAAAAAAAAAAAAAAGAAAGAAAGAAAAAAAGAAAAAGAAAAGAAAAGAGAAGAAAGAAATGCTTTTGGAGCGGGTATTGGGTGGGGAGTGTTTGTTCTTACAAAGAGACAAGAAGAAAGTGTTTTCTTGCTATTTGAATATTATCTTTTGAGCTGTTGTGCTGGTTGCAAGACTAGCTTGATAATCAGAAGATAGCAGAGGAAAAACAATTAAAAGATTCTGGCCCTTTGGTAAATGATTCAACCAACACTGGCGTGGCTCTGCTGGAAGTTTTTGTTACATAAGTTAATACATCTTACATGTTGTTTAAATCATTTTGAATTAAGTTTCTATGACTTAAAACTCAAAGCATATCAACTGATAAGATGGCATTAGTTCCTTGGTATTATAAAGAAATGCAGGATTCCTTAGTCTCCATTATAAGCTCCTGTGCAGCTGACCTCAGTCTGGCTGTAGCTCCAGAATGCAGCGGTTTGTTAATCTCCATCTCTACCTGTGTGTTCCTCTTCCTTCTCCACCACGGTGAGCTAGTGAGCATTGACAACCAGCTCTACGGAGGGGAAAAGGCACTGACAATGTCCCACTGTGGTGCGATTTTACTGAATAAGGTGTTGGGGAAAGAGCCAGCTTGATGTGACCTTAGCACAGCACTGTGTAGCTCTCAACTTCCTCCTCTCCTGATATGTGTTCTATGTAGGGCTGGAGGTATAAAATCTACCACTCCCTTTAAAGGGCTGTATGTAAAGCTCCAAACTATAAATGTCTTCACCAATCAGTCAGAATTTGACAACTGTTTCAAATTGTCTATTTCCAGAAGTGTTTGTTCATACTTAACTGTTTAATTGATTTAAAAATAATAATAAAGAGTAAATGAACGAATGTACCAAAAGAAGAGTTTGCCAGTGAGCGGCACTAGATTACCTTTGTGCATTTCTAAAGTCTTCCTAGGATTAGGCACTAGGAAATCCCTAAGGGGAACATCTCTGCCCCGAGATGGCCCAAGATCAAACTACTTTATGGCCAATAAGACTTATCAGCTGGCAATTAGTACAGCACAATCCCTGGTTGAGCTATGACAGGACATTAACTGAAGAGCCTTTGGTAGAGTTGGGTGTGTTCTTATTCAGGTCCTGACAAATCCCCTGAGGGTATTAGAATGGCTTCTTCAGGCCAGAAGAGGCCAACAGGTTGGTAAAGAAGAGAAGCCAGTTCCTTAGGCTTTGAGGAGAGTTAAGTGCTGCCTTACCTGATTGGAATGTCAACCAGGTGGGTCAGCTCAGTCTCCACCTTGCAGGTGACACACCCCCAGACATGGAGGAAACAAATAAGTCTGCTAACACATTAGCCAATGCGATGAGAAGAGGCTCAGGAATGAATGACTAAGTCACTCTGCCCCCTGACTAGGTCAGCACTGGGAAGCGAGCCAAGTTCAAGCATGCTCAAGGGTATAGAAGAGAAGTGACCGTGTCAAGCTCTGGCTGCTGCTCCCGTGTAGTTGCTTAAGCTCCTTTTAAAAAAAATGTGATTAATTGCTAAAGATAAACTGCTGCTGTACACTGAGGATGCTTTCCTAAATTATAAATTCATGCTTATTTTCTTCATGGGAACTATATCTAGTTGGCATTTACTAGACTTTCTTAGTGACATGTTGCTGACGGTTGCTTTTCAGATTGATGTACTAGAGCATCGTGGCACTATTCCTGTGCTGTGGATGGTCTGTGGAGAAGCCCATAGTTGTTTCTTAAGTGGAAAAAAAAATTATGGATCTGCACATGAAAAATATTCTTACTTAGGTAACATATGTAGTAATGTATAATTGTTTGGTTTAAGAAGAGTGAAATCCTGAGGTCAGAAGAAACTAATGGAATAAAACCAAAAGCTGGGGAAAGCTCCATAGATAGGAGGAGAGGGGGAGGGCATCAGATCTTAGGACAGTTTGGTGAGAAAGTAGTGACCATCATGATCGAGAGGGAGGGAAACCGACCTGAATAGTGAGGCCTGAGAAGGAAGTCTCCAGTGCTAATCAGCAGTGCCAGCCCTACCCCTGTGGGCCCACTGCCCCCAGGAATGCTCTCCCCCTCCTCCCTGGCCTCAGGTCACACAAGGGCAGCAGCTTCCCTTTGCTGCCAGTGGATGATGCGGACTCAAGCAGTGGCCAGTTTACCCTAGGCCTTCGGCCAGAACGATAAGTTCTCAGCAAAATGTAAGTTAATACAGTATATTTGAATCTTGAGGCCATTTCCTATATCTACCATGTGTATGACAGGCAAAGATTCAGTCATTGCTCTTAGAGAGCTTTCGTGATCAAGGCTGGAGCTAAAAGTCCAAATCCTTTTCTGCTTGACATATGCCCTTCACTGCATCTGTACACGGGGGAGGCGGGGGGCGGGCGGGGGGGGGGACACTGTCTGTGTCTGGTGTGGATGTACGGGACCAACGCAGCCCTTGTCTATAGGTGTTTGTTCATGAAAGAAACAGAAGGGACTGCCATGGCTGCCCACCATCTGCAGATCTGCAGTCTCTTTGACCTCTCTTGATTTAGAAATCTGGTACCTGTTGTCTACTTTCACACCATCAACAGCCTCTTCTTCTTCTTCTTCTTCTTCTTCTTCTTCTTCTTCTTCTTCTTCTTCTTCTTCTTCTTCTTCTTCTTCTCCTTTTTTTTTTTTTTTTTTTTTTTTTGCTTTTTCAAGACAGGGTTTCTCTGTGTAGCCTTGGCTGTCCTGGAACTCACTCTGTAGACCAGGCTGGCCTCAAACTCAGAAATCCACCTGCCTCTGCCTCTCAATCTGCTGGGATTAAAGGCGTATGCCACCACTGCCCAGCCATCAACAGCTTTAATACTTAGCAAGACAGTGGCTAATTTTAAGTGATGCACAGCCCAGCAGGTTGATTTCACTCTGGCTTACTATTCCTGCTGAGACACCCCCTCCCTGCCCTGCATCTACATCTGCACATCTACAATGATTAGGTAACCCTGCCTGCTCACGGTTGGTACATGTTTCCCCAACTTTAGATTAGCATTCTGCTTTCAGTGTGCAAGTCTATTTTCCATACTTCTTACATCAATTCCTTTCTCTCAATTCTCATTGTCATAGTCCTAGCTCAGTACCTCTGACCTTCCTAGTGCACAGTGGGTCTCTTGCTCTGATTCAGTCTTTTCTCATCTACTCGGATGGAACTCTGATCTGGTCATATCATTTCCTCTGTTCAAAGTCTGCAGTTATCCTTGGGGACATTTATCTATGGCCAATAGTAACAGTAATATCATTATCTCTGTTATAATTATTGTGATTGACATTAGAATTCAGAGGATAGGCTGTTTTGGAAACAACTGTGTAACTGGGAAAGAAGATATTGTTATTTAAAACCAAAGCCTCTAGACATGGTGTCTTAGGCCTGTCATCTAAATCTTCAGAAGGCTGAGACAGAGGATTGGAGTCGGAGACCAGCATAGGATACAATGTGATACTACAAACAAAAGCAGCATCAGTACAGACCCACAAGGGAGCAAGGAGCAAGCATGATTCATACAGACAGTGAAATGTTCTTCACGCTGCCTCCGTTAGCTGACAGAATGGGAAGAGAAGAGTGGCCATTGGCAAGCTTCTACTGAGTCTTCTCAGTACCTAGCAAGATTCATTAAAGAATCCCTTATTATTGTGGGGTGGTGGTGGCACATGCCTTTAGTCTCAGCACTGGGAAGGCAGAGGCAAGCAGATTTCTGAGTTTGAGGCCAGCCTGGTCTACAAATTCCAAGAAAGCGAGGGCCACACAGAGAAACCCTGTCTCAAAAAACAAAACAAAACACCCTGTCTATCATAACAAAGTACATTAAAAACTGGGAGCCAGCTGGGCAGTGGTGGCACATGCCTTTAATCCCAGCACTTGGAAGGCAGAGGCAGGTGGATTTCTGAGTTTGAGGCCAGCCTGGTCTACAGAGTGAATTCCAGGACAGTCAGGGCTACACAGAGAAACCCTGTCTTGAAAAACTAAATTAATTAATTAATTAATTAAAAATAAAAAATAAAAAAAACTGGGAGCCACATGGAATGTTGAGGAGCCTTTAACAGAAGAGGTTTGCCCAAACAAAGTGGCAATATGAGGTGTCACTATTACCACCCAAACTTTGCAGGAGCTGACAGGTGTACACGAGTATTTGTGTAAAGCAGCATCACATCTGAGTGCAGTGCAGTGCAGTGCTAATGAGGATGGCACATTAGCAACCAGAAAGAGTGCTCAGCTCATCCTCAGGTCCCTGGTCCCTGGGGAGACTGAGACCGTTCCCTAGAGGTAGTGTCATCTACACCCATTTCCCTCTCACTTCCGATGGTTTGCCACAGGCCATGAGGGTTTCTGCTCCTCTCCAGCTGTGACCACTAAGCAGCGTTTCTTCCTTCCCTATGTGTGAATGTTCCTTGAAGTCTTTGCTGCTCTGTCCTCAGAGTGGAATTTGGGTGAGCCCTTTGAACAGCCTTTTTCTCGATGAAGAAAAACACCTGTCTGTTCCCAGACATATTGCCGCCCACACCCTCACGGACAGGCCTCCCAGGAGTAAACTTTGCTAATAAGAGTCCACATAATTAGTAGAAGTAATTGGATCCAAAGAGAGAAATAATGGAAGACACAGTTGTGGTGTCCTATTTATTAAAACCAGTATCCTCGCCTTCCTGAGGTCCGAGGGATAACAGAAAAATAGCAAAGGATGAAGGCCGGTTAGTAACAGACTTGGAATAAAGAAGGGACAAACAGTGCTCACACGAGGCCCTGTATAAGGGTCCCCCTTCCCTGGGCCCTAAACTTGAAAAGGCCATTCTAGCGTTCCCTAGCTACATTTGGTGAGGAAACCCAAGACCACCACATTAGTGCCCATCTTGTGTCTGGAGACCCCAACCTAAAAGGCCTCAGCCCATCAGAGAGCCTGTTTAAGTCTGGTCCCTAGGCCCAAACTGCTAGGGATGAAACATCACTGTTAGAATTATGTACCCTGTACTGTCAAATCCTATTGGGGGTCCAATAATTCTACATTTGAATCCGACTTTGCAAGTTGTTATGAGGAAATATTTGTCAAGGTAAGAGAATAGAATATACTTTATTTAACAAAACTTATTAACTTTGTCTATAGCTTTCAAATATTTACATATATAAAATATTAGCCTCTACTCTTGTTCCAGGTCTCACAAAATTTGGGGGTAGACTTATTTAAAACAAAATAAAAAGTTCTTAAGACTAGATAACTACATATTTAACAGTAAAATTATCCCTTATAATTTATTTAAAACTTGTCAAAATGTAAATATTTATTTAAAGTTATTGAGTTATCTTGAAATTTTTCTTAAAGTAAGCAGACTCCTCTCGTATCTGTGTATAAAATTACATTTCCTCAGTGGGGCAATGGTGGCACACGCCTTTAATCCCAGCACTTGGGAGGCAGAGGCAGGCTGATTTCTGAGTTTGAGTCCAGCCTGGTCTACAGAGTGAGTTCCAGGACAGTCAGGAATATACAGAATAACCCTGTCTCAAAAAGCATAAAAACAAAAAACAAACAAACAAACAAAATTACATGTTCCTCACAAAACTTATTTTAGGTGAATAATTGTCAGCACTTTCTGATTTTATCATTCCCAAACAAGAGTTTGGATCTCCCACATATACACCCAGCTTCCTGCTACACCCCCACCCCCACACCCCCATTCCCCACTCCCTACATCCCCCACACACCCACACTCCCACACTCCTCACCCCCACAGTTTCACACTCCACACATCCACACTCTCCACAGTGGGCTTTCTAACCCATTCTGACCTGTGTTGAGGCAACCTGCCCTGTATCTTCTCTTCCTGCCCCACTCCTCTCTTCTTTCCACAATTTACATTAGCCAGACTAAAACAAAACAAAAAAAAAGCGTATGTGTGTGTATGTGTATTTGTGTGTCCACATGTGTGTGCATTCATGTGGACACCAGAAGAGGTCTATGCTGCATCTTTCTCTCCACATTATTTCCTTTTATATGTATCTGTAGTTTATGTGTGCATGTACCATGACATGAGCCTGGAAGTCAAAGACAATCTCTCCCACTGTGTGTGTTTCAGGGAATCAAGCCTGCATTGTCAGGCTTAAAAGTAGCCATCTTTCCTGCTGAGAATCTCACTGGCCTGCTTACTTTAGTTTTTGAGATGAGGTCGTTCCTTGAACTAGGAGAGCACATGGCTGGACCACCTGGCCAGCAAGCCCAAGCATCCTCCGGTTTCTGCCTTCTGAGCACTGGTAGAGCTTTTACAGGCGAGCTGGGGATCTGAACTCAGGTCTCCATGCTTACACAGCAAATACTTTCCAACTGGACCATCTCTCCAGTCCCCAAAAGCAGTGTGCTTTTAAGTACATACTTTTAAAATATTTTTCTGTTATTGGGTATTAAGTTTAATAGCAAACTTTTTTCCCTTTCTCTCAAAATAAACACAAAGTTTTTTTAGTGACTCAGCTCTGCCTTTGTAGATGTCATATCCTCTCTGTAGGAACATGATCTGTTTGCTATATTAAATACTACATTGTTAAGGTGTTAGATGTCTAATTTTTTCCCCTAGTGGCATGAAGAGGAAGACAAGACATGGGCCTGGTCCTTGAGGCTGGGAGGAGTTGAGTTGGCAGTGAGTGTCTGGGACAATATGGCAAGGGGTTAAGTATTAATCTAGAAAAGCAAGTTCCTGCCATCTTATCAAGTCTAAGGGTCAAATCCAGAGCTTGAAATAGAAGATGACATCACAGACCAGGAACTCAGAACTTTCAGTCCAGTGGTTACAGCAGGTATGAGGTGAAAGTGTTCTGTGCTGCTATGTGCAGTCAGAGTCTTGGGCTCGTGTCCTGTGAACACTGCACGGATGACACGGATGACACGGACGACATGGACAACACTGCAGCCACAGCTCAGGAGAGTCCATGTGCTCTGTGATAAGATGTGTTTAATTCTTTAATCGGCAGTATTTATGGAGAGCATTGGAGATTTGCTAAAATGTGCATGTGACTGGCCACTTCAGCAGCTTTTTAAAGAGAGGAGATGAAGGTGTATAGGTGGACGTTTAAAATTCACTAAAATTACAGACACAGCAGATACCTTAGACTTTTTCTTGCCACCAAATTCTATATCCAACCCAGTCATTTAGAAACACAAATAGTCTGTCATTCAAAAGAAAAATTTAGGCTGTCTGCTCATTCTCTCTCTCTCTCTCTCTCTCTCTCTCTCTCTCTCTCTCTCTCTCTCTCTGTGTGTGTGTGTGTGTGTGTGTGTGTGTGTGTCTGCATCTGTCTCCATCTATCCCTCTGTCTCTGTCACTCTGTTTCTCTTCCTCCATTTCTCTTTCTTCCCCCTCCCCCTCTGCTCCCCTTCCCTCTCCTTCTCCCCCTCCCCTCCCCCTCCCCTCCCCTTCCCTCTCCCTTTTCCCCTCCCCTCCCCCTCCCCTCCCTCTCCCTTTCCTCTTCTCCCCCCCCCCTCCATCTCTCTGTCTGAATCCGGACTACACAATGGAGAGAATGAGTCATTAGTTCCTCAGTCTTCACCTGGGACAAATGCTTTACCATCTCTGCCTCAGGGACTGAAAAATTCTGAGTTGATTGAGGGAACATGCAGTAGTGACCACACACTCAAAGCACACAGTTTATGGACTGCAGAGTGTGGTGTCCAGCCTGGAAACCCATTGGAACAACAGACAGCAGACGATTGGGCACAGACACCTCAGTGTCTCTGAACAGGAGTCTGCAAACTGCTAGCTGTGTCTGAGCGTTTAGCCTCTGGGCAGACTGCTTCTGGTCATTCTCCAGTCACCTTCAGTTCATTAAACTAAAGAAACCCATAGCCTGGCAGCGGTGGTACACACAGGTAATTCCAGCACTTAGAAGGCAGAGCCAGGTGACTCTCTGAGTTTGAGGCCAGCCTGGTCTACAGAGCCAGTTCCTGGACAGCCAGAGCTACACAGAGAAAATCTATCTAGGAAAAACAAACAAACAAACAAAGCCAACAACAACAAAAGAAACCTATCTACTCTTATCTTATTTCCTGTCCAATGATACATATGTTTAAGAAGTTGAGAGAGAAAAAGAGAAAAGTCTCAAAGTATGAGATTGGTGAAGAGTTCAAAGGACTCTAGCCCCCTGCTCTTTTTTTTTTTTTTTTTTTTTTTTTTTTTTTTTTTTTTTTGAGATGAGAGTAACACGGTGTTACCCAGAATGGACTTGAATTCCTAGACTCAAGCAATGTTCAAGAGTCCAAAGAGTCTCTGCCCAGCAGCACCAAACAGAATCAGCATCCACTATGACGTTATTGTTTGCCAACATTGTGGTAAGAAGTTTATCCCGATTAAATGATGGCTGGCAGTGGAGAAAATCCTTTTATCTGGTAAGTTTTCTGAAAGCAGAATCGAGAAGTTCTTGCTCATTTCAAATACGTAGGGGCAAAAGTGTGCCGTGCTTACTGTTCCTATACTAAGACATGCTAGACATTCTTGCCACAAAACTGTGGCAAATACGTTCGACAACCTGTATGTTATCAGTTTGATTCATTCTTTCTGCAGTGCACGCATATCAAAATATCATATGGTCCCCCATACATGCATACAACTATTATCTGCCAGCTAAAAAACGTTAAAGGTGTAGTGATGTAATATGACATCAGCATTTCCTGATTCCTCTCCTACGTGCTGATGAGTGCTGACCGAGTGTAACTACTTCAGCAGAGCACAGCTTTATTTCCTCCCTCTGTGATGTACCAGCTCGTGCTGATGCTAAGAATGGAGAGTTATTTCTCATTGGATTGCAAGGACTTACCAGTGAATGAGCATTCTATCCCATGAGTTAAGCCTAGTCCCTGCTTCACTTTTCTGAGAAGCTACGCATTACAAAACTCCAGGTCTTCTCCTAATAGAGCCATTTTGACTTTTTTTTTTTTTTTTTTTTTTCCTTTCTGGGGCCAAAACAAAACAAAAAACAAATTAAGTCACAGCAACCATTTTTCCTGGCAGGAGTGTGACCCGGTTTACAGTCTTTGCGTTCTGGGAAATAAAGGATCCCACAGGCTTAGGAGGGGGGGGACATGATCATAAATAGGAAGCAGAGGGTAAAGAGGATAAAGGGTTTAGGGATGAGGTGATAAACACTCGGACCAGATGGCTGGAAGAAGAAGGCTAAACAAGGGTGAGCGCTGGCCTCAGCCCTGTGCTCTCAAAACTACAGAAATCGTTCTTGTTTATTTGGCTGAGCTTAAGATGTGACCAGACTTATAAACATAAATATAGAAGTTTGAGAGAAAAAGCCTCACAGAAACAATCATAGAAACAAGCATAGGAATAGAGGCCGGCCAGAGGCTGGCTCAGTGGTTAGGAACACTTGTTGCTTTTAAATTGTTAGGGCCCAGAAATCGCCAGAGAATGATACCCTAGACTCAAATAGTGTGCAAAAGCAAAGAGTGTTTATTTAGCTGAATTTCCTGAATAGAGGGAGGGGGTCTCCTCATTCAAGAATGCAGACCCTCTTGGAGGCTTTCAGGCCTAGCTTTTATTGTCAGGAGAATTCCAGGGAGGGGTATGTGCCCTTTCACCTTGATTGGTCAGCTCTATCTCTAGGGTCTGACTAATTCTATAATGAGTTAGGTTCTGGGGACCTCCCTGGGGTCTTATTCATTCTACCTACCTATTCTTACTTCAGGCCAGATGACAAAGTTTCTTTGAATTGGCTGCCTGAGGCTGTGGTTGGCTGACTACAGATTTCTGAATCCAGGTTCTCATCTCTGGGAAACAGGAACTTAGGCCTAGTCTCCCAAACTGCCAGTTTCCAGCTTGTCATGGAGTCAGCCTGGCTCTGGCTAACTCAGTCTTCTCAAGAGTACTGGAATTCAATTCTCAGCTCCCACATGGCAACTTAAAATGGTTTGTAACACCAGGTCCAGGAGGTCCAACACTCTCTCTGGCCTGTGTAAACATTTCATGCTTGTGGTTGGTGCACGTATATACATGCAGACACTCACACATACATACGTGTAAAACTATAAATAAATTTTTAAACAGAAATAAATATCAACAGCTACCAGTTGTGTTACCAACAGAGGATGCTACAGGCCATGTGAAAAGATGAGTTTTCTTTCTCTTCTCTTACACCCAAGTCTTCAGTGACATTTTATAAACCCCTCAGCTTGGTCTTAGGTAAATTAAAGAAAGCAAAACACAAGACAGATTGCAGGAAAGACTGCAACCAAAGACTCAGACACTCCAGGATTCATTGTGGCCTTTACTGCTTGAGTTCCTCCTTTGACTAAAGACATAAAGTATTTGTCATTTCTGTGACTGTATTACTTCACTTAGCGTAGTAATGCTCTCAGGCATACATCCTCCCTCCTTAAGGCTGAATAGCAGCAACTATAGGTGGTATGGAGATGCTGTCTTTAACCAGTCATCTGCCAATGCACACCCTGGTTTATGACTTAGAGTTGCATATTGATAACCACTCACCAGCCATTTCCCTAACATTAGCTAAACAGTTGCATTGCAGTCGCGTTGATGGTAAGTTAGGAAGCTCAGCTCTGTTCTGTCCTCATGAAGATGTGGAAAAAGGACAAGGGAGAAAGTTCACTCTGTAAAGCTCTTGTTGTACAAACATGTGGACCCAAGTTTGCTTCCATGTAAGAAGGCTGGACTTGGTGGCACTCACAATCCTAGAGATGGGGTGGCAGAGAGACAGGAAGATCTCTAGGGCTCATGTTCAGTGAGCATAGATGAAGTGTCAGACTTCAAATCAATGAGAGATCCTATCTCAAAAACATGGCTGAATCTATGGCTCAACCATTAAGAGCATTTGCTGCTCCTACAGAGGATCCAGGTTCGAGTCCTAGCACACTATGGCAGCTTATAACTCCAGTTCCAGAGGATCTGATGCCCTCTTCTGATGTTCATGGAACACATGCATACATGCAAGCAAAACACTCAGCGCATATAATAAAGACTTTTAAAAAATAAGACCAAAAAATCCACACACAAATACACAAGACAAGGCAGACAGTTGTTCTTAGCGACAATGCTTTAAAATTGACCTCTTCTAAATATATATACAAATACACATACACAGAGATACCAGAAAGAATATATTTGCTCATGCAGATGGTTAGAACATTATTATGAGTTTAATAAAAAGCTTTTAACGGGCTTTTATTAACAACCGAGGGTTGCATCACAGGGGTAGGCCACTTGCCTTACGTGCACAAGGCTCTGGGTGTCCTGCGCAGCAGCAACACCACAACTGTAAAAGATAAGGCAGAGGAGGAGATCCACAACCAGGAACAATTTCCTACATCTGCTTCTGTCTTGACACTCAATTCCCTGCATCTGTCTTTTAGCATCAGATCCCACCGTCAAACTGTTAGTGTGTTGGCCTCCTTTTTGGATGACATGTCCCCGTGATTGTGGACTGGTCATTGTCCTCAGTTTATTTATGTTATCAGTTAAGTGGTAATGTCTCATACTGACTTTCCCAAAGTAACCAGGGTAGTATTTGTTGAAGTTGATCCTTTGGTAGAGCATGCAACCAGCATTATACAGCCTCCTGGGAACAGGATTCAAGGCTGCCCTGGTCCTAGATTATGTGGCCTCAAAGTTTCCAGATCTTCTTCATTCTGGTTGAGATGGGGCCACCTAAAGCAAAAAGTGATTTCATGCTCATGACAGTTGCTGTATAGTAAAACATTTCTGGGCAGGCAAGATGGCTTGGGGAATAGCTTTACAGCCCAGCAAACCTGACAACCTGAGTTCAATCCTCAATACCCAGTATATGGTGGGAAAAGAGGACTGGCTGACTCCTAAAAGTTGTCCTTTGACTACTTAAAAATACACACACACACACACACACACACACACACACACACACAAAATCAAAATCAATCTACCAATGCAATAAAAAAATTTTGGTCCCAAATTCATGCACATATAGGCAACATTGAATATACTTAGTGTGGGAGAGGGAGAGGAGAGGGAGACAGAGAGGAAACATGAAGGTGGGAGGGAAAAGTGGTAGCAGATAGCAGAGGAACTGAACAGACAGGAAAGGGGAGTAGATTTGATCCAAACATACTATACATACATACATACATACATACATACACATTTACATGTATATATATGAATATTAAAATACTACAGATATTTTTAACTCCTTGGTGAGTCAGTCTTCTCTGATGGGCTTTGATGATTTCCTCATCTGTCTTTCTTTTTCACGTAGCTCATTATGTCACTTTCAAATAGATATATTTGTTTCTCGTGTGTACACTTCTTACACTGTCACGTTGCCTCTAAAGCATAGGGATCAAGGCATATGCCACCATGTCCATGGATTGTGTTTGTTTTTTGAGACAGGGTCTTAGGTTGCCCTGGCTGGCTTTCAACTTGCCACTTAATGGATAATAATAATTCCTAGTCATAATTATTTCCTTGAACTCCTGGTATGGAGTCTCCTGCTCTCATCTGTAGAGGGCACAGGTGCCCACAGATAAGCACTGGAGACTCCAAGAACTTCACTCACGCAGGGTTGTCTCCTCAGTGGAGGAGATGTGTACCTGGTTTCTACTCAGAAGGCTGGGAGTGGATGTTGTTAATGACCTGGTGACCTTTGCTATGTAGGCCCAGGCCTCACCCAAATCCCCCAGAATATTTATCCCAGACTCTCCCTCTTTTTATCTTTAGTTTTATTTCTTGGCCAATAAGACCCATCCTTGGGTGAGATGTCACATGTACATTATAGCCTGGTGACTTCTACAGTCTCTTGGTCAGAAACCACACTAAATCCTAGGCCCTTAAACTGTAGAGCCCATCTTCATGATTGCAAAAGACTTTCAATACATTCACACTTTAAGTTTTAGTGTGCATATGGGATTAGGATAATTATTACCAGAAAACTTTTTTCCAAAATTGTTCTGTGTTTAAAGATGTCTAAAATAAACTGCCTGATGCCAGACTCCAGAAGTTTGAACCAACACCAGCTGACTAAGTCATACTGAACGGAGTTTCTTTCTTGCCTCATGCAATTAGATTCCCTGCTTGCCATGAGACTTGCAGGGACAACCCTCCCTCCCCCCACATTACCTCCTCAGTTCTGGGATTGCAGGCATGGTCCATCACTACCAGATTCAAATCTTTTCTAAAGTATCTGTTGAAACGATCATGTGTCTTACCTCCTCTACTATCTAAAGCATCTAGTGAATTTTATTTACAGACTTTCTAAGATTAATAGAAATCATTTCTACAAATCTATAATAAATCCTACTTGGTCGTAATAAGTCACTCTCTCACTGAATTCCTGTGAAAGCATGCATGCTGGTGATATTTAAGACTTTGTGCTTTCATTCATAAGAAACAATGGCATGTAATATTCTTTTGTGCGGTTTGAGAATTTTGGTTTCATCAGCTTGTAAACTAACCTGGAGAGTTATTTTTCTTTTCTGGGTTAAGTCATAGTTATTTCTCTGTCTCAATTTTAGAGTAGACACTGTATGAAGGTAGGAACTGTGTCCATCTCATTATCTGATCTCGTAGCTTTAAGACTTGGCAGGAAGTAAAGAATATAGGATAAGCTGGGGGCGGTGGCCAGGCCTGGAATCCCAGAAGTCAGAGACATCATAAATCATGGTGGTTGATATACATTGAGGATTTCAGGGCAGCAGGGGCTAATGAAACTCTACCTCCCTACCCCTCCTCCATCAAATATTAGATAAACAGAGCTCTCTATACTTCCACCTTTCAAAGGTTTTTATTGGTAATTACTGTATTTCTTTCTTGTCTCCCTTACTAAATTATTGTATGTTTCACTGGGGCTTAACAGGAAGAATCTAAAAGATAGTTGCTGCATAAATTAAAGAAAATTTCAAGCGACTTGAAAGACAATGTGCCACCATATTTTAGGTGAACAGGGCCAGGCCTACAGCAGACTTTTCTCAGTGACAGGCTGTGAACTGTGCTCACTAACTTATGTTTGATGATTCCAGCTCAAGTAAATTCTGGGGCCTGCGGGCCTGATTCCTCCTGTTGGCCACTCTCTACCTCTGTAAAACTTACCTTCCTATTTCTCATTCCTTCTGGGCCTAAGCTTTCAACCAGCAAGTCATACAAACTAATTCTCATTAACAGAAAGCAGCAATTAGAGGAGCCCAAGGCAGCACCTGCAGACAATAAATGTGGATTAAAAAAAAAACAAAACAAAATATTGTGCTTTTTCTGATTATTAAGCTACATGCTTATAATAGAGAAAACGGAAGCACCGAAATCCACAAGGAAAATAAAAAGCACACATAAAGCCCAGCTAAGCCGTAAGTCATACATCTTTATTTTAATTGAGTAGCAGTCAAGAGCCAGGGCCTGCTGCCTGAGCCTGGGTCCTATTCTTCACCATTTACTTGTTTGACCTTAGGGAGGTTATTTAATCTCTCGCTGTCTCAGCTCCACCACTAGAGAGACAAGGATAGAGATGATAGTCATTAGTTCTGTGTAGATTTCATTAGTATATGTGCTTAACGCAGTCCCTGACCATGGTAAGGCCTCTGTATTTTCTATTATTATTTTGACCAATAGTCTTCCAAATAGTTAAGACAGACCGACCAGTGGGCAGAAAAGAGGTGTACCTATAAACATACTTACTTTAAAAAATATTGAAAACAAGACTGGAGAGGTGGTTATTGTTTCATCCATATACACCTCACTTTCTATGTATAAAAAGGACTCCTTTTGGGGGGCTGAAAAGCTAGCACAGCAGGTAAGAGCCCTGACTGCTCTTCCAGAGGATCTGGGTTTGATTCCTGATACACACATGACTACCTGTACCTCTAGTTCTAGGGCATCCAATGCTCTCTTGTGGCCTCCACAGGTGCCGGGCACACACATGATGCACAGACTGCACAGACATATATGCAGGCAAAGTACTCATACATGTAAAAATAATTTAAAAAAATTAAAATTCTGGAATCATTCTATACCTGCACTTGCTTTTCTTTCTGTGGCACTGGATATAGAGCCCAGGACCCCATTCACAATGACCAAGACCCCTAGGACCTAGTTATATACCCTTATTTGTTTTTGTCACTTCAAAGAACACCATAAGTATCTTTCCACAGTTTAGTCTTTAGCAGTATCTTTGTAGACAAAATTCCTAATCTCCACTTGATCACAGTCCTCACCACTCTCTATCGCCATCACACTCAGTTGCTTGATAACCATCAAATAAATACAGGTATTTGAGACTTCTGTACACTCAAACATGATTTGTAGTAATTGCATATTACTTCCTTTGTGCTATGACCATTTCTTCCCCTCTTCTTTCTCTATCTCCTTAGCTCCCTCTCCTCCCCTCATATTATTCATGTGTTATTGGGAATCAAACCCAGAGCCTTAACCATGCTAGGCAAGTGCTCCATACTTGACTATTAAGATACATCCCTAATCCTTTTCCTCTTCTTTTTTAAGATTTATTTTTATTTTTAATGGTATGTATGTGTATCTACATGTGAGTATGTGCTCATGAATGCAAGTGCCCTCAGAGACCAGAAGAGGGCGCTGGATCCTCTGGGGCTGGAATTATTGGTAGCTGTGAACCACTTAGTGTGGGTGCTGGGAACCACATGCTGGTCCTTTGAAAGATTAATACCTGTATTACTGCCAAGCCATCTTGCCAGCTCTACCACCCCCAGCCCTTATTCTTAGCCAGTCTCTGTGGTTAGACGTTTAAGTGGTCTAACTGACTCTCATGCATGGAAGAACATTCTGTTTAAATTTTTACTTTACATGCATGGGTATCTTGCCTGCATGTATTGTATGTACATCACATGCTATATGTGTGGTGCCCAAGGAGTCCAGAAGAGGGGATCAAATCCCCTGGTACTGGAGTCACAGATGGTTTTAAGTTGACATGGTAGTACCCGAAACTGAACCCAGGACTTCTGCAAGAGCAGACAGTGCTCTTAACCACGGAGTCCTTTCTCTAGCCCAGAATCTTAACCCTGTTCTTCAGTGACATCCAGGATTACCCAAGTTTCCCCATGCTTCAAAAATACTGTTGGTGGTGAGTGGTTAGAGTAAGAGACAGAATATTTGTAGTCTCTGCTAACCTCTGTCTTTAAAATCCAGAATTTGCATGAGTCTAATTGCTTTTGTAGTTGTGACAGTAGGTGTCACCTGCTGCTCCTTGCAGTGACCCTCACAAGGTCAGCATCACTCAGTATTATACTGAGCAGAACTGAGGGTCAGATGGATTCAAGACACTTGTGTAAAGTTGGATATGGTGTGTAGTGCACAACTGTAATCCCGCACCTGAGGAGGCAGAGACAGGATGATTGTGAGGGTGGCCCAGGAAAAACAGTGAGACCACATAAAAGGAAGGAAGTAAGGGAAGGAGGAGGGAGGGAGGAAGGGAAAGAGAAAAGGGAGGAAGAGGAAAATATCATATGAAGGTACATAACAATAAACAGAAAAGCCAAAATTCAAACCTAGGCTACTTTAAAGCACAAACCTAGGTATCTCTAATAATTTTCTTTTGTTTAGCACTTTTATTTAATGTTTTGGTTTTTTGAGATTTCTAAAACCTTTTTATGTGTGCAAGTATTTTGTCTGCGTGTATGTCTGTGCATCACACATGTGCCTGGTGTTTGTGGAACCCAGGAGAGGGCATTGGATCCCCTGGTACTGACATTGTGGGTGTTTGTGAGCTGCCAGGGGGTTGGGGACCTAAACCTGGGCCCTCTGCAAGAGCAGCAAAAGTTTTTAGCAACTGAGCCCTCTCTCCAGTGCCTGGTTTAGCACTTTTCGTTTGTCATAAAGGCGTCCTTATAGACTGGCCCTGACAAGGGTGCGGCTACAATGAAGAAGTACTGTAACTAATTCATAGATTAGGCCAGGACAGCAGCGCTCATCAGAGGTCGGAACCAGCACTCTATCTGCTCTCAGAACTTAAATCGCTCCTGTAAGCACTTTGAGTTAGATGTAGATGAAAGTACTATGGATTTTCTGCGTGCTTAGACTTCTCTGGCTGCAGCAGGAATGCCAGTTACAGAGCCGTGACAGGCCCTCTGGCCGACTCCAGCACAGCCTCATTCAGCAAGTTTGTCCTTTTTCTGCTGTTGCTCCCAGCTGACAGAGCTACTTTTAAAAAGGAAGTCATTTCTGCAAACGCATTTGAAGCAAGCTCATCCCTCTCTGGCTGTTGGCAGATAGGACTCTGGCAGAACAATCTAGAAATCTCGTTTCCAATGCTAAAATAGAAGTGCCTGAGTTTTTAGTTACTTTTTGAGTTGTTGTGCTAGTAAAATATAAACATTAGTGGGCTTTGATTTATCCAAAATAACATACTTTGGATATTGCAGGGTTTTTTTTATTTTATAATTAACAATTTTTTTTTTTAATGTCAGTGCACTTTGCAGCACTGAAATTCATTGCATAGTTAATTTAAGCAGCTTTCTTCATACATTACACTCTTGACAGCCCTTCTAGTACTTAAAGGTTTTCTGATGGGCAACATAAACTGAGCATAAGAAGACAGTAGGCGCTTGAACGAGTCTAAGGGGCAGAGCCCGTGGGGGTCATGGATACCCCAGCAAAGGAAGGGCATTTGGAACACTCAGTGTCCTCTAGAATGGAACTGTCCCTCTCTGGAAAAGAGAGAGACAGTTGGGCAGCCCATCCTGAGCGTGCTCATCAGCGCGCGTCTCCATGAGCCGCCTGTAGGTTACATTACCTTTGCTTTTAGATTTATTTTATTGTTATTTTTGAGCATATGTAAGAGTGTTTTGTCGGCAAGTATGTGTGTGCACCACATTGCCTGGTACCTAGAGAGGCCTGAGGAGGGTGTCAGGGTAGGGAACCTGGAATTAGAGGTGATTGTTTGCCACCATGTGGATGCCAGGGACCAAACCAGCTCCTCTAGAAGATCAGCCAGAGCTCTCGACTGCTGAGCCAGCTCTCCAGCCTCCATGCATCTCTGTGTTAACACAGGACGCCTTACCATAAAGATTCAAGCCTCGCCACACTGTTTTTTTTTTAATTAAGAAGATAAAAACGATTAAAATGCAGAAAAATGCTAATTATAAAAAATAAGACAGTCATTGCCATCCAGAGCCTACAGTTGTAATAACATCCTTCTCTCTCCCTCCCCCTCTCTTTTTCTGAAAGCTTTAATTTATTTCCTCCCCAAAGACCAACTGCAATCAAAGGGGGTGAAAGGTCAAGATTTTATTGTCTTCATAACAAAATTGGCTTAGAACTGGGTCCCTTGGCCCTTTCAACTTGGCCTCCCAGTTCAAAATGCTTGCACCTCTTAATCGCCAGCATCCTCTTGGATCTGCAGTTGGACTCAACACACTCCAGTCTCAGCACGATCTTCTTTGTAGTTTTAGCCTTTTTTCGGAAAATAGACTTAGTCTACCCAACATAGCCACTCTGTTTCCTGTCACAACGCCTCTTTCCCTGGGCATACAAAGAATCCTTGCCCTTCTTGTGCTGGGTCACCTTGTGGGGTTGGTGCATCCCACATTTCTTGCAAAATGTCCAGGGCGGGTCTTAGGAACGTTCACTGTGTTTGCTGGAGCGCGATCAACTCAGAAAGAGAGAGGAGAGAGCAGCAACCTTCTCCTTCGATTACTGTGACTGAAATGGGCCCTGCTTTGTCTCCTTCACGCTATCTCCATAGAACTGCTGGCACTCATTGTGGCCTGGCCCTCTAATGTTTCAAAATCAAATATGGTGTTTATGGTTTTAATAAATAAAGATGGCTCAGAGATTAGGGGTACATGCTACTCTTTCAGAGGACCTGAGTTTCTTTCCCAGCACCCACCTCAAGTAGGTCACAACTGCCTATAACTCTAGCTATAGGGGATCCAACACTATCTTCTGGCTTCTGTGGGTACTTGCATGGACACACATATACAATTTAAAGGGAAGTTTTGTTATTGCTTTGGGTTTGGTTGGTTGGTTGTTGGTTGGTTGGTTGGTTGGTTTAGGATTTTGTTTTGTTGTTGTTTTGAGACAGGATGATCTCACTATGTATCTATCCCTGGCTATCCTGGAACTAACTCCCTATGTAGATCAGGCTGGCCTCAAACTCCTGGAGATCTGTCTGCCTCTGCCTTCCTAGTGTTGTGGTCAGGTGCACCACACCTGACAAGAAAAGGTTTTATAAATGGTTCAGTGAGACTAGGAAGCGTCTTTATTCTACTATAGTAGCTTTTATTGGGACAGAAGTTAAATTTCATCTTTTTAAAACTGCATTACAATATGCTCTTGGTTTCTTTCTTTCTTTCTTCCTTTTTTTTCTCCTCAGTGGTGTGAATATATTCCCCAATTTCAATCATACTTAAAACCTGGGATTATTCCTGCTTGATTAATTAAAATTAGTTCAACAAATATATGTGTAGCTGTCATCTGCCCAGCACTTCTCATGATAGCTGTTATGTATTAGGAGCTGGTAATGGTTCAGAAGATAAGTTTGGGCCTGTTATTTTATTCATTGCAGAATATTAAACTTCATAAATGAAGTTGACTTGTTTTCTTTTCTTTCATGCTATACCTGTTTGCCTTCTTTTCAATCTTAGTTTAACTTTAAATAAACACAAGTGTTTAATTGCTTTCTATGCTTATACACATGTATACATAACAAATGAGTTTATCTTTTTTGTTTTCCTTTTTGGAGATAGGGTCTCATGTAGCCCAAGCTAGCCTCCAACGAATCAGATGGCTAAGTCTGATCTTGAACTCTGACTCTCCTGCCTCTACCTCCTAAGTGCTGGGATTGGAGGTTTGTGACACCACCCCTGTCCTGTACAGTGCTAGGGAACAACCCCAGGGCTCCCTGAGTATAAAGCAAGCACTCTCCCCACTGAGCTGCATCCCTGCAGAAATGTATCTTTTTCTTAGAGGTTTTCTAGAATGTATCCATAAAGTTATTTAGACTGTGGAACCATTCTTCTTACTTTAATAGATAATATTATTATTGTTATTATTATTATTGTTGTTGTTGTTGTTATAGCAGCAACAGCAGTAAACGTTTAACTATGTTTCATGGCACATTCCTATAATCTTAGAACTTGGGAGGTAAAGGGAGGAGCAGAGACTTAAGGTCATGGACAGCTAAATTGTGAGCTTGAGGCCAGCCAGGGCTGCATGAGACCTTGTCTTTAAAGAAGTTTAAAACAGGCCGGGCTGTGGTGGCGCACGCCTTTAATCCCAGCACTTGGGAGGCAGAGGCAGGCAGATTTCTGAGTTTGAGGCCAGCCTGGTCTACAGAGTGAGTTCCAGTGAGTTTCAGGACAGCCAGAACTACACAGAGAAACCCTGTCTCGAAAAACCAAAAAAAAAAAAAAAAAAAAAAAAAGTTTAAAACAGGGGTTGGAGAGAGAGTTTAGCCACTACTTACTATTGTTACAAAGGACCTAAGTTTAGTTCTCAGCACTCAAGTCTGGGGGCTCAAAATTGCCTATAACTCCAGCTCCAAGGAAATCAACATTCTCTCCTGGACTCTGTGCCTACCTGTACACACACACACACACATACACACACCCTGGGTTTGAGTAGTAGGATTTTTTTTTTTGCTTGTTTTGTTTTGTTGCTGTTTGATATTTTTGTTTTTGATACTGAGTCAGGTTTGTAACCAAAGTTGGCCTCAAACTCAACATATTCCTGCCTCAGTCACACCCCCAGCTCCCAGCACTGAAATCATAAGGCTTACAACACCCTTTCTTTTTCAGAGATGTTGTTGAGTTGCTTGTTTGTTTGCTTGCTTGCTTGGTTTTTTTTTTTTTTTTTTTTTTGGTTGGTTGGTTTTTGGTTTGGTCTGGTAGTTTGGTTTTGGCTTTGCCCAGTTTATCGGAATGAATATTTATTTTATTGACTTTCCAATCTTTCAAGTTTGCAATTACATTTCTACTGTTGTACAGCTTTTGTTTCATTTTGGTTTTATTTATCTGTTTTTATTACATTTTTATTCTGTGCTGAAGAGGGTATATCCATGCTGCAGCAAGCTTTTAGAATTGATTTTCTCCTTCCACCAGGAGCCAAAATCAGGTGGTCAGACTTGGTGGAAATCCCCTTTACATGCAGGGTCATCTAACTGGACTTGTTTTGTTATTTGTTTGTTTAACTTTTTATTAATTCTTTGAGAATTTCACATGATGTACCTCACTCTCATCTCCCCTTCCTTCCATATCTGTCTTCTGTCCTTGCAACCTCCCCTCAAAAGAAAAAAAAAAAAAATCTCAACATGGAAGCTACGATGTGTCACCCTTTTGCCCACACAGTTTTGCTTGCAGATGTTCATTGCAGTGCGTCATCACTGGTCTGGATCGAGGCCTCTGGCTTCTGCTGCACTATCAATTCTGGATCCTCACCAGGACTCCTCTAGACATCCTGTTTTTGCCCTGTGTCATGGAGATCCTGCAGCTTCGGATCTGCAGGACTGGCCTCTTCACTTGCTCTAGCAGATGGGGTAGATGTTGGGGTGAGCAACTCATAGCCCTGGATCTGGGTCTGGGTGGTAGATGAGTTGGTCAGAACTGGCTCTCTCGATTTGTCCAGGTGAAGTGCAGGCTCCTCTCCAGCACACTAGCCACTGCAGGGATCACCTGTGCCCCCACCACCAGGGTCAGCTCTGCTGTACTGCCCAGGCAGGGTGCAATGCCTGCTCTCCCTGGACTCCTGCAGTGGGTGAGGGGTGGGGCTGGCTTTCTGCAGCCCTCAGACATTAACATCACCCTGGCGGGAGCCCAGACCACATATATATCCCCATGGCCTTTGGTGGCAATATGGGACACTGATACCAACACAGATCCCTGCTGCTGCAGGACCACAGACCCAGCCATGGCCCTCAGCAGCAGCATAGGCTGGGACATCACCATGGCTTCAGGCGGCAGCGCAGGCTACTCACATCGGGCTCACCACCCTCGTGTCTCCAGCTCCTCCTCTCTTCACAGTGAACAAACCGCTCTGCCTCTCTTTCTCTCCATCTCTCCACCACTTGCTCATCATAGTGGTGCCCACCCGTCTCTGTGTGATGGCGGGCAGACCTCTGGGTATCTTCCCTTTGTTTTGTTTTAAACACCACTTTCTACATGCTAAGAGGTTCTGCTTTGGTATGTCTTCAGTGCTGTCTTTAATTGTACTCTTCACTTACTCAAGAACTTCATTTACTCTTGTAGCCATTGGTTAGAGCTATGTTTCCCTACCCACTCCCCTCCCCCACTCACTTTAGGATAGATACTCTTCAAGCCTGCCTGCATCCCCTGGGCTGAGGGTCAGTCAGCATGGCTTCCCCCATTGCTAATCCCTGGATACATCTCTGTCTTGTAGAGGTCATTTACACATTTCCTGTTCAGCTGACACCTTAAAAGGTGTTCTGAGGCCTGTTATCCTGGCATCTGAAACAATAGTTCTCCAAGGGAGGGCCTTCAACCTTTGTATCAGCACCACCAGTGGTATTAATTAAAAATACTGCTTCCTGGAAGCCATCTAAAATCTATTATGCTAGAACATCTACTAGGGTCAGAGATATCTATTTTTAACAAGCACCCCGAAGATAAGTCCCGTTCAGTACCATGACATAGCAACTGTGCTCTCAGGTAAGCTTCAGTTAGGTTCAGAGCAAATCAACTCCACTGAAATGGCATAGGACCCCTGACAGACCCTGTATGGATGTTGTCTGGCTTGAGCTTGCCCAGGACTTGTGCGTGTTGTCATTGTTTCCTTGCTAGTCATGGGCCAGCTCTGGCTCTTACATCCTTTTTGCCCCCCTCTCCCACATTGATCTCTGAGCCTTATGAGGAAGGGGTGTGCTATAAATGTTTCATTCAGAAGTGAGCATTCAGTTGTCTCTTATGACCGTGTATCCAAGCGTATATGGGCAGTAGTGATTGAACCTAATGGTTTTCTTGAATGAATGAATGAATGAATGAGTGAGTGAATGAGAGAGAGGGAGAGGGAAAGGAGGAAAAGGGGGAAGAAGAGGAGGAGGAACAAAAGAGAAAAAACACAGATTGGGTAAAAAGAGAAGAGGTGGCCCAGGAGGAGCTGGGAAAGGGTTAATTATGCTCAAAATATATTCTACAAAATCCTCAAAATATTATTTTTTTTTTAGTTTAATTTTTTTTTCCGGCTCTCTGCTCCTCCCTGTTCCAGAGACAGCAGCATCTCTTGTGCTGTGCCAGCCTCGTCCTGTAGACAAAATGGTGAAGGTCGGTGTGAACAGACTTGGCCATATTGGGTACCTGGTTACCAGAGCTGCCTTTGGCTCTGCACTTAGCAAAGTGGAGATTGTTGCCATCAACGACCCTCTCATTGACCTCAACTACATGGTCTACATGTTCCAGTATGACTCCACCCATGGCAAATTCAATGGCACACTCAAGCCTGAGAATGGGAAGCTTGTCATCAACCGGAAGCCCATCGCCATCTTCCAGGAGCGAGATCCTGCTAACATCAAATGGGGTGATGCTGGTGCTGAGTATGTTGTGGAGTCCACTGGCATCTTCACTACCATGGAGAAGGTCAGGGTCAACTTGAAGGATGGAGCCAAAAGGGTCATCATCTCTGCCCCTTCTGCTGATGCTCCCATATTTGTGATGGGTGTGAACCTCGAGAAATATGACAACTCGCTCCAAGATTGTCAGCAGTGCATCCTGCACCACCAACTGCTTAGGCCCCCTTGCCAAAGTCATCTATGACAACTTTGGCATCGTGGAAGGGCTCATGACCACGGTTCATGCCATCACTGCCACTCAGAAGACTGTGGATGGCCCCTCTGGAAAGCTGTGCCATGATGGTCATGGGGCTGCCCAGAACATCATCCCTGCATCCACTGGTGCTGCCAAGGCTGTGGGCAAGGTCATCCAGAGCTGAACGGGAAGCTTACTGGCATGGCCTTCCATGTTCCTACCCCCAATGTGTCCGTTGTGGATCTGACATGCTGCCTGGAGAAACCTGCCAAGTATGATGACATCAAGAAGGTGGTGAAGCAGGCATCTGAGGGCCCACTGAAGGGCATCCTGGGCTACACTGAGGACCAGGTTGTCTCCTTCGACTTCAACAGCAACTCTTACTCTTCCACCTTTGATGCTGGGGCTGGCATTGCTCTCAATGACAGCTTTGTAAAGCTCATTTCCTGGTATGACAATGAATACAGCTACAGCAACAGGGTCGTGGACCTCATGGCCTCCATGGCCTCCAAGGAGTAAGAAACCCTGGACCGCCCACCCCAGCAAGGACACTGAGAGCAAGAGAGAGGCCCTCGGTTGCTGAGGAGCCCCTGTCCCCAACACTGAACATCTCCCCACAATTTCCTTCTCAGACCCCCATAACAACAGGAGGGGCCTAGGGAGCCCTCCCTACTCTCTGAAATACCATCAACAAACGTTCCCTGCACCCACCAAAAAAAAAAAAAAATCTGTATTGAGGGTAGAGGTGTAACTCCATGATAAAACTTGTATTTTTAAGGATTATTTTTGTTTTATGTATATGAGTGTTTTGCTTGACTTTAATATATATGCACTGCTAAGGCTAAGGCAGGAGGACCCTGGATTCAAAGCCTGTCTGGGCTACACAGTGAAAGTCTATCTCAAACCTTTCCCTCCAAAACACTTTTAAAACCATAAAAAAAATTTTTTTAAATGGTGACACAAGCTTGTAATCCTAGCCCTTAGAAGACAAAGGCAGGAGAATCAGGAGTTCAAGGACAATTTGGGCCACAGACTGTCTTGAGTTTTATCTCATAAACAATAAACTGCAAAGACAGATAGTCCAAGTCAATTTGGATGGATCTGGTTTTCACCACCTCACCCCTACTTTTCCCCTACCCCTCTCTAAACAATCTGGCCTGAAAGATTACAAAGGGAAGCAATACCTTTAATCCCAGCACTCAGGAGTCAGAAGCAAGAGGATCTCTGAGTTGGAGGCTAGCCTGGTCTACAGAGTGAGTTCCAGGACAATCAGGGTTACACAGAGAAACCCTGTCTCAAAAAAATCAAACCAAATCAAAAAAGAAAAAAAAAAAAAGGAAAAAAAGCATCTATTGTGGTCATCTTGTTCAGGTCTTGTTTAGGCAGCTAAGTTGTTGAGACTTCATGGATGTAGCTGTATTGACATAATCTCACAGCAGCTTCCTGTCTCTCTGGATCTTACACTCTTTGGGGCGCATCTTCTGCAACAGGACATTCTCTGAGCCTCAGATGCGAGAGTCCTGTTCCCTAGACTAAGAACTACAGGCAGCTAAGGAGCAGGAGAAATAGTCTTCCCACAGAAGAGCTCCCAGATGTCCTATCCAGTATCAAGTGGTCAGCGCTGAAAACATACCTGCAAGTAACACTCTCTGGACTGAGCATATTGTATTTATAAATTTGGTGTGTGTGTGTGTGTGTGTGTGTGTGTGTGTGTGTGTGTGTGTGTGTCAACAATAAAAGGAAGAACCCATGAATTTAAGACAGCAAGAGAGAATACTTGGGAGGGGTTGGAGGGAGAAAAGAAAGAAATGATGCAATTATATTTTAATTTCAGAAGATAAAAATCATTATTAAAAAAATTGGTCTTTTCAAAGATGTAGCCATGTGGCATCTGGGTGATCTATTAATAGCTCATAGCAACACTGAAGGGTAAATGTGGTCTCCTTCAGACAACTTGCCTTTCTGCTGTCACAGACTCCCAAATCTGCCTGCTCCTGGCCTCCATGCGCCCCGCTAAAATCCCCCATCCCCCACCCAGACCACCGTAAAGTCCATCGCCTTTGCCACAGGATCTACTCAGCCCAGCCTCTAGACTGACTTGACAGGTCCCAGTATCATTTTCTCTGAACGATAGCAGGCTCACAGTAAAGCCTCTCACGGTCCATTGTATCCTCTCTTCTGATCCAGAGGGAGGTCTCAGCTGTCGCTGCCCTAGCCGCTTCCCCAGCCTGTGAACAGAGCACACCCACCTCAGAGATAGTGGCTCTATCCCCATCACCCAGAAAGCTTTTTTCTTTTTCATTTTTTAAAAACATGTATTACTGTTTTGCCTGCATGTATGTCAGCGCACCAGGTGCGTGCATTGCTTGCTGGGGTCAAGAGAGGGTATGAGACCGCCCTCCCCCCACCCCCCCCACTGGCATTACAGCTGGTTGTTAGCCATTGTATGGATGCTGAGGAACGACCTGTCCTCTGCAGGAGCAAGAGCAAGCGCTCATAACCACTGAGCTCGCTCGCGCCACCGACCTTGGCGAGCTCTTATCTGGAATCCATGTAGCTGTCTAACACTTCCTTCAGGATTTTGCCCATGTAGCTTTGAATGATTCTGTGAATATTTGCTTAATTCATTAATTTTTTAAAGACAGGGCCTCCTTATATTGCCACCAGGCAGTCTGGAATTCTTGGGCTCAGGCCATCTTCCTGCTCCAGACTCCTAAGCTCAGACAGCAGCTTCATAGCCCTGAGCAGCTGAATGCCCTATTTATACCCGGAACTGTGTACATCCAAGACTTTCCGCAGCCTCCCTCCGTCTCCCTTCACTAATCTGTTTTTCTCTGTAGAATTTATCACCATATAATTACTATATATTTTATTTATAGTCTGCCTTTCCCCCACAAAGCTGAGTTGTATGGGAGTAGGCATTTCTCTATTTTATTCACAGTTGTATTTCCATGGCTACTATTACATATCTAGTGTTCAACAACGCTTACTGAAAAAAAAATAAGCACGCTCTACAAATCCAGCAAGTAGCGTCAAGAGTTAGATACAGGTAAAATACAAAGAATAGAATAGGAAAAAAAATCACTCAGTTTACACATCTTCATTCAATTAAAAGTAGCGCCATTAAATTAAACATCTACATAAAAATTAGTAAGCCATTCTCTTTACTTCCTTATGTCCCAAGTCCTGCTACCCCAACATGCCTTTCCTCTCTACAGGAGAAAGCAGAGACTGTAGTGGACATGCACTGCCCAACATTCATGCAATCTACAAATCCAGGCTGGGACTGCAGATCAGCTGGGAGAATGCTAGCCTTCCATGTACAAGGGCCCAGCCTCCATCCCCAGCAGCACACAACAACCTGGGATGGTGGTACATGCTTACAGCTCCAGTATTTAGTAGGTAGAGGCAAGAGGATCCTGAGTTCAAGATTCTTCTCAGCTAGTGAGAAGAATCTGAGGCCAACTTGAGCTACGTGAAACCCTAAAAAATCCAAAGATGATGAATTCCACTAGGAATTAAAGCTAGGAAATATGGTCTGGAGAGACTGTATAGACTGGAGAGATGGCTCAGTGGTTAAGAGTATTGGCTGCTCTTCTGGAGTACCAGGGTTCAAGTCCCGGCATCTACATGGTGGTGGCTCACCTAGAATTGGATCTTCTGGCCTCTGAGGACACTGGACATGAACATACAAACATAAACATGGTTAACATATTTATATGGATAAAAAATTTAAGTTTAAGAGAAGGGAAATATTTCCTGAATCTCCCACCTAAGGAAATGGTTTAATCCAAACGGTTTCCAGATGAAAGACACACAATTTTTATATTTTACAGTAAGCATTTAATGCACCAGACCTGAGTAGATATCTACCATCTAAGCTATTAAAATCTACTTCCTCATCAATAAACCCGAGTTATAACTTGCCATGTTCTGTCTGGACAGCTCTTAATTCCCATTGGCCGGCCCTCATGAGTGTTTTCATGACTCACCCTCCCCGTGGGTCTTCACCTCTCTCCATTTTCCTCTCTTCTCCTCTGCTCTCTACCCGCAACCAGGTAACTCAAAACCCACCCACCTCTAATCCCTCCAACAATTGGCTGTAGCCATTTTTATTTAATTAATAGTTTTAAATTAAAGTACAAGGTTTGCACAACAAAAGCTGGTAACTGAGAATTCACTGTAGGCCTGGATTCTGGGGTACAGAATTTAGCATCACAATACATACTGACAACCAAACCTCAACACACACACACACCCCACATATAAAACTTTAAGACAGATAAATAAACAATGGCAAAGGCACTGAGATAAATCACTCCTAAAGCACATACAGATACTAGCAGTAGAATGCACTGTCGCTCAGGTTCCCAGCTCCCCCTTCCTTTCACTCTATCAGGATAAATCTGAGTGTTCTCCAAATCAGAGCATTCCTAAGCCTAAGCATGGTGAACTTAAATGTCGCTTTGTACTTTCAACAATAACTGAAAACTTAAAATGAAAGAAACTCAAATTCATGATTTGTACATTTTGTGCTGTATGTGGTAACAGAGGAAACTGCTATTTGCATTATTCTCAGGTATTACCAGGGATTGTGTTATTCATCTCCAGGTTTAAAATCCAGTTTTATCCCTTAGAAGAAGTAAGCTTAGCTATCAAATGTCTATTCTCATTTCTAATATAACATTTTTACTATGTCTTTGAAAATTTCATACAATATTTTGATCATATTTCCCCCCCTCACTCTCCTGTTTTTCATTTTTTAAAAAGACAATACTGTGTATTTCAAAGCAACGTGTATGCAATAAATACATACAACTTTGTCAACTAAAAATAAATAAAGCCAGGCAGTGGTGGCACATACCTTTGATCCCAGCACTCAGGAGACAGAAGTAGGCAAATCTCTGTGAGTTTGAGGCCAGCCTGGTCTACAGAGTGAGTTACAGGACAACCAGCACTACACAGAGAAACCCTGTATTGAAAAACCAAAAATAAATAAATAAATATTTATAAAAACAAAAGAGGGGCTGTGTATAGTGGGGCACATCTTCAATACCAGCACTGAGGCAGAGGCAGGTAGATATTTGTGAGTTCAAGGCCAGTTTGGTCTACATAAAAAGTTCCAGCCCAGGCTACACTGTCTCCAACACAAAAGGAGGAGGAGGGAGATGATCAAAGTCCCACTTATGTCACTGGGTTGTACTAAGAAGCAAACACAGCAGACTCTTAGAAAAGAGCCCAAGATTGGCATCTTCTTGTTTGATGTCTATTGCTGTGATAAACGCTATGACCAAAGGGAAACAGTTTGTTTCATTTTACAGCTCCATCATGAACACCAGTGCAGGGACCTAATGCAGGAACCTGGAGGCAGGAACAGAAGCAGAGGCCATTGAGAAAAGTCAGTTACTGGCTTGCTCCACAGCTCCCTCCACTGCATTCATATATAACCTAGGACCACCTGCAAAGGGGATGGCCCTGCCCACTGTAGACCGAGCTCTCCTACGTCACTCATCAATCAAGAACATGCCCCACAGGTTGCCTATAAGCCAATCTGGTAGAAACATTTTCTAAATCGAAAGTCCCTCTTTCCACATGACTCTAGTTTGTGTTGAGTTAGCAAAAAACAAAACAAAAACCCCACCAGATCACACTGAGAGGTGCACTGGCAGCAAAAGCAGACATTATATCAGGCTTCTGCCTGCCGGATCTCAGATGGGACTTCACACTTAGCAAACAGACCCTCCCAACTAGTATGCTTCTTGATTAGATAGTGTGTGTGTGTGTGTGTGTGTGTAACGCATTTGACACATGAGATGAAACAACAATACCAAAAGCAGTGGGATTCAAAGCTGCAAACAGATGAGGTAGACAGAGTGGTTTCACACTTAAATCCCATCTCAGATTGAGGCTGTTAGATCATTTGAACCCAAGCTGGACAATATAGTAAAGGCTGAGAGCAAGAGTGAGACAAGAAACAGATTATACTACAAGTCTTATGTAATCTATTCTAGCAAAAACAATGCCTTTCCATCATTTGTGTGAACACTGGTCACAGGACAGCTCCCAGTTTTGGAAGCCCACAGTTTCTCTAGTACCTTCTTGACAGTCCAAGGGTGCCCCCTGTCTGAATATGAAATATCCAAAGCTAAAGAGAAGTGATGCTGTCTCCGTTACACACACACACACACACACACACACACACACACACACACGTGCTCACGAACGCACACACACTTTGTTTATTGAGAGTGTGGGTATGTATGCGTTTGTGCCATCACACACACACACACGTGAAGATTAAAGGAATTGGTTCTAGCCTACCCTGGGATTGAACTCAGGTAGTCAGTCTTGGCAGCAAGACCTTTACCAGAGGAGCCATCTCACCAGTCCTCACGGAAACTCTTACTCAACAGTTTCTGGAATCAGCCCTATCTTTAGCTGCCAGCTGCCAGAGAATGGTGGAAAAAAATACAGCACGCCATTTGTTTATTATAAGCCCTGCCCCCCCAATAATCAAATCAATATCCCCGCTGTTTATCTGGAGATTTGGAGAGAAGTTTTATATTTTCCTCAGAATTTATTCCATATTAGCCAATACAATTATTGGCATGAGCCACCCAGCTAATCACATTGACCTCTTTATCTGTTCTGCCCGTGTAAAACTATACTCTGTTTAACATGCCACTGAAGAGCCATGTGTCCAGTAATGAGTTTCACCAACATCAAGTATTTATTGGCTGTCTTCTCAGGGCAGGACACAGTTCTAAATGGAAAATATGGAAAACCCCTTTTTCTATCCTTAAAGAAATGATTTCGTGTCTAAAACAGAAAGTGTAAAAGGAAACAACACAAAGAGACAGTAGTAAATCACCGGCTGGTGGAGTAGCTTCCCCCAGTTTGCTGCTTTCTTGCACTTCAAGGAAGGTAATTCGACCTCTCCCAGCCTCAAAGGATCTGCATCCTTTTCACAAAAAGGTTGCAAAGGGAGAAATCTTCCTAAAGATCCCAAGGCAAGCCAGGCTATGGGTGATGCCTGCCTTTAATCCTGCACTTAGGAGGCAAAGGCAGAGCAGATGGAGGCAGTCTGGTCCACAGCACAGTGAGGACTACGTAGAGAAAGTCTACCTTGAAGAATAGTACAGAACAGACAAAAGTTCCCAAGGCAGCTGTTCTTGAATTGTTTGGGTTTTTTGTTGTTTGGTTGGTTTCATTGTTTTTTTTTTTTTTTTTTTTTTTTTTTTTTTTTTTTTTTTTTTTTTTTTTTTTTTTTATAACTCTAGCTGTCCTGGAACTCACTTTGTAGTCTAGGCTTGCCTCAAACTCACAGAGATCTGCCTCTGCCTTCTGAGAGTGGGGATTAAAGGTGTAAGCCACCACAACTCAGCTAGTTAATAATGATTATTATGAAGGAAATATCAGATAACAATGTCTGACAGTAAAAACATTTCATTTGCTTAAAATATAAGTAAAATATTTTGCATCTTAATTTTACAATATGAAATATTCTTCCTCCTAAAGAAAAACTGATTGTCATCAAATGATTGATAAAGTCACTAATGTGTCATCCTAAAGAAGTATTATCAACATAAAAATAGTATAGTCTCGACTCTTATATCTAATAAGATTTAAGAAGTTATAAGACTATGAATTTTCTGATATGTCATATGGCATGCCAATTTTTGTGATGCATTGCATAAAATACTAAAATATTTTAGTTATATTTATTGTCATCTACATATCTAATACTATGAGAAGCCCAAAGGGGAAATCATATTTATAAAAGAGATCTCAGCAGTAATATAATTATATTATGTATAATACTATATGTAAGAAATGAGAACTTAATGTATGAATTATCAAAATATAAATAAGATATATTTAAAAAGAAAGAACTTGTTATGCAGGCCTTAACATTGGAACATATTTAAAAATTTGTCTTATGAGGGGCTGAAAAGATGGCTCAGCTGTTGAGAGCACCAGCTTCTCTTTCCCCGGCTCCCATGCGGCAGCTCAAAACCATACCCATGACTGTAACTCCAATTCCACGGATCTGACGCCCTCTTCTGGCCTCCATGGATACTAAGCATGAAAGTAGTACAAGACCTGCATGCAGGTAAAACACTCATATGCCTGCAATAAAAATTAAAAATTTATCTTATGAACTTTGCAGGGAAGCAAAATGTAACAATCATACTTTGTTTGCAAATGCCTTTACCCACTGAGCCATCTTGCTAACTTAGTGATTGCTATTACAGGGCATTATACAGGAGGCAACACTTTACTTTCATACTCTTTTATACTTAGTATACTAGTCCTAGCTATAAGAATGAAAAACCATGCAAAGGCCACGAGTTTGAATAAGCTGGAGCTTTGCAGCTAGCTAGCAGTGCAGCTAGACCCAACTGTCCTAACCCAGACAGGGAGCTCTGAAAGCCACACACAGACTTGTGCAGCACGATCTGCCCATTTCACAGAGCAGCTGGTCGAAGAAATGGGTGCTGAGGAAGGTGTTGGGAGAAGTCAACAACAGTACCAGAGGCAGTAAAGAAGAAAGCAGAGCCTCGTTCATTGCCATGGAGCTCTCTCTCACCATGCTGATCTTGGTTGCCCAAAATGTAATTCCTGGAACATGGGGCCAGAACCCCTGGGAGCCTATTGAAAATACAAGTGCTCGCAGAACCACTGAACCTGTGTCTTAACATGGGCTCCAGGTGAATCCTAAGTACGTGAGGGAGGGTTAACTACAGGAAACAGGTTCCTCTCCAAATGTGGTATTTGAAGGACTGATAAGTCATTAAGTATTGTCTTAACCTCAACTTTAGAAGAGACAGATACATAACAAAGGGTATTGAAGGGGCCTTTATGGCTTTTTGACTGGTGCTAGGGCTTGAACTCACAGTTTTCACATGCTAGGCAAACACTAACTGAGCTACACTTCAGCCCTAACAGCCTTCATGTTTATCTACCAATGACTACTTAGGAAGAGCCTTCATAAAATATTTCTTATTTTATTGTTTTTTTTTTTCTGAGAGGTACCAATATAGCTGTTGTTGTTTTAAGTAAATATAAGTTTCCTTAATGGTGTTTGTTTGTTTATTTTGTTTTGTTTTGTTTTTAACTAGATTTTTGCTTTCAGTGCTGGGGCTGGAACCCGAAGCCCCAGGCATGCCAGCCAGATGCTGAACCATACCCACATCTGTTACACCTTCTTTAGGAAAACTGGCAATTGGTGGTAGATTTGATCAATGTAACATGTATGAAATTGCAAAAGAATAAGTAAAAGAGAAACAGAACCCTGACCAACCTAAGTCTGTACTTACTGTAAGCTCATACCCACACTTTATACTTTGTTTAAGGTCTAATCTCAGTAGGGGAATACACACTCACTAATGTGTTTATCAAAATAAACACAAAAGTATTCATATAATTACATTATGCCTAGCTAAATTGAGATCTAGGTATCAATACAGGTTCCATAATCCATCACATCTATTTACCACTTGAAAAAGAGGGAGTCAGGGTTGCATAAATGACTCAGTAATGTGCTTGCTGCGTGAGCATGAAGACCTGAGTTTGATCCCAACACCCGTGCCAAACCTCAGACATGGTAGCATGCGCTCATAATCTAGTGCTAGAAAGGAAGAGACAGGTAGATCCCTCCGACTCCTGCGCCAGCCGGCCTAGCCCAGCCAGTGGGCTCCCCGATTCCAGTGAGAGAATCTGTGTCAAGGAAAACAAGGTGGACAGCTAGCTCCTTCACAAGGTGAAACTGCACTCAAGGTTAACCTTCTGGTCCACACACACATATGCCATATACACACACAGAGACACAGACACACACACACAGAGACACCCCCCCCCCCAACTGAGCAGTCTTTTGATTTTTAAGTAATTTTAAACATTTCGTGAAATACAAGATCATTTCAAAGAAGAAAACAATCAGCCTGATGTGACGGTGCACAGCTTTAATCCCAGCACTTGGGAGACAGAGGTAGGTAGATCTCTTGAGTTCAAGGCCAGCCTGGTCTACAGAGAGAGTTCAGCATAGCCAGGGCTACATGGAGAAAGCCTGTCTCAAACAACAGCAGCAGCAGCAGCAACAACAACAACATCAAAGGATAGAAGTGTGTCCACGAATTCTTATTTAAATTTAGGATCTCGAAAAGGAAACAGTCTATCAGCGGGGTCTCAGACTTTTGGTGCCTTCCCTTGTTTTAACACAGTTGGGTGAGGGCTGAAGGGGTTAATCAACAGTTAATGTCCATTATGGGATAACTTACATTTCCTCAAATATTGAAGTCTTAATGCAGAGTTCTAATAAAATCTCAGTGCTTAGAAGGTAGCCATATTTAGAGTTGGGGTCTTTAAAAGTTCAAATGCAGTCATCAGAGAGTCTCCAACCCAATATAATTTTTCTTTGTATGAGGATATTAGAATACAGAGGCACAGAGAGATCACATGCTATCACCGGACAAGACCATTTGCATAATACCCAAGAAGTCAACCCTGAACACCTTGACCTTGGATGTTCACCCTCCAGAACTATGAGAATACGACATTCTTTTGGTTTAGCCACTTTGTCTGTTGGCACTGTTATGATGTCCCCAGCCCATTAATACAGCATCCAACATGGAATATATGTGATAGGTATTTATTGAAGAGAATTTATAAATGTTACATTTTATCCAGCTACTAAGTCTGCTGAGGCTGACTTTCCACCATTAAAATCAGAAAAAAAGTATTTATTATGAGATAACACAAGCACAAAAGATACAATACAGAATAGCCAAGCACTGTCCACTTACCTGACGAGTTGTAAAGCCTCAGCACACAGCTGAAGCACCCTGTGTTCTGCCCTCAACTGTGTGTCCCTTGCTCCCTCTCTGACCGAATCAGCTTATCACTCATGAAGCTTTTGTTTGTGCATGGTTTTCTGGCCTGGGGTTTTAGCAATATGCTATTTTTACAAGACAATCCTGTAGTGCATTCTTTAAGAACAGCTCATGCTGCTTCTATTACCAGTACTCCATTCTATCCAAGGATGCTTTTAGTTCTGACTCATCTACAGCCACCAAATACAGTAGTTAATTTCAAAATTATTACTTATTGTAAATATTATTTATTCATTATTTGGGTGATGAACAGTCACCCAAATAATTTATTCATTATTTGGGTGATGAAATTGTTTTCAACTTTGTTTTGCTACTCTCATTGACACTGTTAAGAGCATTTATGTATGTCCTTCATAAACATGTGAGTTTTTTAGAGCATGAAATTTCTTTTGTGGCCACACACAGGGAACACTGGGAAAGCCGGCAGCTGAAGCGGCTCAGAGGCAGTGGGGGCCCAGGGGCTCCAGGTGCCCCAGCCCTGCATAGCCTCTCCTGGGTTAACACGTGGGAGGAATGTGCTACTGTACAAGAAGACCGAGGGGCAGAAATTTTGAACCCACAAGCACAAGGGTTTTAAGTCTCACTAGCTTTTTAGATCCCACACTGTTTCCGACACTTGTTATTGTCAGGCATTTTAAGTTTTGCCAACTTGATAGAGAAGTACTGTAACTATTTCAGTTTTAATTTGCCTCCTCAGATTTCTATCAAGTATCTTTCATGTTTATTGGGCATTTTCACATGTTTATTTTGCATTCAGTGAATTTTCCCTTGTGATATTTTGATGAAGAAAATATTCCTTACTCCAGACAACTGTATTTTTTTCTTTTTTTATGTTGGTTAGGAATCTTTCCTAAACAAAAGCACATTCTTTATTCTATACTCCTCCATACTCTATATTCTATACTCTATACTCTATACTCTACATTCTATACTCTGTAGTCTATTCCCTATAGTCTACACTCTACACTCTATACTCTATAGTCTATATTCTCTCCATATTCTATACTCTATACTCTAAAGTCTATTCTCTATACTCTATACTCTACACTCTATACACTGTATACTCGATATTCTACACTCTATACACTGTACACTCTATACACTCTATACTCTATACTCTACATTCTATACTCTATAGTCTATATTCTCTCCATATTCTATACTCTATACTCTAAAGTCTATTCTCTATTCTCTATACTCTACAGTCTACAGTCTATATATTCTATATTCTATATTCTATATTCTATATTCTATATTCTATATTCTATATTCTATATTAGAACAACCTACAAACCACCATGGACTACAGTCTATATTTTGAAAATGACTCATTTGCGCAATGGAGAATTTGTTAAAAGATAGAAGAGAGAGCAAGAGTTGTATTTATAACAAACCCATCTCCATTAAAAGTAAAAAGCCACCCACTAGGCCATTTCACCTCTGGAGTACAAAGATTGTATCTGACTGAATTTTCCACTACCCGAGTCTCTGCGTATGCTGCACGTGGCTTCATAAACAAGAATGGTTCTTGCTGTGAGGAGTTCCCATACAGGAACTTATCTTCTTTGGTAGCCTCAAAATTTTATAAATGAAACACTTACTTGTAATCAGCCGTATGAGTGTGGGATAATTAAACGATCTTGCATAGGGTCTATGCTACAAAGCTAACCCTAATTAACCACCACGTCCAGGTCTGCGGACACCAACGCACCCCAAAAGCTGTAACCACTGAAATGATTGATGTGCACACAGAGTTTTTCATGCAGTATTTTTTTTTTTTTTTTTGAGACATGGTCTCACTAGGTAGCTCTGGCTACCTGAAACTCATTATGTAGACCAGGCTGGCCTCTGCCTAACAAGAGCTGGGATTAAGATATCCACCACCCTAGCTGGCCATACAAATACATTTAAACTAATGATTTAAAGTGGTTAAATGTTCTGATCCATGGGGGATTAAAGCAGCAGTGGTACACAGCTCTAATCCCAGCACTCAGGAGGCAGAAGCAAGCAGACCTCTGTGAGTTCGAGGCCAGCCTGGTCGACAGAGTGAGTTCCAAAACAGCCAGGGCTACACAGAAAAACCCTATCTCAAAAAACAAACAAACAAAAACCCCAAACCAAAAAACAAACAAACAAACAAAAGACTCAAAACAAAAGCTCTTGTCATGAAGTTAAATACTGATCACGAACTGTTATAAAAAGTTTATGAATTATTTGGCTTAATTTGGTTTGTTTGATCAAACACCAAGATTTTGTGATAATTTAAAGCAAAAATTTCCTAAACTTTGCCTTCATTAAAAAAAAAATTACATATGCTGGCTAGTGTGATGGCTATTCTTTGTTGTCAAGTTGGCTACATCTGGAATAAACTAAAACCCAATGCCCAGGCACACCCTTGAGTCATTTTTTCTTAATCATCTGAAATGGGAAGATCTGCTTCTAATCTCAATCTTTGAGACGGGAAAACCTACCTCTAGTCTGGGCCACACCTTTTTGGCAGCCTATATAAAGGGCATGAAAGAAGGAAGCTTTTTTCTTTGTCTGCTTGCTCTCACTCCTGATAGCGAGTCTATTCCTTCACTGGCATTGGCCCCTGCTTGGCATACACTGAAGACCACACAAGCCTTGTGAAATGAACAACTACTGAATTCTTGGACCTTTTGTTTGTAGACAGCCACAGTTGGACTATCTGGACCACAGCCTAAAAACCATTCTAGTAAATCCCTGTGTATATGTGTGTGTGTGTGTGTGTGTGTGTGTGTGTGTGTGTGTGTGTGTGTGTGGTGTGTTTGTGTGTATGGTGTGGTGTGTGTGATGTGTGTCTATGTGTGTGTTTATGTGTATATGGTGTGTGTGTGTGTTTGTGTGTGGTGTGTATGTGTGTGTGTATGTGTGTGTGTGTGTATGGTGTGTGTGTGTTTGTGTGTGTGGTGTGTATGGTGTATATGTGTATATGGTGTGTGTGTGTATGTGTGTGTGTGTGTGTGTATGGTGTGTGTGTGTTTGTGTGTGTGGTGTGTGTGTGTGTGGTGTGTTTGTATGTATGGTGCGGTGTGTGTGTGTGATGTGTGTCTATGTGTATATGTGTGTGTTTGTGTGTGTTTGTGTGTGTGTGTGTATATGTGTGTATGTATGTGTGTGTGTGTGTGGTATGTATGTGTGTGTGTGTGTGGTGTGTGTGTGTTTGTGTATGGTGTGTGTGTGTATATGGTGTGTGTGTGTGTGTATATATATATATATGGTGTGTGTGTGGTGTGTGTGTGTGTGTGTATGGTGTGTGTGTGGTGTGTGTGTTTGTGTGTGTGGTGTGTATGTGTGTATGGTGTATGTCTTTAGAGTTTTAGCTTTGCCAGCAAGGTGAGGGCAAGCAGACAAAGAGCAAAAGCTTCCTTCTTCCATGTCCTTATAGAGGCTTCCATATGTATATATATGGAGAGAGAGAGAGAGAGAGAGAGAGACAGAGAGACAGAGAGAGAGAGACAGAGAGACAGAGAGAGAGAGACAGAGAGAGAGAGACACACAGAGAGAGAGACAGAGAGAGAGAAAGACAGAGAGATTTTCTGTACGTTCTCTTCCTCTAGAAAATCCTGACTACTATAGAGATCCAAGCAACTTCAGTTTCCTCAAACTTCATCTTTATTTCTTTCTTATCCAAGGCTTGAGGAAAATGTTTTACATGAAACAACAAGGATGGTAAATTTGAGAACTAATAATTAAATGTAACTAAGAACTTTCACATTGTTATTGTAATTGTATTATACTATATGAGACTTATCTACATTGCTTTTGTTTTATACTGAAGCCTTGAGTTCTTGTGGAGAGAAAAGCCATGATTTAAATAAAAAAAAAAAAAAAAAGGACTTAAATATTGACTTTGGGAAAAAGCTAAAGTACATGAAACTATTTTGGTAATTATTACTACTTATTTAATTTATACATTTAAGAACAAATCTAAATAAAATGTTCAGACGTAAATATCACATTTTAACTTCCTGTTTTATATCATTAAAGCAACAGGTTTTGAAACCCAGTGAAAATAATTTTTTTTTTCCCAAAATTGAGTCTGGCTGGCCTGAAACTTGCTCTATAGACAAGGCTAGCTTCAAACTCAGAGATCCCGCCTTTGTCTCCCAAGTGCTGGAACTAAATGTATACATCTCTATGTGTGACACAAAAATAAATGTCTCAAGTAAATATATCTGGAGTTTTTTATAGTTCACAAAGTCACTCATATATGAAGACTACCACGGTTTACTTTTAAATGTAATGTCTTTATTGTTAAAATGTTTATCAGTTTACTTACACAATAAAAAAAAATAAGGTGCTTCATATTGCCTTCCAAATATGCTTTCTCTTGCCTGGGTTTATTCTAGGTGAGTCACAAAGCATTTCAGTCTTATTTTTAGAAATAGGGGGATACAGAAAAAGTCCTTACTATAGAGACATTTAAAATAACTCATGTGGTTTTCTTCAGGAAGGGAGGGTGTTGTCAAATGTCAGGGCCATCACAGAGCCTATAATACAGGTAACAATTTTTTCAAAATGTTTATGGCTACAGTTATTTTCATTCAACGTATAAAGTAACACTGTCATTGGCCTCCATGGAACTTTATGGGAAATGGAGTTAGTGAACTTTGTGAAAGTAGGTATTTTCCTCTTTTTCAGTCATAGCTTTCTGAATACAAATAACTAAAAGGACTCTTCCCACTTATCATTTACAATTGTAATCTGACAAGGTGTCATTTCAAGGACAATCATTTTCCTACTCCTTGTCCCTTGTTTGTTTTGGTTTGGTTTTTGAGACAGGGTTTCTCTCTGTAACAGAGCCCTCGATGTCCTAGAACTCACTCTGTAAACCAAGCTGGCCTCAAACTCAGAGATCCCCCTGCCTCTGCCTCCTGAGTGCTGGGACTAAAGGTGTGGGCCATCACTGCTGGCTTGTTCTTTTTAAAATATAGAAAGTTGAAAAAAAATTATGACATACTATATTGCAGTCCAGGTAAGGAGAAAGAATCCAAGAAACATGGGAGATGGTGATTTTTTTCAGATACCAATAACTTGCTAGATTTGTGGGTAAATTTTATTTTTTTGTTGATTCAATGTTTTCTATAATATATGAACTTATTATTGATAAAACAGGATTATATATAACATTAGAGCTCATTTGTGTGTACTTTATATACCACTGACTTGCTTAATATAAAGCTTTATGGCTTCTGTCAAAACATATGTGCACACCAGTAACTCCAGCACAGGAGACACTGAGGCAGTAGGATCACAAGTTCAAAGTCAGCCTGTGTTACATAGCAAAATCTTATTCAAACAAAAAGGAAGAAGAAAGAAAGTCTCAAAAACAGTAATATACCCAATGGAAAGTTTTATTTACTTGACTGGAAAACTGAAAAGAACACATTTCCACAATTTTAGAAGTGACAAATATCTGTATTTCAAGTGACTTCTAGTCTTCCACAAAGGATTTGGAAACTTCATGTAATTTGCATAACCCGATTAAGTTCTTTTGTTCTATTTAATTCTTAGAGTATGTTGAAAGAACTAGTATTTAGTGGTGCTGTGTTAATCTTAAACTAATTTTAAATTAGCATTCATAATGAGTTTTATAATGGCATTTATACACATTACAGTTATATCTCACTCTAATTTGTTCCCCTTCTTCCCACTCCAGCCCCTCTCCCACTCACCCCGTTTCCCAAAGCTCCCTGGTTTCCTTCCTCTACTAAATAGTCTTTCTATTTTGTGCTCCTTGTATTTGTTCCCTTGTATTCTAATACTCTGTCTATCTGGGTCCCCCTCTCTTAGTGATCTCCTTTCCAGTTTCATATCTCACACACGTCATTATTTTGGTGAAAATGTTTGAAGCACTAATAGTCAATGGTTTGGTGCAGTTATTTGTCTTCTTGGTTGTACAGTTCTCCATTGTAAGGTGAGGAACAAAACACTCTGATCAGAAGTGTGGTCTGTTGAGCTTTTTGGAAACTGATGCTGTAAGATCTAAATGTGTTTCGCTTTAAATTATCAAACTAGTTTGCTTCAGCCCCAATGAATTAACTGCACCAACCCATTTCAGAGGCCCCGGAAACCCGGTGTCCCTGCAAGCCAGCAAAATTCAGTACTTTGGGCATCTTGGGTTCGCAGTCCCTGTGGTCCTGCGTAGGGGGCATGGTGGAAACTCCGCATCTTCCTAGGGTCTCTAAGAGCTCTATAGCGCGTTCCTTTTGTTCTTTCGTTCAACAACCGTGTGATGAATTCCAGCTTCCTTTCTCTCTTTATAAAGTCCAGTTGAGTCTCATTCCACGACCTACTAAATACAAAATGCCGTCCTATGATCCTACTTCGTTTGGATACTTTCGAAAACTGGTTCTCCCTCTATAACCTAGCCGAGGGCTATCAGAAAACTTGCTATGCAGTACAGACAGACTAGTCTGGAACCTAGGACCCCGCTGTTCCGGCCTGCCCAGTGCTACGATGACATGCGAGAATTCCCATATCTCCAGAAAAGATGGTCAGCAAACAGTAAGCATAGCCACGCTCGATGGTTCCTCTGTCCGAGTCAGCTGTCTCCCGAGGCTCGCCAAGCGCACCCTTCGCAGGACCAAAAGTCAGCACAGCGACTCCCCATCGAGGTGCGTCAGGAACCGCACCAGCGTTTAGCTGCTGAGTCTCGGTCCGGGACTCCACTGAGGAACTACAATTCCCAGTATCAGAGCTACCCGGACTTCCGGAAGCCGAGGCTTTGCCGACCGGAAGCAGCTGAGAACCAACAGGCCTGAGGTTAATTCAGCCAGGAAAGTAGGTGGGAAGGGCTGTGGGGCACCTGTCAATTCGCCACCATGAACGTGGTCTTTGCTGTGAAACAGTATGTTTCCAAAATGATAGAGGACAGCGGGCCCGGCATGAAGGTACTTCTCATGGATAAAGAAACGGTGAGTTCGCTTTTGCTCAATATTTATAAAGGAAGCTCTCCCTTCCTTAGAATTTCTGGCCACGTTCCATTGTAGGTCTTAGCATTTCACTAATGACGACGATCAGTTCTGTCTGGCACTGGAAAAGTTGTATAATGCTTTCCCAGTGGGTGTGCTGTCTAACCGGCTCTAACTGGTGCTAAGAGACTTCTTAATACCTGAAAGAGTGTCTGCCAAGAGGTTGTTATTGGTGACACAGGGAGGACCTCACTCAACGTTGTTTTTAAAAGTAAATTGTTGGGGGTTTAAGCTGAAATGACAGATTATTTGTTGGCCACAACTTTAAAAAAAAAAAAAACTGTAAAGGAATGAAGAAAATCCTCTTTAGAAGTTTTTGAATTGTTCGTGTTCAGAGAGAGTAGTAGGTTTTCATTCTAACACATTACAGCCTGTTTTGGATATTTAGTAAATATTATTCTGTATATTCGAATTTAAATTACCTAGTCAAGTATTAATGGCAAAAGGCCTAAAACTACTGATACATGTTTTTTATTAGTCTGGACTAGTATGATCTTAGTTCGTTCTTTTGCTTTACAGACTGGTATAGTGAGTATGGTCTACACACAGTCAGAGATTCTTCAGAAGGAAGTATACCTCTTCGAACGAATTGATTCTCAAAATCGAGAGATTATGAAACACCTAAAAGCAATTTGTTTCCTTCGACCTACAAAGGTACTACACAAACTGAGCTGCCATCTCTGCAGGCAAAAGCAGAGTACTGATCCGAAAGTGTTAAGAAGGCAAAATAAATTTGTGTTACCATCATTTGTGGCATCATATCCTGTTTTGTCAGAGTTGTGACCTTTCTATCTCTCCTTCCCATGCCTCAGTTCCCCCCGCACAGCCAGGTTTTCCTTCTAGATGTCTTTTAGATTAACAGCTATTCCCAAAGCCTCTGACTCTGGCAGGTTACATCACTTTAGTGCTGGCTTGACCTCTGAACCTAGCCTGAACACCACCATCACATCTCTTTCCTACAGCTCTTACTTTTATGAACCTTTCACATTTTATTTCCATCTGTCTTCAGGGACAAATCTGTCTTTATCATAAAAACAATGAGAGGTCACTTAGTGATTGCTATAGTAGCTCCGTCTGACTCCTACAGTTAAACCAGTGGCCTAGCATGAAAAGGCCCTCCTTTGGCCAATTGGTCTTTCTGTGCTCCAATTCTAGTCCTGCATTATAGCCAACTGGGCCTTTTTATTCTTCTACATATTTCTTCCTGTCCTTTATCTGTTCACTTCCTCTAAAAATTCATAAGGCATTTTTAGCTTTTGTACATCAATTGCAAATCCAGCTTCAGTGCCATCTTTACACTAAAGCTATATAGTTGGGGTGGGGGAAGGGTGTGCCAAAGGCTGCATGAGAGAACACCTTGCAGGAATTGGTCCTCCTACCTTTTGAGTTCCAGGACTCAAACTCACGTAGTCAGGCTTACCCACTGAGCCATCTCATCTCTGATACCCTTGTTTGTTTTAAACAAACAAACAAAAATCCCCTTTCCTACTTCTTAGTTTTTAGTATGCTATCTTTTTGGTTTTGGTTTGAAACAGGCCTTGCTGACCTGGAACTCATGCTTAAAATCAGGCTGTCCACAAGTTTGTGACAATCCTGCCTCTGCCACTGAGTGCTAGTATCGTAAGTGTCTGCCACCGTGCCTGGCTTTATCTCCTCTTGTCCCATATTCGTGTTTGTCAACTCCAGTGTGCCTTTATCATGCGTGTGCATTTGTTCACTTTGCCAAATGCAAACCTGATTTTGCCACACTGCTCAAAGCCACCGAATGACTGCCCGTTTTAATGGCAAAGCCAGATCCCTTCCTTGTTGACAGGAGGGTGCAGCGTGGTCTAGTTCCTGTCACTTTTTGAGCCTTTGTCCCAATGCACCTTAGCTACACTCGCCTTCAGCCCACTTGCATTCCTATGTCTCACCATGCCATGCAGCTTTTGCATGGACTCCTCCCTCTGCCTAGAACTTCTTACTCCTCAAGCAAATCTTCCCTGGCCTCACTGAACCTTGACATTTCTCTTATAAACAGCACCACCTTCCTGTCTATCACTGGTCACAGTTGAAGGTGTTTGTTATTCCACAGGGTTTCGCTATGTAGTCCTGGCTGGCTGTAATTTTTCAATATTTCCCCACCACCCCTGCCTCTGCCTCCTGAGTTTTAGGATCAGAGGCATGCAATACTTATTTGAACAAGTTGTGGGTTTTGTGATTGATACCTAGCCTACCTACCACAGTAAGCTCCATGATAGCAGAAATTGTATCTGGTTGTCCATCCCACTGTTCCCACAGTGCATGCCACATAAAAGATGCTTACAAAACAGTTGCTAAGTTAATGTGGGTTTTCCCCCCACATTTGTAGCTTTCAGACATGAAACTTTGGTCATCAAGAGGGGTCTTAGAGATGACTTAGTTCATTATCATATTTTTGACCTTTTAACTTGGTCTTATAAAGAAGTAATGTTAGGCTTAGATTATTTGTTAAAAACAGTTTGTCCTTGATATAAAGTGAGCTTGACATGGTAGCACATGCCTGCGGGGAAGCACGTGCCTTGGGAAGTAGAGGCAAGAGCATCTAAAGTTCAGAGTCATCCTTAGCTAAATAGCACGTTTGAGGCCCACTTGGGCTACGTGAGAGTCTATTTCAAGCAACAACAACAACAACAGGCGGCTGGAGAATAGCTCAGCAGTCAGGGTCACTTGCTGCATAGTCCTGAGAACCAAAGTTTAAATCCCAGACCACATAACCAGCTGAGCATGCCCATATACCTTTAACCCCAGGTCCAAGGGGAGTGGAGACCAGATCTCTGGGACTTGCTGGGTTTCTGCTAGCCAAGAAATGGAAGCCCTAGGCTCAGGGAGAGACTCTGCCTCAAATGAGTATGCAGAAAGTGATAGAAAAGGACGCCTAACACCCTTTTCTGGCCTCTCAATACACACACTGCCATACACATACATGCTTACACAGATACACATGCAAATAAACACATTTCTTAGTAACAATACACATGCTTATAAAGATAATTTTTCTGCAGTTTAAATCTAAATAATAATGTAATGACTTTTTCCCCCATTGAGTAGGCGTGGTAATTCCTGTTCGTTTGCTTGCTTGCTGTTAGACAGGGTCTGGCTGTGTCATCCAGGCTGACTTCAAACCAACATTCTCTGGGTTTCTGCTTTGTGAGTGCTGGGATTTGTACACAACACCCCCCCCCACACACACACATACACACTCGAACACCAGTTGCAGTGTGCAGTTCTTAAAACTATTTTTAACACTAATGGCATGAATTAAACAAAATTTTTTTTAAAGATTTATTTATTTTATGTATATGAGAACACTGTTGCTGTCTTCAGACACACACCAGAAGAGGGCATCAGATCCCATTACAGATGATTGTGAGCCACCATGTGGTTGCTGGGAATTGAACTCAGGACCTCTGGAGGAGCAGTCAGTGCTCTTAATCACTGAGCCATCTCTCCAGCCTGCAATTTTATGTTATATTTCAACAAGTGTCCTTTAGTTTTACATTAATTTAACCAAGATAATACAGATGACTTATATTTAGCATACTTATATATACAAATGTGTGTACAAGATTCTAATTAATGTATTTTTTTATTGGCAGCCTTCATTACCCAATATATGTATAATCTTGACCTCAACACACTGTTAGACTCCAAGAAAATTAGGCATGGTACTTACTAATTTTTAAAGTTACATTATAGAGAGATTGCAGGACAATTTGTAGGAGCCTGTTCTCTCCTCCCACTGGGTGCAAGACAGGGACTCAGCTCAGGTCATCAGATGGGGCAGCAGATGTTCTTCTCTGCTGAGCCATCTTACCAGCCCTTCCTTCTCTCTTTTACTGAAGCACCTCTACTCATGCTTTGTTTATTCTTTGTTTTCTAGGAGAATGTGGATTATCTGATCCAGGAGCTCCGAAGACCCAAATACAGCATATATTTTATCTGTAAGTACTGTAGTTCACTTTCCAAGTCATGGGTGTGTGTCCCAGCTAGTCTATGATACTGAGTAACTTGTATCATCAAGTTCATTGAACTCTTCACTTAAAAGCTTGTGTGTTCAAAGTGTTAAAGTATTGTGGGGACTGAACTAATGGCTCAGCTGTTAAGAAAACTGGCTGTTCTTCCAGAAGGCCAGAGTTCAATGCCAGCACCCTGTAACTCAAGTTCTAGAAGATCCAGTGCCCTCTTCTGGCCTCCACAGATACTGCATACACATAGAACACAAATACATGCAGGCAAAATATACATAAAATAAAAATGAATAAACCTTTAAAACTTAGGTAATTACTATCATTCTCTTTCTGAAATCGAAATAGCAATTTACATTCATCAGTGACTGCTTAGATAAAAAGTTTTATTTCATTTTGCATTTTAAAGATTTATTTATTTATATATTGTATGTATCTGAGTTCATTGAAGCTGTCTTCAGATGGCTATAATGGTATTGGATCCTTACAGGTGGTTGTGAGCCACCATGTGGTTGCTGGGAATTGAACTCAGGACCTCTGGAAAAGCAGTCAGTGCTCTTAACCACTGAGCCATCTCTCCAACCTGCACTTTGCATTTTAAAAGGCTGATTTATAAACCTAAAGTTATAAGTAGCAAAACTGCATGTTTTTCCTCCATCAAAGTGTTTACTTACTCCTGTGTTTCACCTCTAAATTGAGGTATAGAAAGTACTTTGTTTTGGGAGAAGTATAGGGGAGCTTATTGTGCTTGTTGTTTTATGTGATTCCTAAAAGGACACATCGCCAAGCAGTTATGTCTTGTATGCCCACATGGGAGCGTGTAAGAGGGAAGGCTGGAAAGGAACTCAGTTCGTTGGTACACAAAATTGATTTGGATTTCCATTTGCTATGGAAGTTACAGTTGTCCTCCTCTAGGGGTCACCATTGCTCTTTGTAGAATCAGTAAAGTATGGTGCTGGTTCCAAAACTAGGGAGCCAGTGAATAAACCTTTAAAACTTAGGTAATTACTATCATTCTCTTTCTGAAATCGAAATAGCAATTTACATTCATCAGTGACTGCTTAGATAAAAAGTTTTATTTCATTTTGCATTTTAAAGATTTATTTATTTATATATTGTATGTATCTGAGTTCATTGAAGCTGTCTTCAGATGGCTATAATGGTATTGGATCCTTACAGGTGGTTGTGAGCCACCATGTGGTTGCTGGGAATTGAACTCAGGACCTCTGGAAAAGCAGTCAGTGCTCTTAACCACTGAGCCATCTCTCCAACCTGTACTTTGCATTTTAAAAGGCTGATTTATAAACCTAAAGTTATAAGTAGCAAAACTGCATGTTTTTCTACTTAGCACCCAGAAAGTAGGACTCTTAGGCCTGGTGTGCTGGTGCATGCCTGTAATCCCAGCACTCAGGAGCAGAGGCGGACAGACCTCCACCACCCTGGTTTACACAGTGAGTCCCAGACTAGCCAAAGCTACGTAGCGAGACCTTGTCTCAAAAACAAAGAGAAAAGAAAGTAGAACGTTTGAGACGTTTTCAAGCTTTGGGTGTTTAGACTATTGTCTAAGATATACATATTCCTTTCACCATATATTACCATTTAATGATGCCAATGGTGGCATACATGTTTAGTCCAGGCATCCTGGAGGCAGAGGCAGGCCGATCTCTTAGTTTGAGGCCAGCTTAGTCTACAGAGCAAGTTCTAGGACAGGCAGGGGTACACAGAGAAACCCTGTCTCAGAAAAACAAAAACAAAAATTAATGCCAAAAATTAACTTTAAATAATATTTTAAACTTTGTAAAGAGCTGTTTCATATTTTATTTCATTTGACACTTTATACTATCTATCATATAACAGGTAAAAATATGTTTAATTCTTTTCCTAAGAATGGGTCTGCTGTCAAGCCAGCTTGGCCATGTGTCTCTGCCTCTCACCATCTAAGGCCCTGCACTTCTCTCCACTGCCTGTGAGAGGTCCTAACTACATGTGGCCTCTAAACATTGCACTAGAACCATGAGCCAATATAGAGCACTTTTCTTTAAACTTATCCAGACAGTGATATTGTGCTATTGGCATAGAAAACAAACTAGAGTGATACTAGTTATAAAAAACGACAGCGATCCTATGTGTCTTTTACCCAGTCTCCCCATCTAACACATCAGTGGTGCAGCATTACAACAGGATATTAACTGTGATACAGTCAAGCAGCACAGTCTTTCTGTCCCCACGAGGACCCCTTATGTTGCCCTTTTATTGACCAGACCCACTTCTACCCCAACTCTGTCATTGCCCCTGGCAATTGCCTCTCTGTTCTTCTTTCTGTAACATTTGTTATTCTAAGAATGTTCTGTAAGCAGAACAGCATATTGCTTTGGGGTTGGCTTTTTTCATTCAGCACAGTTCTCAGGTTGTTGTATGCATGAGTTAATTTCTCTTAATTCCTGAGTATATTCCACTGTGTTCATTAACTCAGCACCAAAGGACATCTGACATGTTCCAGTTTGACTGCCTGAGATGCAACTGTTGTAAACCTCTGAATGGGTTTCTGCATGAACATGGCCTCATTTCTTTGGGATGAATGATAGCCAGTAGCACAGATGCTGGGCCATATGGTAGTGGCCTGTTTAGTGTCTTCCGGAGGAAATACACCGTTTCATGTCCCCCTGGCAACGTCAGGGTAGTCCATGATCTCTGCACACTTGCTCTTATTTTAGCCAGTGTGGTAGTTGGGAGCCTCTACCTAGCAGCAGTGAGGAAATGAAGAAGGACATACACACAGACATATGTGGAGAAAAGCTGGGCTTGGGCGGGTGTGTACTGATGGAGCAGCACCAACTATACACCAACCAGGAACGTCATCGAGTGTATTACAACAGGGAAGGATAGTGGGCAAGTGGTTTAGCTCTGTAGTCCTCAACCTTTGGGTAACAAATGAGCCTTTCACAGGGGTCACATATTATATATTTACATTATAATTCATAACAGTAGCAAAATAACAATTGTGAGGTAACAATGAAAATAATTTTGTGGCTGGGGTCAACACAACATGAAGAACTGTATTAAAACATTGCAGCATTTGGACATTTGAGAACCACTGACTAGGTAGTTTCCCAGGACAAATCTGTAGGAGAGAGAGAGTAGTCTCTAGCTGCAAACACCAAGAGGAGCAAGCTGCACTTGCTAGTCTTACACAAATGGCCAACATTCTAACTCCCACCAGAGGAAGACTTTGCCATCCATCTCAGCCTTGGGGCTAGGTTTTGCTAATTTCCCAATTCACTAATTTTCTAATTTCTGAGACATTGATCCGTAATGTGGTCATGCCCAAGTGTAGTCATTTTAGTATTTTTTGAATCAAATTATAAGCTATAGCCTTATATATGCATCTATATGCATATATAAAATATGTGTCTTTGAGTTCTGTCTTTAAGCCAATATATAATAGAAGCATTCTTTTTCTGAGTTTCTTTGCTGAAAATGGAATGGGGTCATGTAGTAAAAGACCTCATTTCCTCCACACAGCCAGCATCCCTCTACAACAAAGAACAGTAAGTCTAGTATTTATAAAGACTGTTGATTTGGGCTAGAAATCTACAAAGCAGAAGAAAATTACATTACTACTAAATCGTATAAAATATCAACTACTGAATTTTTTTTAGGGTAAAGCAACTGATCTCAGAATTTTGTTTGGTTAAAGTAAACCAAGTAAATTACTGTTTAGTAATTTTATTCATTATAGACTTTTAGCACAATTTAAGTTAACACTAAACTGGCCTGCTGCTCACCTCATTGTGAATAATTTGAAGTCTGCTAAATCTCTTACTCAATAGGCCCTTTTTGTTAAAGAAAACTATTTTTAAAACACTATAGAAAATAACAAATGCATATATGTAAAACAGTATGATTATGATAAATCCTAGTGTATCCAGCCACACACAGTCTTGTTTTAATATGTTCCCATCTTTTGCCTGCCAATATTTTTAAAAATGAACCTGAGATGTCATATAAGATTTATTCACCACTATTTCATTATGCATCTTTAATAGAGATAGATTCATGTAGCTAGAAATGAAAAGTAACTCCTATTTTCAGGAACTTAATTCAGTTGTCAGATTTCAGATTCTCTCCTGTCTATCTGTCTGTTCATCCATCTATCCATTCACCCACCCACCCACCCATTCATTCATCCATTCATCTATCCATCTATCCATCTGTCTCTTTGTTGTTTGAGTTTGGACTAATTAAGGACCACTTATTAAATCTTACTGGTCAATGTGCTGAGTTTCCCTGATTTCCTATAGGACCTCTTCTTCCAAGCAGCTGGTTTACTGAGGAAGCAGTTATGTTTTCTACAGACTCCATCTTCCTGATGTCATCACCGTTGGGTAGTTCTGCATACTCCTTCAAGTTAAAATGTCCCTTTATCCATGTAAGTCTGTAAGTGGATAAAGAAGCTGAAATGGATTAAGTTTTGATTTCTTTTTGGCAAGAATATAAAATAGGTGATTCTTTAGAGTTTCCCTGGTTTTTTCTTCTAGTGATATTGTTAGTGAAATTAATGTTTACAGATTATTCAATAGGAGTTGGAGGGAGAAATTCTATCATTCACATTCCATGGGGTTTTTAGATGAAAATGTTTCTGTAAAACACTCTTCCTTCATCTTTTATTTAATACAACTTACATATAAAAGAGAGGGGAGAGGTTTGCTTTATTCCCTGTAATTGCCATCTAAGGTAACTTTGAGTTTGTAGTGTCCTGCTATGTCTTCAGTGATGGTCTTTTTTAAAGTATTAATTTGGGGATTTAAACATATTTGTGCTCCTTATTCCAGCCTGAAGGTATATGGCTTTGCCGTGTGCAAATGGTTAGGCTTTACCACTGGCCTGTTTACTCCTGATTGCAGCAAAACTGATGCTGTTTGAGTCCAATGCGATATGTCTGTTTCAGATTTCAGTAATGTGATCAGCAAGAGTGATGTGAAGTCGTTGGCTGAGGCTGACGAGCAGGAAGTTGTGGCTGAAGTTCAGGTAAAGGTGTGGGTCCCGGACCATCCCTTGGGTTGACCCCATTAAAAGATTTTAGTCTAAAAATAAGGAAGGTGTTGTCTGGTCAGACAAAATCAATGTGCACATACCAGACTAGGCTTATATTTAGAAAGTTTAGAGGAGGTTCTAAATTGGGTAGAAAGAGAAGTCATGGAATCAGCAGGAGGGAGCAGAGGGGTTGATTCACTGGGGGGACATTTTCACAGTTTGGGAAGAGCCAGGTGTGCTCCTTGTTAGTTCATGAGAGTTCCTGGGCCTCACTTTATACACCTTCGTCAGTAAGATTGCGCACAAGAGGAATCAAAGGCTAAGTGAGGGTTTTTCATGCTCTGTTTGAGAGACTTATAATTTGGGAACTAATAACCAGACTTTGCCACTAAGTTAAAACTTGGAAACTCCTAATCATTTATTTTATATGCTATATGCTATATAACATTAGCATGTATACTGTTATTTTTTCCTACTGGAATAGTTCAGTGTTCTTGAATATATTTATCATAAATATTTGACATATTTATCACATAGGCAACAAATTAAGTAATTTTGAATTTTTCAAAAAGATGTTCTAGGTGGTAAAATATATAAAAAGAATGATTTTAAATCATATTCTCCCACACAAAAATACACTTGGCACGTAATATGGTGTATCCTACAGCAGTGTTTTGCTTTTTACTAATTGAAAATTTACTTTGGTATGTATACTTTAACTTTTTAAAAGAACATTTATCGTTGCTGTATTTACAGTTAGTTCAATTCCACCATACTGACCATTGCTACTCGAACATCTTGTACCTCTTCACCTTATATGTTCCCATTTGACTGCAGTACCTGTTACAGCTGCAGGCCATAGCACTCAGTACAGCTGCAGGCCATAGCACTCAGTACAGCTGCAGGCCATAGCACTCAGTACAGCTGCAGGCCATAGCACTCAGTACAGCTGCAGGCCATAGCACTTGATACAGTTGGAATCCATGGACTAATCTTGATGCTTTTCATTTGCAGGAATTTTATGGTGATTACATTGCTGTGAATCCACATTTGTTTTCCCTCAATATCTTGGGTTGCTGTCAGGTATGGAAGGCAAGGATTTTCAAAATAAGTTAATCAGGTGGAAATTAATTCAACAGTAATGAGTTAAAAGAAAAAATAAAAATATTGTCTTTTTAATATGTTTTTAACCAAAAGGGTCGAAATTGGGATCCTGCCCAGCTATCCAGAACGACTCAAGGGCTGACAGCTCTCCTTTTGTCTCTGAAGAAGTGCCCCATGATTCGTTATCAGCTTTCATCAGAGGCTGCAAAGAGACTGGGAGAATGTGTTAAGGTATAGTATTCCCTGTTCCTGGTTCTAAAACATCAAGGCTAGTCGTTTCCCTGTAATAGTTTATCTGAAATGCCAGCCATGGTGGTGCCTGTGGCAAGTTCAAGGCCAGCCTGATCTACATAGCAAGTTCCAGGCCAGACATGGTTACACAGTGAGATCCTGTCTCAAAATAAATAAATTAAATAAATAAATAGAAGAGAGGAAGAAGAAAGGAAGGAAGCAAAAGAGGTGATATGTTAGTTTTATTGGCAAAGAAGTATAGCTATATAATTCAAAATAATAGTAAATAAAAGAGAACAAATTAGCAAAATACCCGTAGGTTTAACCTAAGAAATAGTCACAGCTATTTAACTTTAGGGGCCCAACTGAATCACTTGTAAAGTAGGGTTTCAAGGCCTGACTTCTTAAACAGTGTGCAGCAACTCTGTGAAGCTTTTGAATCCTTTTATGGGAGGCCCATGTAGTTGGGAAAAATGCTCTGTGTGTTATATTCACTTCCTGTTCCTGTCGTCTCTACTGCAGCTAGCTGCTTAACCAGACCACTCTTTTCTTTCATCCTCAGCAAGTGATAAGTAAAGAGTATGAACTCTTTGAATTCCGGCGGACAGAGGTTCCTCCGCTGCTTCTCATTCTGGACCGCTGTGACGATGCCATCACCCCACTGCTCAACCAGGTGCAGAGCCTTTGTTATAGAAAGAAGAGTGGGTTTGGTGGTGCTCATTAAAACCACAAATACGGAAACCCCATCCATTCTTCCCACCCCCTTGCTTTCAGCTGTTCTTGGTTTGTATCTACATTCTTTGGTGTTCTGGTGTCCTGTCATTTGTGCTGGCTTCTGCCTCTTTCCTACTATTCCTCCTGCCGCTGTCCCTCTCTCAGCAAGACCGCTTCTAAGCTCTGGACTCCACTTCCGAGGGTCTCCTTTTCTAATCTCGCTGCTGGAGAGTTGGTCTAACCCCAGACTCTTGCAGTAACAGTGAAGCAAGCATCCATTCAGTTCCTTCTTTTGGTTTCTCTTCAGTCTGTCTGCAAAGCCGAGGTTGTTACTGACTACTCTCAGCTTACAGCTCCTGGCCTAAAGACCTGTGTTGCTCCCATTTACCCTCTGGGTTAAAACAGCTCCAGATGATGGCGCCCAAGCACATTCAGGATGTGCCTAACTTCACATAAGCCTACAGCTTCCTCTTCAGAGGTGCTACATAGTTTCTTGCCATTGTGCTTTTAGTGTGACTGCTGTCTAAGCTCCAACATCTAGGATGCCTTCTCTTCCCCACTTCACCTATCAAAACATCTCTCCCTTGAAACCACTGAGAAACCAGAGAACAGTTTTTAAAGATGGCTTCAGAAGACAGGGTTTACTTTCTCCCTCAAGTTGAGGAGAGTTTGTCTCTTATGCCTCAGGCTGCACTTGCCAAATTGCATCTTTGGTTGTTTTGACAGTGTTGGATAATACACCTAAGGTAGCCTGTGTCCCCTCATGCTTATTCTTCTGCACGTTAGACGGTTCCTGTATGTAGCTCTGTGCTGTGTGTGGTGATGGATTTCGAGGGAAAACTGTCTTTTCCATGTCAGTTTCTCTCAGCAAATAGTAATGGCAGTGCCAAGGGTAATCCACTGTGGAAGGAAGATCCTCTAGAATAAAGTAACATCTGGCCACCCAAGGAACTTTATAGCAGAGACGAACAAACAAAGGAGGGAGAGTGAAATCCAGAACAAGGGCTCAGTGGATAAGAGCACGCACTGCTCTTGTCAGGGACTTGAATTCTGTGCTCAGCCCCCACACTGGGAAGCTCACAGCCACTTTTAACTCCTGTTCCAATGACTCCAATGCCCTGCCTGGCCTTTGCAGGCAATACACTCATGCACAAACCCACATTCAAACTTAATTAAAAATAAAATCCTTTTTAAAATACTAGAAAAAAAAGTAATAATCTATAATTCTGTATCCCAAAGAAAAACGGATTTCACTGAGAACCTATAATTGTGTGTACTGATCTAGGTAAGGGTTAAAAGAAAGAGTCTCTTCTTCTAAAAAACAAAACAACAACAACAAAAACCCCTATGTGCTAAAAGGAGGAGAAACCAGATTTTCCTTGTAGAGTAAGCACCATGGACAAACCATGATGGCTCTGTCCACTTGGCTGTCCTCACTGTAATGCCCAAGGGGGCTGGCTTAGCATCCTCTGTGTTTGTTTGTATTCATTTGTTCTGGAGGTTGAAAACCCCCTTTCTTTCCCTCTTTTCTTTTATGTGTTTGGGTGTTTGCCTGTGCGTCTTTGCACCACCTGTATGCCTGTTGCCATTGGAGGCCAGAAAGGCACTGAATTCCCTGGAACTGGATTTATAGACCGTTAATGAACCACCATGTGGGTGCTAGGATCTGAACTTCAGGTCTTTTGGGAAAGCAACCAGTGTTCCTAACCACTGAACAATTTTTCCAATCCTTTGACAGATCCTTTAAGCAATAAAGCACCTTTTGGGCTAGAAGCAGCTCAGTGTTAAGAGTACTGATTGCTTTTCCAGAGGACTCAACTTCAGTTCCCATAGCATCTGGTGTCCTCTTTTTGCTTCCTAGGACATCTACATACATGTGGCACACACAGAGAGAAATAAACAAAATTTAAAGTACTCTCCTTTATTACATCTTAAATTCTTCCTTTAAAAAAAAAAAAAAAAGTGGCCGAGCAGTGGTGGCGCATGCCTTTAATCCCAACACTTGGGAGGCAGAGACAGGTGGATTTCTGAGTTTGAGGCCAGCCTAGCTGGTTGTGGTGGCGCACGCTGGTAGGATTTGCTGGAGGCCAGCCTGGTCTACAGAGTGAGTTCCAGGACAGCCAGGGCTACACTGAGAAACCCTGTCTCGAAAAACAAAAAGCAAAACAGCAACAACAACAAAAAGTAGGTGCTTTACCTGAATGTATGTTTGTGTAACAGGAGTGTACCTGGTGCTTATGGAGGCCAGAGAGGAACTGAGTCCCTGGGACTGGAGTTACAGACAGTTATAAGTTGCTACCTGGTGCAGGGATTGAACCTGGTCCTCAGAAGAACAGCCAGTGCGCTTAACCACTGAGCCATCTCTCCAGCCCCTTAAATTACTTCTTAATAAATTTAATTGTAAATATATGTATAAACATCCCTAGCATTTGTATTCTAAATATAGTAGTAAAGAGACTGAGTTTTGTAAAAATACAATTTCCACAAATGGTAAGAAGGCAGATTTTTGGCTGAATTTCACTTCTTTGATTTTCAACCAAACAAATTTACATTTTTGAAGGCTGTAAATTAATCCTTCACAATTCATACTCAGTTTAAAATGTAAGATAAAATGGGGACAAGGTAAGTGTCTGATTATGCCAGTGTTTTGATTAACTCACAAGGGTTTTTCTGATAATATTAGTGTTCCCAGGATAAATATAGTACCACTCAGATCTGCAAGAACACACTTCTCAGGCGGCAGAGAACCACAGAAGCGTGCAGGAACTGATGCAGCTTGTAACTGCACTACCAATATAGCCTTAGCTGTGAAGCCAAAAATATACTCTTAATTCACAGGCAAAAATCAGCGCTAATGATAGCTACAATCGTTCTCTTTCTATCAGGAGTATTAATCTTGTTGCATTTTCTCTAAAGTGGGAAATGTTAAAGTATTTTGAATTTTTGAATGTTTAAGCAATTAAAGTAACAATCTTAATATTAGAGATCAAAGTATTAATAAAAATACAAACTAACTAGAGGAAGTTGGTGTGAGGCAGGCTACTTACTAAAATATGTCATCACTCTTGGTTTCCTAAACACATGATATCTCCATGTTTTGTCATTTGCCAATTCTTTTTGTTTTACTTCTTTAGTGGACATATCAAGCCATGGTCCATGAACTACTGGGCATAAACAACAACCGGATTGATCTTTCCAGAGTGCCAGGAATCAGCAAAGACTTAAGAGAGGTGGTCCTGTCTGCTGAGAATGATGAATTCTATGCTAACGTAGGTGCTTTCTTTTATCACTTGTTCTTATGTAAGGTGTCAGTACTGGCTTGTGAGAACAGGGTACATGGGGTCTTTGTGTGATAGCAGGATCTCTGCAGCTAGGCTGCATCTTAGGGTGGCAAAGACTTGGTGCTAGCCTTGGATGTATGATCACATAGACTTCTGGTCATAGCAGCTGACTCCATTCTGGTAGTCCTTTGTGAGAATACTAATGGTATTCATCACTAGTGTCCTGGCTAATATCCAGACTTGGTAACTAAAATGGAATTTGTCTTTCAAGTCTGTTCAAAATTCATCTTCACTTCTTTCATGATATCCAAAAACCAGACTAGTTTTGAACTTTACTTCTGACTTCCATTTTCACAGAACATGTACCTGAACTTTGCCGAGATTGGTAGCAATATAAAGAATCTCATGGAAGACTTCCAGAAGAAGAGACCAAAAGAGCAGCAAAAGCTAGAATCCATAGCAGACATGAAGGTACGTCACACACGTGGATGACTGACATATGACACTTTAGACTGTTAATGTCGGCATCAGCTGCAATATTCCAGGCCTAATTTCTGCCATGACTCTTTATATGTGACTCTTTAGACTGTTGACGTAGGCATAACTTCTGGAATACTCCAGGTCTCATTTCTACCATGATGCTTTGCTTGTTTTTGAGTTTCATGGGACTGGCTAGTAATTGCTATGTAGTTCATGTTAGCCTGAAGCTTGGGAGGTCCTGTCTTTACCTCCCAAGTGTCAAAATTCCAGATGTGGGTTATCATTCCCAGCTAGCTTCCTATTTGTGTTTGGTTTGCGTTGTTCTACTTTGTTTTTAAAACAGCACTTATTACTATAGACCATACTATACC